>NC_042970.1:43150868-43465868 GCF_901001165.1 Salmo trutta
TTCAGCTTTTATTTCTTCCATAACATTCCCAGTGGGTCAGAAGTTACAATACACTCATTTAGTATTTGGTAGCATTGCCTTTAAATTGTTTAACTTGGGTCAAACGTTTCGAGTAGCCTTCCACAAGCTTCCCACAATAAGTTGGGTGAATTTTGGTCCATTCCTCCTGACAGAGCTGGTGTAATGGAGTCAGATTTGTAGGCCTCCTTCCTCGCACACGCTTTTTCAGTTCTGCCCACACATTTTCTATAGGATTCAAAACCTTGATTTTGTTGGCCTTAAGCCATTTTGCCACAACTTTGAAAGTATGCTTGGGGTCATTGTTAATTTGCAAGACCCATTTGCGACCAAGCTTTAACATCCTGACTGAGGTCTTGAGATGTTGCTTCAACATATCCATATAATTTTCCGTCCTCATGATGCCATCTATTTTGTGAAGTGCACCAGTCCCTCCTGCAGGAAATCACCCCCAAAACATGATGCTGCCACCCCCATGCTTCACGGTTGGGATGGTGTTCTTCGGCTTGCAAGCGTCCCCCTTTTTCCTCCAAACATAACGATGGTCATTATGGCCAAACAGTTCTGTTTTTGTTTCATCAGACCAGAGGACATTTCTCCAAAAAGTACGATCTTTGTCCCCATGTGCAGTTGTAAAACATTTTCTGACTTTTTATGGCAGTTTTGGAGCAGTGGCATCTTCCTTGCTGAACGGCCATTCAGGTTATGTCAATATAGGACTAGTTTTACTGAGAATGTAGATACTTTGTACGTGTTTTTTCCAGCATCTTCACAAGGTCCTTTGCTGTTGTTTTAGGCTTGATTTGCACACTTCGCACCAAAGTACGTTCATTTCTAGGAGACAGAACGCGTCTTCTTCCTGAGCGGTATGACGGCTGCCTGGTCCCATGGTGTTTATAGTTGCATACTATTGTTTGTACAGATGAACGTGGTACCTTCAGGCATTTGGAAAATTGCTCCCAAGGATTAACCAGACTTGTGGAGGTCTACAATTTTTTTCTGAGGTGTTGGCTGATTTCTTTTGATTTTCCCATGTGGTCAAGCTAAGAGGCACTGAGTTTGAAGGTAGACCTTGAAATACATCCACAGGTACACCTCCAATTGACTCAAATGATGTCAATTAGCCTATCAGAAGCTTCTAAAGCCATGACGTGGTTTTCTGGAATTCTCCAAGCTGTTTAAAAGCACAGTCAACTTAGTGTTTGTAAATGTCTGACCCACTTGAATTGTGATACAGTGAATTATAAGTGAAATCATGTCTGTAAACAATTGATGGAAAAATTCCTTGTGTCATGCACAAAGTAGATGTTCTAACTGACTTGCCAAAACTATAGTTTGTTAACAAGAAATTTGTGGAGTGGTTGAAAATGAGTTTTAATGACTCCAACCTAAGTGTATGTAAACTTTCGACTTCAACTGCATATACAGTTTTCTAATGATCAATTAGCATTTTAAAATGATAAACTTGAATTAGCTAACACAATGTGCCTTTGGAACACAGGAGTGATGGTTGCTGATAATTGGCCTCTGTATGCCTATGTAGATATTCCATAAAAAAATCAGCCGTTTCCAGCTACAATAGTCATTTACAACATTAACAATGTCTAAACTGTATTTCTGATCAATTTGATGTTATTTTAATGGACATAAAATGTACTTTTCTTTCAAAAACAAAGACATTTCTAAGTGACCCCAAACTTTTGAATGGTAGTGTATATACAGTGGGGGGAAAAAGTATTTGATCCCCTGCCGATTTTGTACGTTTGCCCACTGATAAAGAACGTATCAGCCTATAATTTTAATGGTAGGTTTATTTGAACAGTGAGAGACAGAATAACAACAAAAAAATCCAGAAAAACGCATGTCAAAAATGTTATAAATTGATTTGCATTTTAATGAGGGAAATAAGTATTTGACCCCCTCTCAATCAGAAAGATTTCTGGTTCCCAGGTGTCTTTTATACAGATAACGAGCTGAGATTAGGAGCACACTCTTAAAGGGAGTGCTCCTAATCTCAGTTTGTTACCTGTATAAAAGACACCTGTCCACAGAAGCAATCAATCAATCAGATCCCAAACTCTTCAACATGGCCAAGGCCAAAGAGCTCTCAAAAGATGTCAGGGACAAGATTGTAGACCTATACAAGGCTGGAATGGCTACAAGACCATCGCCAAGCAGCTTGGTGAGAAGGTGACAAGTTGGTGCGATTATTCGCAAATGCATGAAACACAAACAAACTGTCAATCTCCCTCGGCCTGGGGCTCCATGCAAGATCTCACCTCGTGGAGTTGCAATGATCATGAGAACGGTGAGGAATCAGCCGAGAACTACACGGGAGGATCTTGTCAATGATCTCAAGGCAGCTGGGACCATAGTCACCAAGAAAACAATTGGTAACACACTACGCCGTGAAGGACTGAAATCCTGCAGCGCCCGCAAGGTCCCACTGCTCAAGAATACATATACATGCCCGTCTGAAATTTGCCAATAAACATCTG
Organism: Salmo trutta; assembly: GCF_901001165.1. Taxonomy (NCBI): domain Eukaryota; kingdom Metazoa; phylum Chordata; class Actinopteri; order Salmoniformes; family Salmonidae; genus Salmo; species Salmo trutta. The sequence goes on from NC_042970.1 coordinate 43,153,385, forward strand.
AATGACTCAGAGGACAACTGGTGAAAGTGTTGTGATCAGATGAGACCAAAATGGAGCTTTTTGGCATCAACTCAACTCGCCGTGTTTGGAGGAGGAGGAATGCTGCCTACGACCCCAAGAACACCATCTCCACCGTCAAACATGGAGGTGGAAACATTATGCTTTGGGGGTGTTTTTCTGCTAAGGGGACAGGACAACTTCACCGCATCAAAGGGACGATGGACGGGGCCATGTACCATCAAATCTTGGGTGAGAACCTCCTTCCCTCAGCCAGGGCATTGAAAATGGGTCGTTTATGGGTATTCCAGCATGACAATGACCCAAAACACACGGCCAAGGCAACAAAGGAGTGGCTCAAGAAGAAGCACATTAAGGTCCTGGAGTGGCCTAGCCAGTCTCCAGACCTTAATCCCATAGAAAATCTGTGGAGGGAGCTGAAGGTTCAAGTTGCCAAACGTCAGCCTCGAAACCTTAATGACTTAGATAAGATCTGCAAAGAGGTTTGGGACAAAATCCCTCCTGAGATGTGTGCAAACCTGGTGGCCAACTACAAGAAACGTCTGACCTCTATGATTGCCAACAAGGGTTTTGCCACCAAGTACTAAGTCATGTTTTGCAGAGGGGTCAAATACTTATTTCCCTCATTAAAATGCAAATCATTTTATAACATTTTTGACATGGTTTTTCAGGATTTTTTTGTTGTTATTCTGTGTCTCACTGTTCAAATAATCCTACCATTAAAATTATAGATTGATAATTTCTTTGTAAGTGGTTAAATGTACAAAATCAGCAGGGGATCAAATACTTTTTTCCCCCACTGTACATTCTATTACAGCTTCGCCATCGTAGGTTTGGACAATGAGTTTCTCTATGAACTTAAACTCAGACATCTCAAAATTCATAAAGTTAAACACAGACTGTGCATTTCGCCCACTTGACACATCAAAGTATCCCAAGAAAAGTTCCTGAATAAAGCCCTGATCTTCCACATACCTGACGATAACTGACCACCGTAGGTCCCAGACCGGTGGGGTAATTTTTACCACCTGGGGCCTGGAGTTTTTCCTTATATGTTAACCTAACTAGGACAACTCTGGACCCCATAAGGTATGACAGTGATAGTCAGTTGTAAAAAGGTTTTATATGGGCTATGATGGGACCAGTTTTTCCTAATCAGGTCACATGATTTTTAAAAACTCCTGAAAAAACTCCTAGTCCTGGGGGGATGATAACCCTGTCAAACTGCAGCTACCTTATATTTGTTCATATAAATTATATTTAGACTAGATTAGGTGGGGGATTTCCTCTACCCAGACACATAGACAACAACTGATAGACAATAGAACTCACAGGGCTGAGCTTGCTTTATGCACATTTGCATCATACAGGCCTATGCAACTGTAGGCCTTACAAAACATTTACTCACATCGTCATCACTATTATGTTGATTCATTATTCGACTTAATCATTATGGATTAAAAACGTATTGGCAGTTTAGCAAGCCCAATTTTTTATATAAACTAAATTTGATCACATTCACATTTTCTCCTGACACACAAATGGACTTTAAATACATAACATTACCAATTATTTACCCTGACCAGGTGGACAGGGCGCATAGGATGTATGTAATTGCTCTTATTAGTAGCCTACAATTGATCAGACTGAAAAATAGTATCGTTTTCATCTCATACAGCATGTCAGATTTATAATGTTTATGTGTAGTCTAGGCTGCTGCAACATTTATATCATGTGTTCTTGCTCGTGTCTGTCCGTAGTGATTATGCGTTATCATCTTTGCTAAATAAATACCGGAGGAAAGTGGAAAGACTACTTGAGCGCATGTGAAAAAATGCACCGCGTCAAACTCTCTTTAATCTTTTAATGGATGATGTGATGGAAGCTATCAAATCATTCAGAATTGTATTCGACATCCCAGAAAAGACAGTCGAAAGTTCGATATGTTCAGCAAGTAAAGCATTGCAATGTGCAATTACCCCTGCAAGTTCCTTGTAGTTGCCCTTGTCGGTGGAATTTTCCATCTTGTCGTGTCCTCTAAAAGCAAATTCTTGCACGCACAAAAACGCAGGCAAGGCCAGCAATACAGACGGCTTGATGAAAGGCTCCCTGTTAACCAGCTATACATTTGATACCAGATGGTATTGAATGCCTTCACATTTTCATCCTTCTTCATGAAACTGATCTCAGGCAGAGGTCGACCCTCATTTTTAATTCGCACCTTTCCGTGTACCCCAGAGAATGAAAGGGGTTCTTCAACAAGAACCCCCATTAATGCTCTGTGGTACAATCCCTATACAACTCAATAGGATCGTTCTCTGATCCTAATTCTATGACTGGATGGACAACATGTCAGTTCATACTGCAAAAGCTTTGATTGGTTGGAGGACGTCCTCTGGAAGTGGTCATAATTACCATGTATGTCTATGGAAGGGGGTGAGGCCTACGAGCCTCCTAGATTTTGTATTGAAGTCAATGTAGCCAGAAAAGGACAGAAGCAAGCTGTCTTCCGGCTGCACCATGGTGCTACCCCAGACAATGCTGTTGAAGATACTGTATTTGGTGACATATGAATATATTTAATATAGTTTTATCTAAAAAGGATAACATTTTTAATGTTTCACTATTTTTATTTTTATGAAATTTCACTGAGGAGGATGATTCTCCCCTTCCTCCTCTGAGGAGCCTCCACTGATTTCCATAATGAGTGAAACATAAGGTAATAGGGTAAAACTTGGCATCAAGTTTTTATACATCTGTAGTAACGTTGTGATTGTCACAATAGTAACATTGTTGCTACATAGGACTTTGGATATTGCTTTCTCTGTGGCATATACTACATAGGACTTTGGATATTGCTTTTCTTTGTGGCACAGCCCCCACACCACTCTAGTGGTGTGGGGGCTGTGCTTTGGCAAAGTGGGTGGGGTTTAATCCTGCCTGTTTGGCCCTGTCCGGGGGTATTGTAGGATGGGGCCACAGTGTCTCCTGACCCCTCCTGTCTCAGCCTCCAGTATTTATGCTGCAGTAGTTTATGTGTCGGGGGGCTAGGGTCAGTTTGTTAATTCTAGACTATTTCTCCTGTCTTATCTGGTGTCCTGTGTGAATTCAATTATGCTCTCTCTAATTCTTTCTTTCTCTCTCTCGGAGGACCTGAGCCCTAGGACCATGCCTCAGGACTACCTGGCCTGATGACTCCTTGCTGTCCCCAGTCCACCTGGCTGTGCTGCTGCTCCAGTTTCAACTGTTCTGCCTGCAGCTATGTAACCCTGACCTGTTCACTGGACGTGCTACCTGTCCCAGACCTGCTGTTTTCAACTCTCTAGAGACAGCAGGAGCGGTAGAGATACTCTGAATGATCGGCTATGAAAAGCCAACTGACATTTACTCCTGAGGTTCTGACCTGTTGCACCCTCGACAACCACTGTGATTATTATTATTTGACGATGCTGGTCATCTATGAACATTTTAACATCTTGGCCATGTTCTGTTATAATCTCGACCCGGCACAGCCAGAAGAGGACTGGCCACCCCTCATAGCATGGTTCCTCTCTAGGTTTCTTCCTAGGTTCTGGCCTTTCTATTGAGTTTTTGGGCTTTATAAATACATTTGACTTGATTTATAATTACATAATAATGAAGTTATTACATAAGTGAAATAACGATCATTCACTATTTAGTTGAAACTCTATATTAACCTCAAGTATTTGAAAAGATGGTCTTTTAAAATAAACTGCAAAATGCAACTATTTTCTGCCCAGGTCTGTACAGGAGTGAGTGGACCATTTTAAGTCCTTAGTGATTTCGACCTTTTCAAGGGCATGTTGAAAGAGTCATACAATAGTTGAGCATCACAACTTATTTATACTTATCTGTACAAAATATCATTGGCTAATTGGTTTGACTTGATAATGCACATCTGAGGCAACGGACATTCAGGAGAATGGCCACTTACAGAATGTTCAGATAGAAATGCATTGTGTAGATAAAACATGACTGCCAGCTAGATTGAACTCCTGAGTGGCGCAGCGGTCTAAGGCACTGCCATCTCAGTGCAAGAGGTGTCACTACAGACCCTGGTTCGATTCCAGGCTGTATCACATCTGGCTGTGATTGGAAGTCCCAGAGGGCTGTGCACAATTGGGCCAGCGTTGTCCGGGTTTGGCCGGGGTTGGCCGTCATTGATCCAATTAGAAGCTGGGAATGATTTGCTGGCCATGGTAGCCCGACTAGAAACAATAACTTACACTTCAGCATGCAACTCACTGACAAATTGTCCCTGTTAATGCCAGTGGAGCAATGGACAAGGGGTTGGGCAGTGAATAACTGTCGGTCTGGTATGTGTGAAAGCAGATCTCCAAACAGAGGCCTGGTGATTGAGAAAGCAGCTGCAGGTCAGGTAAAGAGCATGGTCCAATAGAAAAGAGAATGCATTTGTATAAACATTTTTTATTTTATATATATATACTGTATTTACAGAGGTTCTCAGTTGAAGTACTCTGTTGCTACTGCAAAATAGAAACACTTTCTTGTAATGTCCCTTTGTTCTTTGGAAACATATTTTTTCTCGTAACTAAATAGGTTATCACCTGAGAAAAACCTGGGTATTTCAATATATTATTTGTGCTGGACTGGATTACTTTTACTAGAGTGAAATAAAAATGTGATACAAAGTAACATGTGATTTAATAGCTTTACTTACTAAACAATCATGTTTGTAGTATGTTTATCTCATGTTCATTGTCAACATTTTGACTAATGCCTTCTTACACATGTTTGCCAGAGCAGCCAAGGTCAGAGCAGCTTGAATGTGTTATGGTGTGAGAGTTTTCACATAGCTTAGACACACTCATTCAATTTACTCATAAATACATAGCCACAAATTGTAATGCATTATAATGCCACTGGCATAGATTTTAAACATTTCCTTTGCATTATAGTCATATATTTTGTATAGTGTTTTATACACATATTTACAACCTTTTTATGCACAATTATTAAATACATTGTTGCCATGGTTATTCAAGACGAAGAGAGGCATCCATGAACCATATTTTTGTATTCAAGTACATCCATTTAATAGGAAGAGATAGATTTATTGGCATTTATATACTGACTGCATGCATTTTTTCATGGCAATTAAAAGTAATGGTATATTTCCCAGTGGTTTTAAAGGCAAGTGGGGATATTTAACATCTGTTGATTTCACTCATGCATATAGACCCTGCAGCATTTCAAAGCTCACATAATATCAACAAAAATGCCTTTGATTTAAGGAACACATTCACACTATTATGGGTGGCTAAAAAGAACTATCTGAAAACCACACTCCTACTAAACTACGCCTTCAGTCTTCTGATCTGACCCAGTGGGTCATATCTCAATAACCCAGTACCCAGCAGTAAACCCCAGCTGTTTTTAAAGAAAGTAACCCAACTAAGTGATCCAACACCTGCAACCCAGCTGTTGGGTCAACCAAACAACCCAGCATGTTTTTGTGTTTACTCTCCTTTCTTCAGACTAACGTCCTCCTACTCCTCCTCCTCCTACTCCTCCTCCTCCTCCTCCATGACCTTAGTCCCTCACTCCTTTTCTTGACCTCTCTCTACTTTCCCTTAATTCCTCTCTTTCTTTATCTTGGCCTGTGCCAGCCTATAAAAAAGCACTTAGCAGAGGAATGTGTGAAGGAGGATAACAGAGCTTAATTGGTACATGGAGTGAAAAGAGAGAGCGAGAAAGAGTTTGTGTGTGTGTGTGTGTGTGTGTGTGTGCGTGCGCGCGTGTGTGTGTGTGCGTGCGCGTTTTTCATGTGTGTGTGTGTGTGTAGGAGCTAAGCCTGAAGCTTCTTTAGTCATAAGGTCCCATTTAGTATACAGATATTTATGACACCTCATGAGCTGTTCTAACCAGTTAAGAGTTACCAGCAGGTGTCTTGATAATAAAGCGAGTCAGTTGTTCCTGCTCCAATAGTTAGGTTTTCATCCAATTGGTGACAGATTTTCATGTGAATATTCTAAAATTCTCATGAAGAAAATGTGCACATTTTTCCACCAGTAGTGTTTCCACCAAACAGACTTGTTGCGGATAAAAATCAGTGCGTGATGACATAGTGGACACAAAATGTAGTTTTCATGTACTGAATAAATCTTAAATTCACTGTGTTTCCATCACATTTTCAACTACACAAATAGTTTTGTGACAAAAACTGTTGCATTAAATAGCAAAGGTACGTACTCTGGTCTTGGCACGTGCGCTCTAGCCAACAGCTAGCAAATACAGAATGGGTAGGCTGTAAGGGTAGGCTACTCTACATGAGATTATTATTTGTCAAAATGGCAGTCAAGCATTAATCAAGTCACCAGAATAAGACCCTCAATATTTATTGGACAGGAGCATCAGATCACTGTGCAGAACACCACCTTGTGAAGTTCATCAAAAAATGTATTTAATCTATAGCCTAATAAACTGCATGGTTTTCTGAGTTGTAGTGTGAGGAGCACACCATATAATCGCGTGACAAGTTTACTTCGATATGATGGTTATTATATCAATATTTGAGCATAAAAGGAGTTTCTACCGCCATTTCTCGCATAATACATTTTACGGACACAAAAAGATTCCACCATGTCGAACAAACGCAGCTTCTGCTTCCTTCACAGCTGATTTGATATGGTATACGGTTTGTACGGTATGACTTTACTCACAGAAAAACGAACAGTGGATGGAAACATGGTTATAGAGACTTGTTGAAAGAATGTTTTGATATTTCTATATGATCAACTCATAGATAATGTAGACCAACCTGCAACAGTAGACTATATCTTGTGTTTTTGACAAGGATTTCACGAGGCCAAATTTACATTTTATGCCTAAATACTACTAGGCTAATACATAATCAAAAACATTTTATTTTATTATTAAACTAGTGGGCCTGTCTAACTTGTGTCAAACAAAAAAAATGAGTCGTTGTGCGGACCTCAATAAAAAACATGGTCTGGTGTGTTAGAAATGGCAGGGACAATTTTTGGTCCCAGTCCGCCCCTGATTAACCAGCATCATGTTATTTCAAGTTATCCTTTTGGAGCACAATATCACATTGTTAAAAATGATGGCTACATTGGTTTGAGTTTGAGTTTCTTTTTATTTTTACAGGGACAGTGCACATTAGTTTTTTCCAACTGCTTACACACGTTTTCAAAACTGTCTCCTTTTTTCAAAACTCTACACACAATTCCCAAAACTGCACACACAAAATGCAAAATGCCTCACATCTCCTTCAAAATGTAACACTGCATTCAAAATGCCATAAACACATGTCAGAATGAAGCATTTGCATCAAATGGCAAACACTGCTTTCATAATAGTGCATTTTTGGATATACCATGTAAACACTGTTCTCTAATCTAAAGCTCTTTGGTCTTTCATAGGCTTATATCTACATTTCAATAAAATGTTCTACAATGAAAGCAATCTGCTGAGGGGGTAACAAGTACATTGTAAACACCAATGCAATGTAGAAACTGAAAATATTTATTAGGCCAAACATTACCGTTGTATACAGTAGCATACAACAAAACCATAAACATATGTAAACCAAAAGTATATTCTTTAGAATACAGTAAAGAACACAATTGTGTGTGTGGGGTCCCAGGGGGGCAGTCCAGGAATTGGTGGGGGGGGGGGGGGCAGTCACCAGTGCTAAGCTACACTTCATCTCTTCTCCGGGCTGGGTCTGGCCACAATACTTCGTCCACATCACAAGATACGTTTTCTCTTGCCAAACATCGAGGGAAGTATCTCCTAGCATGGCGTATCCAACCTTGGACAGAGGCAACCTCTATGTCCCCACATGCATCCTCCATTGCCTGGAGAAGCGGCATGCGGGCATAGGGTTGGCAATCATACACTTTCCAGCGCCAGGCTGAGAAGAATTCCTCTATGGGATTTAGAAAAGGTGAATATGGGGGTAGGTACAAAACTACAAATTGGGGATGGGTGGCAAACCAGTTTTGGACCAGAACAGCCAGGTGAAAACTAACATTGTCCCATAAAACCACAAATCTAGCAGGCTCCTGATATGGATCAGGGACAAGCATTGTGTAAATTGCATCCAGGAAAGTGAGCATATGGCCGGTGTTGTACAGACCCAGTGTGGCATTGTGATGGAGGACCCTGTTTTGAGTGTTGGCAGCACACATAGTTATATTACCCCCACGCTTTCCAGGGACATTGGTAATTGCCCTCTGTCGTATTACATTTCTTCCGCGGTGCCTGGTTTTGGTGAGGTTGAAGCCAACCGCATCCACATAAATAAATTCATGGCGAATTACATGGGCATCCAGCTCCAATACTCTCTGTAACAGACAAAAGGATATACAGATGAGTAAATATGGTATGTCTGAAGTACTGGAAGTAGTGTTGCATACATACCTCTACAAAGTCATGTCGCATATTCTTGACTCTGTCAGAGTTTCTCTCAAATGGCACCTTGTAAAGTTGTTTCATCGTCACTCGGTGCCGTTGGAGGATGCGTTGTATGGTCGACAGGCTTACAGTATTGATGTTGTTAAATATGGTGTCATTATTCAAGATATGCTCTCTTATCTCTCAAATCCTAATTGCATTGTTGGCCAAAACCATATTCATAATTGCAGTCTCTTGTACATCTCTTCTTGCAGTCTCTTGTACAGAATTCAAACACAGTATGTGTTCAGCATAGGAACTGTAAACAATGTACAAAAAAGGTAGTACAGCATAACAAACGTCATTCATTCAATGCAGTGCAGTAAATGGATGGCTTAGAGTTACAAATGTTTATGCAATACTATGCAGTCATACGTATTTTACAGTACATTACTGTAATGCTAAAATAGTCATTAGATAGTTGCATACCTGTTCTCATTTCTGAAGGTTCGAATTATGGACGCCACTGTAAATCGACTCAAGTTGGGCTGGACTCTCAGTCCAGCCTCTCTCAAGGTCAAACCGTGGTTGATCACATGATCAACAAGTGTTGCCCTATTCTCATCAGAGATGGCTCTCCTTCCTTCCTCTTCTTTGCCCTCGTCCTCTTCTTCCTCCTACTCCTCCTCTTCCAACTCTTCATCTTTGAATTTGTCCTCGTTGTTGTCGCCTGCCTCTCCCTCCTACTCCTCTTGCTCTCTGTCCATTGTTGGCATCCATTGTTCAAAACAGGTAATCTGACCTTTGATCTATTTATAGGCCTATACTACAGTAAAGCAGTGATTGGTTAGTGATCAGTTAAGCAATTAGTGTTTGCACAAGTGAGGAGTGTGTGTGTGACCTGGTGAATAAGTGTAGCATTTTGATTGGTTGTGTTTGGAAAAGGAAAGCAAGTCACTTCCTGTTAGATTTTTGTGTTTTAGGTAGAGAATTGTGTAGTGTTTTGAAAAAAGTGTTTTATGCAATTGACAACTGAGTCAAAGGCTGAGAAATAGCTTATGGTTTTGGATATTTGGTGTGTAGTTTTGCACTTTGAGTGAGAGGTTTCAAAAATCGTGTGACATGAAAAGATTTTGTGTGTAAGCAGTTGGAAAAAACTTTAAGCACTTTTCTTCTGGGACGCTAACTTGTTTTCAATCCTTTACTTGGAAGCTTAGCAGAGGTAGATATGCTCATGTTATTTATGTTAGTGCAAGGTGAGCTGCACACGGTGGACTTCCTCATGGGGCACACCGCCTCAGTGATAACAGTATAAATCTGGTTCATAGGCACATGATTACTGCTGTAGGATCAGCAGAGGCATTCAGGGCAGTTCGAGGGAAATAAATTAGGTTACTTACATTGTGTCTACCAACGCCCCTTGTGTAATTTGTTGAAGCATTATGACAACGCTGCGTCACAATTGTAGGGATTAGCTGAGCTGGGCTGATAAGTCATTGTCTCAACACAGCCTTATAATGCTGTGAAAGGATCCAGGAACCCAAATGATTTGGGTGGATCCCATCCTCCTAATAAAATGTGTTTTGTTTCCAAGAGGTATTGAAATTGTCAACAAAGGTTACACACATTGATCTGCAATAATCACATAGCAAATTGTGAAGAGAAAGAATCCTGCTAAAGCGTTGACTGCCATGATTCAGAGAGGGCACTGGTGCCAGATTTAATGGGTTTTTGTTAGTGTCTAGCAGAGGGTCAATCAGCTCTTTAAAATCCAGTTCCAACTGTTCAGAGCTGCCCTTCATAATGTCATTAAAGCCCACATGGACTACGATAGAATCGATTTCCATGTCCTGACGTAGTACATTCGGGATCAGCTTTGTAATGTAATTTACTCGAGCTCCGGGATAGGACTTTGTTTTTGCACCAGGAACGGTCACATTTCTTACCATGGAGCTGCCCAAAATCACGGTTGGTGAGAAGGATGAGAAAATCCACCCACTCCCGGCGCTTGGTGCAGGCCTCCGACAGATGGAGAAGCCCCGCTCGATCTAGAGCAGGGACGGAAGGTTGCCGATGTCGACTTCGAAGTCGTAGTAGTAGGACAGCGAAACTATTCGTTGTTTGTATCCACTCTGGTCCTCTCTATGGGAGTGTATACTTTTTTGCGGGAGGCCGCTGTCTTCGGCTTCCACGGCTCGTGACATGCAACCATTGTTGATTTCCTTGCTCCTCTTGCTGTGCTCCTTCTACTCCGCTATCAAATGGGGAGCTCCAGGCAACACCCTGGCTAGTCGGAAAATGAAAAACGACAAGATTGAACTGTATCCAACAAGCGCGAACACCATCCAGCCACCAGTTTCTTACGTAGGCTGGCGACCTGTGTGATCAAGGAAGCCACCTCAAGCCTATAATCCTTGGCAAGCAAACAATTGCCGCATTGGAACTCTGTGTGAACCGATTTGTCCTGAAACAAAGTACGGTAGATACAGCTCCTAAAGTGCTGCAACCGTTCATTTACTTCTTCAGACAAAGAGGGCTCCATTGCAAAATGCTTCTGGTACCAACTTTGTTAGCTTGATGGCTAGCAGCTTAGCTAGGTCCCAGGCTGATGTGGTGTTTTCCCAGGTTGTGTACACTCTTCGGCTGTCCCGATAGGAGAATCCTTTTGGGTTCCAGGTAGAACCCTTTTGGTTTCCAATAAGGACTTTCTGTGGAAAGGGGTCTACCTGGAACCCAAAAGGATTCTTCAATGGATGTTCCTATGGGGACAGCCGAAGAACACTTTTAGGTTCTAGATAGCACTTTTTTCTAAGAGTGTAGGTCGTCTTCCAACTGATCAGCCCACCTGGCTCTCGGTCTTCCTCTTGGACGTGGCCAGTTTGGGGAAGGCTCCTAGAGGATCATGGCAGGCTTCAGAGGTGGGCTTGATCTGACCAGGTGACCTTACAGTCAGACGTGGTAGGCTCTGACCAGGGAGGAGACAGGGGGTTGGTCAGTCTTTTTCATATTGTGGAGTTTGGGATGTGGTTTAGCCATGTGATGCCCAGTATGTGGCCGAGGCACTTGGAGTCAAAGGTGTCCATACAACGTGTGAGGTCCAGGGTGATGGTCCATGACTGATCCATACATCGGGATGGAGATGACCAGGCTATTGTATATGCAACATTTTGTTTTCAGAAAGCAAGTTTGTTTTTACCAGATGATGTTTAAGTTGGCCGCCGATGCATAGGTGAATGTCGGCATTGCTCCTGCAGTTAGGTGTTTCATGTGCTTCCAAGGTAGCAGAATGTAGGAACAATGGAAACATGGTGGGTGTCCACAACAGGGCTGGTTGGAGGGGATGCGATGTCGCTGAAAGACTGGATTTTAGTCTTGTCCCAGCTGATCATGAGGCCAAGTTGATGGGTCATGATCTCAAGGGAAAGGTGTATGATGTCCAAGAGCTCCTCACTGGAAGCCCCATGTGAACCAAGGCTGCCTGGGCCAACGGGGTGCCACAAGAATCAATAGTAAGCCCTCGCGGCGCACCCACTTCAAGGTGGGCTGAATCAGAACCACTGGCAGAAACTTGTAAAATAAGTTCAGAGGCCACTGGTGCGCCTGAGAGAGATAAAATATTTTTTGGGAGCGAGCCAAGTTTATGAGGGAGAGAGACAGAGTCTCTCCATCTGTTGATGCACGCCACCACTGACGTATTGTCAGTTCTGACGAGCACAAGCCGGCCTGACAAAAACAGTGGCAGGCGCCTCAGCGGCAGATACTACGGGTAACTGACATGCAGTGCGCTCTGCATCATTGTCCATATCCCCCAAATTCCGGTATGCAACCAGTGGTGCAAAGTACTTAAGTAAAAATACGTTAAAGTACTATTTAAGTCTTTTTTTGTGGTATCTGTACATTAATATTTAAACTTTTGATAACTTTTACTTTTACTCTACTATGTTTCCCTGACACTCAAAATTACTAATTACATTTCTAATGCTTAGGAAGGACAGCAATATGGTCCAATTTAATATAACACGTTGTCATCCCTACTGCCTCTGATCTGGCAGACTCACTGAACACAAATACTGTGTTTGTAAATTATGTGTGAGTGTTAATCTGTACTCCTGTCTGTCCGTAAATTAAAACATGAAAATCATGCCATCTGGTTTGCTTAATATAAGGAATTTGATGTATTGCATTTACTTTTACCACCACTAGATACAACTCAGCCCATGGGAGCCCACTGAAAATAGCAGAGGGTCGCACCACTGGGTCATGGCTGGTGGGCCTGACATTGACACCCGAAGCGACCGGGTTAGGCTGTCAGATGCATCCAGGTGAGAGATTGGCACTCAGCGCTGGAAGGCCCTCATCAACAATAGCTCCACGGGAACAACTTCTCTCAAAGAAGCCATCATCCCCAGTAGGCATAGGCACTGGCGAAAATGCACTGTGACGCAGCCGAAATTTGGCTAAGCAGAGCCGGAACCCAGACACCCTCCGTGGGGTAGAAAAATCGCAATATGCGTTGCAATCTAGCTCGAGACCCAGAAATAGAATGCGCTGAGTTGGAGTCAGACAGCTCTTTTTCTGGTTTCCTATGAAGCCTAGAGACTTAATACGGGACAGTAGCATGGATGTGTGAAACACTATCACCAGTCAATCGCTGTAATAGCCCGGCAGTTTGTGAGCATTCTGAGTTTGTAAACTCTGAGGTGCTTGTTGAGGGTACGTAGGTCTAAAATGGGACACGAAGTCCCATCACTTTTCATAACCGGGAATACCGGCTGTATCAGCCGTCCTGGATCTTCAACATAGGAACCACTCAGATTGCCTGCTTCTGGAGACAGGAGGATATTTCCTGAAGCCTTGCGAACTGTCAACGCAATGATGCTGCAGAAGCATGGGGCGCAGACAACAAATTGTATCCTGTTCCCTGACGTCACTGTTCACATGATCCAGGGTGACACTGCGCATGCAAGCCATTGGTCGGAATAGACACCGCAAGTCCTGTGAAGTGCGAGCTGAAGGGTCGGGACGCCACGTTGTGGACTGGGTGAGATTGGTTCTTCTTCCATTTCCAACACAACCGTGTGTCCGAAAGTGGAAAAGGGACACTTTTAATCGAACTCACATGCGGGAGACACACTTTTAACGCTTGTGAACACTGTGGAACCTAGTGTTCCAAGGTTTGCCTAAAGCCAGGCCCACTCTGTGTACACAGGCTCTGGCTATTTGCCATACCCTGATTGGCCATGCCACTTGAAGTTAATGTTGTCACAACGAGCCTGACTGGGTTTAGGCGGTAAGATGTGTTCCGGTAACCGATTGGCACCCAGCGCTTCCCAAACGTGTTAATGAAGGGTCCGGTTCCAACTCGGTGATCCAGTCCTTCGTGAACTTTCGAGACCGGTCTAGCTAAACATGCGCTGCATACCATGCTAGCCAGGTTGGCTCAGTCCCCGAGGTGAGCTAGCTATTGCTAACTATTCCTGCCTCCCCATGATGGAATTTCTGGGTAGCTCTCTTATTTAATATACATAGCGTTAAGTCCCTTGGTTATTCTAAATGGAACGTGCTGCAGTTAAAGAGTCTAGCTAGCCTAGCTTAGCCTAAAAAGCATCCTGGCTAACATCGGTCCTATGAAGTGTCTAGTGATACAGGTTATGGGTTCTATAGGCAATGAGTTGTTGATAGCAGAGTCAAGAGAACAAGCAGGGTTGGACACCACCACGTTATTATCCCACACACATTAAAAATAGGCACAGGGAAAAAACTTTACCATGGAGGTTTCCCTACCGACCAGTCATAGGCACTGGGGTACCTTGTAACCTAGCTGGGAATGTACCCCTTCTGTGGTAACAGACAGGGACGATTCGTAATTTAATCTAATTCCCTGGAGTGAAAAGTGTTGAGCTGGAGACAGACAGCTCATTTGGCTTCTCATATGAACCACAGAGACTGCGTGAGGGATAATTCTCATATGAACCACAGAGACTGCGTGTAGGATAATTCTCATATGAACTACAGAGACTGCGTGTGGGGTAATTCTCATATGAACCACAGACACTGCGTGTGGGATAATAGCGTGGTCGTGTCCAACCCTGCTTGTTCCCTTGACTCCGCTACAAACAACTAATCCCCTATAACCTGTAACCTGTATCACTAGACACCTCATAGGGACTCATAGAGTCCCAGTAATGAGCCACCTATGGGGTAAAGGCACCCTTGTTGACAGTGACCCAATTTATCACTCTTACCCTGGGGAGATTTATATAACCCAGAGGGGGCAGTATTAAACATGGACAATTTTCCAACATACTTTGTGCTTCCATGAGACTGTATACGGGCACAGGGCGCTCTGTATACAGGCACAGGGCGCTCTGACAATGGCTGACATAGTATCCCGTTTACCAAGTGTAGGGGCACTGTTGTCACAGTAATATTTTTTGTGCAGAGACTCACTTGTCATTCAGACCTGTTTTTAGCCTAACCTAGCTAGACTCTTTGACCACAGCACGGTCTGTTTATAATAAACAAGAGACTTAACGCTACGTATATTAAACAAGAGAGCTACCCTAGCAACTCCATCATAGGGAGGCAGGAATAGTTATTAATAGCTAGTTCACCTCTGCGAGTTAGCCAACCTGGCTAGCACGCTATCCAGAGCTTGTTTAGCTAGACCGGTCTCGAAAGTCCACATAGGACTGGATCACCGAGGTGGAACCGGACCCTTCATTAACAAGTTTGGTAAGAGAGGCATGTGGTGCTTGACCTAGCAGACACAGGCGGCAGGGGGTACAAACTGAATGTGGCCACCCTCTCTCCTCAAGTAGCCTCCCGTAGAGCACACAGGAACTGGGTTGGGCATGAGAGGGCACACAGGAGTCGAGTTGGGCACGAGCATGTGATCAAATGAAGCTTCGGACGTCATCGATGACGTACTTCTGATAAATTGATACACATATTCAATTGTCATTTCTTGAGTAAAAGTACAAAGTAAAAGCTATACATCAAATTCCTTATATTAAGCAAACCAGGGGGCACTATTTTCTTGTTTTCAAATTTACGGACAGAAACAGCATTTGTGTTTACTGAGTCTGCCAGATCAGAGGCAGTAGGGAGGACAACGCATTATATTGATAGGTGTGTGAATTGCTGTCCTGTCTTAGCATTCAACACGTAATGAGTACTTTTGGGTGTCATGAAAAATGTATGGGAGTAAAAATTACATATTTTCTTTATTAAGAATGTAGTGGAGTAAAAGTAAAAGTACAGATATCCCCAAAAACGATTTAAGTAGTACTTTACACCACTGGTAATAGTAATGTATTAGATACACTCTTGAACTAGTTTATGAAATCAGTAACAGTAACATTTGCTGAATCAGTATAGCCCTTGACACAGTCTCTCTCAATCTCCCTCTAATCATAATGCCATATTGGCCTATTTATATTCTACTTTGTTCCCAGCTTTCTTTGCTGCCAGGGGGCTGAGTTCATTCTTTGGCTAATCCAGCCAAACACACACACATACGCACTCACACATGCACGCATGCATGCACCACACACAATTTCTCTGTTAGAGCTCGAGTCCGCCAGAAATATCATGAGGAATAACTGGAATATTCTCAAGAAATCAATGTGACAGGTGAGTGCTGGATTCGTAAGTAATTCCAATTTTATGGTAATCCTAATGGGATTTTGTGGGAATGCAGAGGTAGTGTATAGCGAGTTACGGCAGCCAAAACATGGAACGCAAAGAGTAATTGAAAGGTGTTGTGAAGCAGAAACTGAGACAGAAAACTAAATGAAGTGGGTTGAAAACAACATGAAGTTGATAGAATGAATAAAATCACACATCATAGTGTCTGTCATACTGTCATTTAGTTGAATGGATTTGGGACTTAATCCTTGGGCGGTGTTCGGGTCTGTGGCACCCATTTTCAATGTTTACTAAAAGAAAAAAATGATACAATTAATTCTTTTTTCAACTTGAGACTCATTGGCCTTGGCTCATTTTCTGTAAAGAAACATTTTCATTGTGCACACCCTTACATATTTATACTACATATGTGATGTTCGGGAAAAGTGGAAAAGTGTGTGTGTAAGTGAAAACAAGTAAAAATGAACAAAAAAGTTTGCTGTGTGCCTTCACTCTTTCTTCCTCCTCCCTGGGTCTGCTGTTTCAACATAGCACGAAAAACCTGTCTGTTTCACTGCCTGTCTGTGTAACGGCTGTCATATAGAGGGGACCAAGGCGCAGCGTGTTGAGTGCTCATAATTACTGTTTATTAAACTCAGAACACTAAAGAAAATAACAAAGAGAAAACGATCAGCTAACAGTTATGTTAGGTACTGAAGACTACACAGAACACAACTAAACAGAATACAACTGCCCACAAACACACTAGAAAAAACCCCAACATAAATATGATCTCCAATTAGAGACAACGTGAACCAGCTGCCTCTAATTGGAGATCATCTCAAAAAACCTCCAACATAGAAATAGAATACTAGAACAAAACATAGAAATAGAAAACATAGACAAACCACCCAAAACACCCCCTGTCACGCCCTGGCCATTGTAAGGACGTCTGTGTGTAGCTGGTGTATAGGAGTCAGGCGCAGGACAGAAGATATGAGTAAATAACCGTATTTTACACAACATATAATAAATGCAATACAAAAACAGAACCCACAATAACAAACCTTCCTTCATAGAAACAATCACTCACAAACAAAACATGGGGGAACAGAGGGTTAAATAATGAACAGGTAAATGGGGGATTGAAACCAGGTGTGTAAGACAAAGACAAAACAAATGGAAAATGAAAAGTGGATCGGCGATGGCTAGAAGGCCGGTGACGTCGACCGCCGAACGCCGCCTGAACAAGGAGAGGGACCGACTTCAGCGGAAGTCGTGACAGTACCCCCCCTTGACGGCTCCAGCCGCGCACCGACACCGACCTCGGGGACGACCCGGAGGACGAGGCGCAGGGCGATTCGGATGGAGACGGTGGAACTCCCGCAGCAACGAAGGGTCCAAGATGTCCTCCACCGGCACCCAGCATCTCTCCTCCGGACCGTACCTCTCCCACTCCATGAGGTACTGAAGGCCCCTCGCCTGACGCCTCGAGTCCAGGATGGCTCGAACAGCATCGAGGGGGCGGAGGAACCTCCCGCACCTCACACTCCTGGAGTGGACCAGCCACCACCGGCCTGAGGAGAGACACATGGAACGAGGGATTAATACGGTAATCTGGGGGAAGCTGTAACCTGTAGCAAACCTCGTTCAGTCTCCTCAGGACTTTGAATGGCCCCACAAACTGTGGACCCAGCTTCCGGCAGGACAGGCGGAGGGGCAAGTTTTGGGTCGAGAGCCAGACCCGGTCCCCCGGTGCGAACACCGGGGCATCACTGCGGTGGCGGTTGGCGCTCGCTTTCTGCCGCCTCACGGCCCGTTGCAGGTGCACATGGGCGGCGTCCCAGGTCTCCTCCGAGCGCTTAAACCATTCGTCCACCGCAGGAGCTTCGATCTAGCTCTGATGCCACGGTGGCAGAACCGGCTGATACCCCAGTACGCACTGGAAAGGAGAGAGGTTAGTGGAGGAGTGGCGGAGTGAGTTTTGGGCCATCTCTGCCCAGGGGATGAACACCGCCCACTCCCCCGGTCGGTCCTGGCAATATGACCGCAGAAACCTACCCACATCCTGATTTACTCTTTCCACCTGCCCGTTACTCTCGGGGTGAAAACCTGAGGTGAGGCTGACCGAGACCCCCAGACGTTCCATGAACACTCTCCAGACCCTGGACGTGAACTGAGGACCCCGATCAGAGACTATATCCTCAGGCACCCCATAGTGCCAGAAGACGTGAGTGAACAGGGCCTCCACAGTCTGTAGGGCCGTAGGGAGACCGGGCAAAGGGAGGAGATGGCAGGACTTAGAGAACCGATCCACAACGACCAGGATCGTGGTGTTGCCCTGTGATGGGGGAAGATCTGTCAGGAAGTCCACCAACAGGTGCGACCACGGCCGTTGTGGACCGGGTAGGGGTTGTAACTTCCCTCTGGGCAGGTGCCTGGGAGCCTTGCACTGGGCGCACACCGAGCAGGAGGAAACATAAACCCTCACATCCTTGGCCAAGGTGGACCACCAGTACTTCCCACTAAGGCAACGCACCGTCCGACCGATGCCAGGGTGACCAGAGGAGGGTGACGTGTGGGCCCAATAGATCAAATGATCGCGGACAGCAGACGGAACGTACAGGCACCCAGCTGGACACTGGGGGGGAGTGGGCTCTGTGCGTAACGCCCGCTCTACGTCCGCGTCCAACTCCCACACCACCGGTGCCACCAGGCAAGAGGCCGGAAGTATGGGAGTGTGATCCATGGACCGCTCCTCTGTGTCATTCATACGGGACAGTGCGTCTGCCTTAGTGTTCTGGGAACCTGGTCTGTAGGACAGAGTGAAAACAAAAACGGGTAAAGAACATGGCCCACCTTGCCTGGCGAGGGTTCAGTCTCCTCGCCGCCCAGATGTACTCCAGATTGAAGTGGTCCATCCAGATGACAACAGCCAACAGCTCCCGGTCCCCCACATCATCATTTCGCTCCGCCGGGCTGAGCTTCTTCGAAAAGAAAGCACAGGGGTGAAGCTTTGGTGGCATGCCCGAGCGCTGAGAGAGCACGGCTCCTATCCCAGCCTTGGACGTGTCCACCTCCACTATGAACGCCAAAGAGGGATCCGGATGAGCCAGCACGGGAACAGTGGTAAACAGAGCCTTCAGGTGACCAAAAGCCCTGTCCGCCTCAGCCGACGTCCTCGCGCAGACTGCACCGGTAGTGATCGATCAGGGCCCTGTCATTCCATCCCGCGCTGGCAGCCAGGGTCCGGAAGTCCAATGCAAAATCCTGTGCGCTCCTTGTCCCCTGCATTAGGTGGAACAGTTGTTCACCTGCGTAATGGTCCAACGCCGCGTCTCCCTCACTCCATACGGCGTTGGCCCACTCCAGGGCTTTGCCTGAGAGGCAGGAGACGAGGGTGACACGCTATCATGTTCCGAAGGAGTGGACAGTCGCCAGGTAGAGCTCAAGCTGGAGTAGGAACCCCTGGCATCCGGCAGCCGTCCCATCATACTCCCTCGGGAGCGCGAACCAGATCCCGCTGGAACCGGGTGAAGGAGGGGTGGACAGTGGGACCTGCTGTAGTGGGGCTGGTGGAGGCACTGGATGACCTACTCCTCTCTCCCAACAATCCATCTTCTGCAGCACGTGATCCATGGCTGTGCCCAGATGTTGCAATATGGTCGCGTGCTGCTGGACGCACTCCTCTATCTCTGAAGGGAGGGCGCCTGCTCCTGCTGACTCCATTCTTTCGGGTGAGTGATTCTGTAAGAAAGTCTGTGTGTAGCTGGTGTATAGGAGTCAGGCGCAGGACTGCAGATATGAGTAAATAACCATATTTTACACAACATATAATAAATGCAATACAAAAACAGAGCCCACAATAACAAACCTTCCTACATAGAAACAATCATACACAAACAAACATGGGGGAACAGAGGGTTAAATAATGAACAGGTAATTTGGGGCATTGAAACCAGGTGTGTAAGACAAAGACAAAACAAATGGAAAATTAAAAGTGGATCGGCGATGACGTTGACCACCGAACGCCGCCCGAACAAGGAGAGGGACCGACTTCAGCAGAAGTCGTGACAATCATCAACTGGACAATATCTATACAGTGCCTTCAGAAAGTACTCATACCCCTTGACTTACTCCACATTTTGTTGTGTTACAGCCTAAATAAAAAATTTATGAAAACATATTTTTTGAAATGTTAGCAAATTTATTGAAAATGAAATACATACATATCTAATTTACATAATTATTTACACCCCTGAATCAATACTTTAGAATGACCTTTGGCAGCAATTACAGTTGTGAGGCTTTCTCTAAGAGCTTTGCACACCTGGATTGTACACATTATTATTTTTAAAATTCTTCGAACTCCGTCAGGTTGGTAGACAGCCATTTTCTAGTCTTTCCATCAATTTTCAAGCCGATTTGACTCAAAACTGTAACTAGGCTATTCAGGAGCATTCAATGTCATCTCCGTAAGCAACTTCAGTGCATATTTGCTATTTTGTTTTATGTCCTGCTGAAAGGTGAATTTGTTTGCCAGTGTCTGTTGGAAAGCAGACTGAACCAAGTTTTCCTCTAGGAGTTTGCCTGTGCTTAGCTCTATTCCATTTTTTTCATCCTGAAAAACTCCCTAGTCCTTGCTGATGACAAGTATACCCATAACATGATGCAGCCACAACCATGCTTGGAAATATGAAGAGTGGTACTCACTGATGTGTTGTGTTGGATTTTCCCCATACCTAACGCTTTGTATTCTGGACATAAAGGTAATTTCTTTGCCAATTTGTTTGCAGTTTTACTTTATTGCCTTATTGCAAACAGGATTGATGTTTTGGAATATTTTTATTCTGTACGGGCTTTCTTCTTTTCACTCTGTCATTTATATTAGTATTGTGGAGTAACTACAATCTTGTTGATCCATCCTCAGTTTTCTCCTATCACAGCCATTCAACTCTGTAACGGTTTTGAAGTCACCATTGGCTTCGTGGTGAAATCACTGAGCGGTTTCCTTCCTCTCCGGTAAATGAGTTAGGAAGGATGCCTGTGTCTTTGTAGTGACTTGGTGTATTGATACACCATCCAAAGTGTAATTAATAACTTCACCATGCTCAAATGGATATTCAATGTCTGCTTTTTCCATTTTTACCCATTTATATGCCCTTTGCGAGGCCTTGGAAAACCTCCCTGGTCTTGAATCTGTGTTTGAAATTCACTGTTCGACTGAGGGACCTCACAGATAATTGTATGTGTGGGGTACAAAGATGAGGTAGTCATTCAAAAATCATGTTTAACACTATTGTTGCACACAGTTTGGCCATGCAACTTATTGTGTGACTTGTTAAGGTCATTTTTACTCCTGAAATGATTTAGGCTTGTCATAACAAAGGGGTTCGATACTTATTGACTCAAGACATTTCAACTTTTCAATTTTAATTAATTAGTAAAAGTTTATAAAAACATAATTACACTTTGACATTATGGGTTATTGTGTGTAAGGCATTTGCACAAAATATTAATTTCATCCATTTTAAATTCAGGCTGTAACACAACCAAATGTTGAAAAAGTCAAGGGGTGTGAATACTTTCTGAAGGCACTGTAACTGGTGAAAAGGCTTGGATGTGGAGTTCCAGGTTAGATCTCAGCCGATTCCAGCCAAGGTAGAGCATCTCCTATTGCAAAGTTAGTCCAAGAATCCTATCAAAACTCTAACACTAACCTTAACTCCCATATGGTGCCTTCTTTGTTGACGTAAATTGGACAAAGCTGGATAGAACCATTTTTAGGAAGGTGAATATTTTTGATTGTTCTGGAATTTTTCATATAAACCATATAGTCCTTGTGTTATTCGAACATTACATTGGTCTGTCAGCTAGAGTAATTAGGCCTTCAAAAAGACTAGAGGAGGAGGGATCTGGGAGAAGTAGGAATGTGTGCATGTGTGAGCGTGTGTACGTGTGTGTGTGTGGGGGGGATTAGTAACAGCTGAGTACATGTTGACCTACATGACCTTGCCTTCCCTCAAAAGCACTCTTTTCTCCCCCCTCCCATGTACCTCTCCTAATAATGACCCATTATTTTGGTCACGTCCCTCACCAGCCAACTGGACAACAGGGGTCCATTCCTCCACTGGCTAACCCTGCTAGACCAGCACTCTAAAGGAGAAGACAATAGAGGAGAGACGAGGAGAGGGGATTAGTTAACCCTGCTAGAACAGCACTCTAAAGGAGAAAACAGGAGAAGAGAGAGGATAAAAAGGGGATTAGGTAACTCCTGACACTGGTAAGTTCTATTTCATGACTACTACACAGTGTATTTGGAAATTGATTTTCTCTCTAAGCATACTCTTGTGCTGCTAAACCCCACTGTCACTAGAGAATGACTCAATGGGCCAATAGGGTTTGGTTTTATTAAGGGACTAATACAATAAGCTGGTGATGTCAATCGATACACATGTTCATAAAGTGGTGTAATTCCACTTTTGTTAGTGTCATGTCCCAGAGTGTGATTTGGATATTTCTCTGATTGGCAACAACGTTATTGTGATTTTGCTGACTCATTACGTACAATGTAATTCCTATTTATGCACATGTTTCAGTCATTCAATTGACATCCCTTGAAACGTGGCTTGACTAGTACAATATTAGCACTCAGTTTGTTGATAAAATCAGTCATCTCAATATTCTATTCAATAGACCTTATTGGTCATCAAATAATATAACTTCTGGTGCATAATCCTGTTTTGTGTATTTACAGGCTCTTCTATTTTGTTTTTAACAAGGGCATTAGTCCAATGTTTGCATGACCTCTAGGGTCCACCTCTCCCTGTTAAGTTCTGTTGGCACCAGACAAACCCAAGGCCAGACTCACACACTCATGTCTGCTTTCAGAGCAAACATTCCATCTGCATTCTTACCAACAACTCAACAATACTCCCTTGGTTCCAAAGCAACAGGG
Organism: Salmo trutta; assembly: GCF_901001165.1. Classification (NCBI taxonomy): domain Eukaryota; kingdom Metazoa; phylum Chordata; class Actinopteri; order Salmoniformes; family Salmonidae; genus Salmo; species Salmo trutta. Next base: position 43,176,393 of record NC_042970.1, read on the forward strand.
ATCCTAGATGTGACCCCTGGGCAACCTTAGGTCTGATCTGAGGTCAGATCTGACGTGCAGAAACAAACTCCAAAACATACAGGGTCACATTTGGAGAACAGGGAAATGTGGAGATCTGACCTAAGACTGTACATCATTTGAAATATCCAGTTGCATTTGATTTGCCCTTGGAGGTGGTTGTGTCTGAGACAGTGGACATCTGGAGTTGTGTGTATCTGTGTCTGTGTCTGTGTGTGCGTGTGTGTGAACAAAGACATCTTCAGCTGTACTTAGGCTAGACAGGCCGGAGGTGGTAGGGAGAGGTGGACCGTAGAGGTCATGCAAACATTGGACTAATGCCCTTGTTAAAAACAAAATGGAAGAGCCTGTAAAATATAGATCAACTACAATGCAGATTGGGTTTACTAACCAAAAAAATCTACCAGGTTACTATCGCAGATTGCAACCATACAGAATTCATATACAAAGATCGATTTGGTGGATTTCGTAAGACGATTTGGTGGATTTTAGATGCTAGCATTAACACTAACCAGAGCCTACTGAATTTAACCCTTTGACTGACAATCTCTTATCACAGGTAGTTCCATGTGTAGCCTGAGAATGGTGGTTCTGTGTGTGGTTGGGGCCTTTGCCCTGACTCTACTAGGCCCCTGCCCCAGTGTGTGTGCCCCTCAGGGGGGGGCGGAGCCAGACGAACAGCCCTATGACCTGGATGACTTTGATATGAATGGAGAGACAGACTGGGAAAACTTGGACCTCAATGGAGAAAACTATGACTATGAAGACCTAGACCAAGAGGTGAGAAGGAGAGGAGGATAGAGGAGAGACTAGCAGAGGGTGAGAAAGAAGAGGAAGGAACAAGAGAGGAGAGGCAAGATAAAGAGAGAAGAAAAGTAAGAGTGGACAATATGGGCGATAGGAATGGGTGTGAGAGGGAAGGGAAGGAATGATGGTAGTGGAAGAAGGGAAACGAGAGAGAGTGGTTGAGAGAGGTGAATTGGTCAATCTACTAATGTACTCTTCTCTGTGAGAGCAGATCGAGGTGGGGACAGTGGCCCCCCCTGCTCCTGAGACCCCTCCCCCGGCCAACATGCCCCCTCCTGAGTATGAGGAGGAGATGACCCTGTCCCCCAGGCCGACCCCTCCCCTGGCACCAGTAACTCTGGACTTCAAAGGACCAGGCCTGTTTGGACCCGACACTGGCCTGGGTGAGCCGCGCGTGTGTGTGTGTGTGTGTGTGTGTGTGTGCGTGTGTGTGTGCGTGTGTGTGTGTGTGTGTGCGCGTGCGTGAGCGTGTGTGTGTGTGTGTGCGTGTGCGTGAGCGTGTGTGTGTGTGTATGTGTGCGTGTGCACGTGTCTGTGTGTGTGAGCGCGTGTGTGTGTGTGCGTGCACAAAATGTAATCTCTACCTGTGCAGGTATGCCTACGTGTTTTCTGTGTGTATAATAATAATAATAATAATAATATGCCACTAAGCAGACACCTTAATTTTTTTTTTTTTTTTTTTTTATTTAACCTTTATTTAACCAGGTAGGCCAGTTGAGAACAAGTTCTCATTTACAACTGTGACCTGGCCAAGATAAAGCAAAGCAGTGCGACAAAAACTACAACACAGAGTGTGTACACATAAACAAATGTACAGTCAATAACACAAAAGGAAAGAAAAATAGAAAAATCTATTTACAGTGTGTGCAAATGTAGAAGAGTAGGGAGGTAGGCAATAAATAGGCCCTAGAGGTGAACATCATTTCAATTTAGCATTAATTCCGGAGTGATAGATGTGCAGATGATGATGTGCAAGTAAAGATACTGGGGTGCAAAAGAGCAAGAGTGTAATAATATGGGTAGTAATAGTATTAATAATATTTATAAATAATATTTATCCAAAGTGACTTACAGTCATGCATGCTTACCAGTGGGAGTGTGCGTGTGTAATGTTCTCTCTGTCTCTGTGCAGGTATGCCCACATGTTTGCTGTGTGTGTGCATCAGTGGAAGTGTGTATTGTGATGATGCTAACCTGGAGCAGATTCCTCCACTGCCTAAAGATACCACACACTTCTATGGACGCTTCAACAGTATCAGACATGTCAAGAACACTGACTTCATCAACCTCAGTAAGATATATGCAGGCACACGCACACACACAGGCACGGAGGCATGCACACACACACAAACACACACACAGGCGTACACACACACACACTACTGGCTGCAAAACCTAATTCCCCCCTTTAGAGACCAATAATAATGGGGCTAGATAGTGCCAAAATAATAATAACTGACAATACAGTATATGTTCACCTCACCCCCTTCTCTGTGTGAAACAGTAGTTCACCTCACCCTGCAAGTAGTGAGGGTGATTACACGGGCTGCTGCGGCTATTTAATCATAATGTAGACCTACCAGAGTGGCCTACCATAAAAAACAATGGATAAAAATGCATCTCATAACATTTGAACATAGAAATAGCTGTTCTATCATTCAGCCTACAGTAGCAGTAAAGGTGTGGTGTTCAATGTAGGCCTACAATCCATGATACCTTTGAAAAAAACATGCACGACTTGACAATAACCTGTTTATCCACTTGTCCTTCATGGCAGTGACTGAAAATGTTGTGTTGTTTGATGCAAGAAACCACTTTACAAAATAAAACTCATTATTATTCCCATACCATTATCAGAGAGAATCAGACACATTATGCTACCCTCTACCTATTGGCTGCTTAGCTTATTGAAGACAGTCTCAAAATACAACACTGCCCCTTTAAAACATGTTACGGCTAGACGTTCCGCTATCAGAATTTCCAGTGAAATTGCAGAGCGCGAAATTCTAATTAAATGATTAGAAATATTTCACTTTCATACAATCACAAGTGCAATACACCAAAATAAAGCTTAACTTCTTGTTAATCCAGCCACCATGTCAGATTTCAAAAAGGCTTTACGATGAAAGCAAACCATGCGATCATCTGAGGACAGCACCCCACCATACAAACACATGACAATCATATTTCAACCCGCCAGGCACGACACAAAACTCAGAAATAACGATATAATTCATGCCTTACCTTTGAAGATCTTCTTCTGTTAGCACTCCAAAATGTCCCATAAACATCACAAATGGTCCTTTTGTTTGATAAATTCCATCGTTATATCCCCAAAATGTCCATTTATTTGGCGCGTTTGATTCAGAAAGCACCGGTTCCAACTCTCCCAACATGACTACAAATTATCTAATAAATTACCTGTAAACTTTGTCCAAAAATTTCAAACAACTTTCCTAATCCAACTTTAGGTATTTTAAAACGTAAATAATCGATAAAATTTAAGACGGAATATACTGTGTTCAATAGTGGATAAAATGAAAGTGGAGCGAGCTACAGGTCGCGCGCCCCAAACAAAACAGTCCACTTGGCTCCACACCCAAAAAGGAAAGGGCTACTCCTTCATTACTCAAAAGAAAAACATCAACCAATTTCTAAAGACTGTTGACATCTAGTGGAAGCCATAGGAACTGCAAGCAGGTGCCTCAAAAATCTAGATTCGCATAGAAATCCAATTGAAAACACAGTGAACTCAAACATATTTTTCCTGGATGGTTTGTCCTCGGGGTTTTGCCTGACAAATAAGTTCTGTTATACTCACAGATATTATGTTAACAGTTTTCGAAACTTTAGAGTGTTTTCTATCCAAATCTACCAATTATATGCATATCCTAGCTTCTGGGCCTGAGTAGCAGGCAGTTTACTTTGATTTGTTTAACCAAAAATGTGTTAAACAAATCAAAATATATTTTATATTTGAGAATCTTCAAATAGCCACCCTTTGCCTTGATGACAGCTTTGCACATTCTTGGCATTCTCTCAGCCAGCTTCACCTGGAATGCTTTTCCAACAGTCTTGAAGGATTTCCCACATATGCTGAGCACTTGTTGGCTGCTTTTTCCTTCATTCTGCGGTCCGATTCATCCCAAACCATCTCAATTTGGCTGAGATCAGGGGATTGTGGAGGGCAGGTCTTCTGATGCAGAACTCCATCACTCTCCTTCTTGGTAAAATATCCCTTACACAGCCTGGAGGTCTTTTGGGTGATTGCCCTGTTGAAAAACAATTGATAGTCCCACTAAGCCCAAACCAGATGGGATGGCATATTGATGCAGAATTCTGTGGTAGCCATGCTGGTTAAGTGTGCCTTGAATTCTAAATAAATCACAGACAGTGTCCCCAGCAAAGCACTCCCACACCATCACACCTCCTCCTCCATGCTTTATGGTGGGAAATACACATGCGGAGATCATCCGTTCACCCACACCGCATCTCACAAAGACATGGCGTTTGGAACCAAAAACCTCCAATTTGGACTCCAGACAATAGGACAAATTTCCACCGGTCTAATGTCCATTGCTCGTGTTTCTTGGCCCAAACAAGTCTCTTCTTCTTATTGGTGTCCTTTAGTAGTGGTTTCTTTGCAGCAATTCAACCACAAAGGCCTGTTTCACGCAGTCTCCTCTGAACAGTTAATGTTGAGATGTGTCTGTTACTTGAACTCTTTGAAGCATTTATTTGGGCTGCAATTTCTGAGGCTGGTAACTCGAATGAACTTATCCTATGCAGTAGAGGTAACTCTGGGTCTTCCATTCGTGTGGTTGTCCTCATGAGAGCCAGTTTCATCATAGCGCTTGATGGTTTTTGCGACTGCACTTGAAGTGTGGTATGTCATACAATGTAGAAAATAGTAAAATAAAGAAAATCCTTGAATGAGTAGGTGTTCTAAAACTTTTGACCGGTAGTGTACATATATTTTATTAAATATACATTTTACATATACATTTTACATACACATTTTACATACATGGTACTTTAATATAAAGCAGTCACATAACAATAATGCATTAACAAACATAACATCTTTAATCCCAACCCTCAGCCACTCACTCTCAGCCCACCTATCACCATAGACCACCCTCGTTTGATTTCCATGTGCCATATATTTTTCAATTGTGCTGTGATGTTTTACATAATTTTTTAACCTTTCTAATCACAGATTATGAGCTAAAGATGAAAACCTTTCCTAAGAGTATTATTATATTATTTTTTGACTGACTTTGGTTTTCCAAATCACCCAAAACTGCTATTTGTAAGGTTAATTTTAAGTGCATGATGTTGTTTTTGAACCATTACTGAACCTGTGATCAGAAACAAGCTACATAGAGGAAATACCAGAATAAATTATCTCGTGATTCTGATTCTACACACCTGAGATTGTTGTATGCCCCATATATATAGCATTCTGTTGGTTGCAAGAATTTTATATAATAATTTAAATTGAAAAACTCTAAGTTTTGAATCAAGTGTTGTTTTTTGTACCAGTTCATAAACCATTTGTTATGGAATCGGTAATCGAAAATCTTTTCCCATTTATTTTGCAACCTGTTTGGCTCAGCCGTCAACATTTTGTCCTCAAATTAAACTGGTATATTTTTCTATTTATGCCAATTCCTTTCAGCCAATTTGTATCTTTAATATATGGCAGGCAAACAAGTACCCTACCTCTCCCTTTTCCACTTGCCTCCTCTATTTTTGTGGTATTGCTGCAATCAGTTGGTTGTAAGTTTGGATTGAGCGGACATTCCCATATATTTCCGATAGCTGCATATGTGACATAACTCCACCGTTTCTATTCGTAATTTAATTAATTAACATAAGACAATTGTTTTACTTTTTTTACATAAAGAATGTTTTTTTTTATTAATCAGTATTTGAGTTTAACCATAACATTTCTGGATGATAAAACTGAAATTTACATTTTAGTCATTTAGCAGACGCTCTTATCCAGCGTGACTTACAGTAGTGAATGCATACATTTCATAAAAACATTTTTTCCCGTACTGGTCCCCCGTGGGAATCAAACCCACAACCCTGGCATTGCAAACACCATGCTCTACCAACTGAGCCACACGGGACTGTGTGGAAATTGTAACCAGCTTTGTATGACTTGTTTAAGAAAGGGCGAAACTTTAAACAAAATTTAATTTTCAATTTGTCGGAAATGAGAAGTCTGTATAAAGGCAAAAAGAATGAGCCTTTCTTCATAATCTACTGGAGAACCATTTTGGGTTAGGAATGAGTGAAGCTTTTAGTGACATGTTTAAAGCTTTAATATTTAATAATTTTTGTCTCCCAAATTCATATTCATTATATAATTAGGCACATTTAATTTTTAATCTGGCTTAGGATTCCAAATAAAATGAAATATTTTTTGCTCATATGATTTAAAAAACTAGTCGTCTGGAGTAGGCAGCGCCGTTAGTAAGTAAGTAAACTGTGATCAGACCAAAGAGTTAATCAATGTGATTTTTCAACAAATAGACAAGTAAATACCTCTGCATGGTTGCAGAATCGTATCAATTTTTGCAAACTTTCTATTGATATTGATTGTGGTAAATTAATAAATATTTTTTGAGATGTGAATACCAAGTATGTCTACTTCACCATACGCCCATTTTATTGGTAAACCACAAGGTAGTGTAAACACTGTCTTTTAGCGATCCAAAACTTAATACGGTATAATTGGGTTTTAGTCCAGAGAGGCTAGAAAAGTGATCAAAATCTTCAATGAGACTGCAGGGATCCAGATTACAGACTTTAAAAAAAACTTCAGTCATCAGCATACATTGACACTTTTATCCCTGGATTTCTAACCCCTTGATGTTGTTGCTGGATCTAATTTTAATAGCTAGCATTTCAATGATCATTATAAATAGATATGGAGACAATGGACAGCCCGTTTTACTCCTCTTAAAAGCTCAATACTTTCTGAGAAGTAACTATTTTACTATTTTTTACTATTTTACATATGGGGTTGCTGTACATAACTTTAACCCATTGCAGAAGAGATTCACCAAAATTAAAGTAATTCAGACATTTATATATCAATTATAGTCATACTTTATCAAACATCTTTTCAAAATGTGTTATGAAGACCAGGCCTGGTATCTTTGATGTTTCAGAATGTTTAATTGTTTCAAGTAATTTTCGTATATTATCTCCAATATTTTTTACATGGACCATATTGAATTTGGTATTGATAACAACAACAAAAATAACAAGGAAACTATTAACAACTCATTCTTTGCATGTGTAATGCTAATGCTGGAACTTGACGATGGGTATTTCACAGCCCTCCATGAGCCTATGTTTTAGATGCAATCATCAGCAAAATGAATAGTTAAATACAATTTCCATAGACCATCGCAAAACAGGTTGAAGTGAAGAGAGGTTTCTTTGCCATCAATAAGCCTAGTCTCATAGACTAGACATAACATAGTAAATGTAAATTTATGACACTCAAGTTAGTATGATGTTACCTTTGGTTTAGTTACATAAGACAGAAGGTTACTTAAAGCAAAACTAAAGTAGGGTGGTAAGTCAGGGTGGATGGTTGGGTGTACAGTCGTGGCCAAAAGTTTTGAGAATGACGCAAATATTAATTTCCACAAAGTTTGCTGCTTCAGTGTCTTTAGATATTTTTGTCAGATGTTACTATGAATACCCCGAATACTAAAACATTTCATAAGTGTCAAAGGCTTTTGTTGACAGTTACATGAAGTTAATGCAAAGAGTCAATATTTGCAGTGTTGACCCTTCTTTTTCAAGACCTCTGAAATCCACCCTGGCATGCTGTCAATTAACTTCTGGGCCACATCCTGACTGATGGCAGCCCATTCTTGCGTAATCAATGCTTGGAGTTTGTCAGCATTTGTGGGTTTTTGCTTGTCCACCTGCCTCTTGAGGATTGACCACAAGTTCTCAATGGGATTAAGGTCTGGGGAGTTTCCTGGCCATGGACCCAACATATCGATGTTTGGTCACCGAGGCACTTAGTTATCAATTTTTCCTTATGGCAAGGTGCTCCATCATGCTGGAAAAGGCATTGTTTGTCACAAAACTGTTCCTGGATGGTTGGGAGAAGTTGCTCTCGGAGGATGTGCTGGTACCATTCTTTATTCATGGCTGTGTTCTTAGGCAAAATTGTGAGTGAGCCCACTCCCTTGGCTGAGAAGCAATCCCACACATGAATGGTCTCAGGATGCTTTACTGTTGGCATGACACAGGACTGATGGTAGCGCTCACCTTGTCTTCTCCGGACAAGCTTTTTTCCAGATGCCCCAAACAATCGGAAAGGGGATTCATCAGAGAAAATGACTTTACCCCAGTCTTCAGCAGTCCAATCCCTGTACCTTTTGCAGAATATCAGTCTGTCCCTGATGTTTTTCCTGGAGAGAAGTGGCTTCTTTGCTGCCCTTCTTGACACCAGGCCATCCTCCAAATGTTTTCGCCTCACACCTGCCTGCTGCCATTCCCGAGCAAGCTCTCTACTGGTGGTGCCCCAATCCTGCAGCTGAATCAACTTTAGGAGACGGTCCTGGCACTTGCTGGACTTTATTGGGCGCCCTGAAGCCTTCTCCTCAACAATTGAACCACTCTCCTTGAAGTTCTTGATGATCCGATAAATGGTTGATTTAGGTACAATCTTACTGGCAGCAATATCCTTGCCTGTGAAGCCCTTTTTGTGTAAATCGATGACGGAACGTGTTTCCTTGCAGGTAACCATGTTTGACAGAGGAAGAACAATGATTCCAAGCACCACCCTCCTTTTGAAGCTGTTATTCGAACTCAATCAGCATGACAGAGTGATCTCCAGCCTTGTCCTCGTCAACACTCACACCTGTGTTAATGAGAGAATCACTGACATGATTTCAGCTGGTCCTTTTGTGACAGGGCTGAAATGCAGTGGAAATGTTTTTTGGGGATTCAGTTCATTTGCATGGCAAAGAGGGACTTTGCAATTAATTCCAATTCATCTGATCACTCTTCATAACATTCTGGAGTATGTGCAAATTGCCATCATACAAAATGAGGCAGCAGACTTTGTGAAAATTAATATTTGTGTCATTCTCAAAACTTTTGCCCACGACTGTATAACGCAAACGTCTCAAAGGTAGCCTGTTTGAATCTCATCATGGACCATTTTAGCTAATTAACAACTTGCAACGATTTACTACTTTTTAGCTACTTTTCAACAACTTAGCATGTTAACTAACCCTTCCCCAAACCTTAACCATTTAACCTAACTCCTAACCCTAATCTTCACCTTAACCCCTAATGCTAACCCCTAGCTTAGCTAACGTTAGAACCTAGCTAACATTAGCATTAACCACCTAGCTAGCGTTAGCCACAACAAATTGGAATTCATTACATATCATACGTTTTGTTAATTCGAAACATATTGTACAAATTTGTAACATCCTCAAATGAATACATACCAATACAAAACATAACTTCTAATTGGCGTGTCTTGGATTTACATTTACTATGATACTTCTCCCCCTGAGTCCAGGTTGCGTCAATCAATTCCAATATATATAAATGGATCAATAGATGGCACCCACATCTCCATAAAAGCACCATCCCAAAACAAGTTAAAATATGTGAACAGAAAACGCTTCCCCTCACTTAATATGCAGGTGATAGGTTATGTGATGTGCAAAATACACTGCTGAATGTGGTGGCCAGGTGGAACGCATGACTCGTTCATTCTGCAGAATAGCAATTTGGCCTAAGAACGGAAATGTTTGTCTATACGACTACAGGAGGGAGCTGTTTACAATGGATGGCTTAGTGACAAGTGTTGCCTACTCATTTTAAGTATATTTGCCAAATGTAAAGCAACTTGTCCTAATGGTCCTCTCTTTATAGCTATGTTTTTAATTTTGTCGACCTCGACCTCTGACCATAGCACCTCTATTTCAGTCTAGAAAAAGCTTTCTTTGGTTGTGCCATTGCATTTCATGGTACGGCGTTTTATATTCCCCACAGGCTTTAAAGGGATGACTTAATGATGTCATGTTCGTTTGGCCCATGTTGACTTCAATACTTCCCACAGTTCAGTCAAGTCGGCTGGATGTCCTTTGGGTGGTGGACAATTACTTGATACACGCGGGAAACAGTTGAGTGTGACAAACCCAGCAGCGTTGCAGTTCTTGACACAAACCGGTGCGTCTGACACCTACTACCATACCCCGTTCAAAGGCACTTAAATATTTTATCTTGCCCATTCACACTCCAATGGCACCCATACACAACCCATGTCTCAAGGCTTAAACATCTTTCTTTAACCTGTCTCCTCCACTTCATATATACTGATTTAAGTGGATTTAACAAGTGACATCAATAAGGGGTCATAGCCTTCACCTGCAATCCCCTAGTCAGTCTGTGTCATCGAAAGCAGATTTTCTTAATGTTTTGTACAATCAGTGTAGGTTCACACTGATGTTGAGAATATTGGACTGTAGAGAGAGAAATGTTCTACCTGTCTCAGCTAAAGTGGGGTGGAAAATACTCAGTAGGGTCTCTACTGACCAAACGTGTCGTTTTGGAGAGGGACTGTGTCGTATATAACCAGCAGCACTTAATTCTCCACCCCCTCCATAGCCACCAATGGACTGTACATGGGATACAAATTGGCTTGTAGTGTTAATAATTATATTTTCCAATATTTATTCCCTATTGGAATTTGGCCTCTAGGTACCCTCTCTCAGGCCAGAGATCACCGTAAAGCAGGCCTCAGTAACTGGTATATGGGCCCCTGAGCCATAAAATCAGCCATAGGTGTCCTTAAGCAATTATGTTTCAAATGTATAGTCTATTCAACCCCAAGATCTCAGCCTTGATTTAATGCTTTGGCACCAGGCACGAAAGGGTGAAACAGCAAACCGCTAAGGCAAGAGTGTATTTAGGTCAGCCCTGCCAGCTGGAGGGGGAGAGATTTGCTGTGAACAAACCTCTTAGAGGAATGTGTCTGTCTTCCAATACATCTGTCTATGTTTGTATTTGTCGTTCTACGTCTGTCCAAATTGGTTCTAGTCAGAAAACACGACTTTACTAGGCAACAAAATAAACATAACAAAATAACGTGGGTTTGGCTCGGTCCTTCTTCTCAGATTCTGCTCCGTGTCTGTCTCTCTGTCCCTCCTCGCGGTGTGCCATGGTGCTCCCTTTATGTGACCTGCACAGCTGATTGGCACTCTCCCCTAATTACCTCTACTTGGAGCCATCCGCGTTGGGGTGTCCAGTCCGTGTACTCCCAGCAGAAGGTGCCAACGTCGCGGCATGTATCTCTCCTCTATCACCAACCCCCAGGGTAGACTTCCCGGGATACCATACTGTCTATGTATAACATTTTTTACATGCGTTTTTCGGGATATTTTTGTTGTTATTCTGTCTCTCACTGTTCAAATAAACCTACCATTAAAATTATAGACAGATAATTTCTTTGTCAGTGGGCAAACGTACAAAATCAGCAGGGGATCAAATACTTTTTTCCCTCACTGTACATATTGGCTTGTTAGAGATTTTTACCTGTCTCAGCTAAAGTGTGTGGGAAATAATCAGTAGGGTCTCTTCTAACCAAATATGGTTTGTTTTGGAGGGGGAATGTATCATACACATCCAGCAGCACTTTGTTCTCCACCCTCTCCATAGCCACCAATTCAATACATGTAAGATAGTAGTTTAACCGATAAGGAACATGTACACACTGTAAATTATTGTAAAGATGACTTACAGTGGGGGAAAAAAGTATTGATCGAAATAATTGAGGAAAACACGTTCTAGAAATCAAAAATTATCCTATGATGGGTAGTTTGTGCGCGCTGCCATGCTTGTTTTTTTTCCGCATCAACCAACCATAATAAACGGGGGTGGCAGCATCATGTTGTGGGAGTGCTTTGCTGCAGGAGGGACTGGTGCACTTCACAAAATAGATGGCATCATGAGGACGGAAAAGTATGTGGATATATTGAAGCAACATCTCAAGTTATCAGTCAGGAAGTTACAGCTTGGTCGCAAATGGGTCTTCCAAATGGACAATGACCCCAAGCATACTTCCAAAGTTGTGGCAAAATGGCTTAAGGACAACAAAGTCAAGGTATTGGAATGGCCATCACAAAGTCCTGACCTCAATCCCATAGAAAATGTATGGGCAGAACTGAAAAAGTGTGTGTGAGCAAGGAGGCCTACAAACCTGACTCAGTTACACCAGTTCTGTCAGGAGGAATGGGCCAAAATTCACCAAATTTTTAGTGGGAAGCTTGTGGAAGGCTACCTGAAACATTTGACCCAAGTTAAACAATTTAAAGGCAAATGCTACCAAATACTAATTGAGTGTATGTAAACTTCTGACCCACTGGGAATGTGATGAAAGAAATAAAAGCTGAAATAAATCATTCTCTCTACTATTATTCTGACATTTCACACTCTTAAAATAAAGTGGGGTCTGCGTCCCGCTCCTGAGCCACCTCCGTAGGGGGGAGGATTGGGAAGGGGGGGGTGTAGCACAAGAACCGTCGTTGACAGTGGCCACCCTCCCTTCCCTAGCTTTAAGTTTGGGGTTGTTTTTGTGTTTTTTTTGTTTTGTTTGAGGTGCATTTCGGGGTCTGCACCTTGGGGGAGGGGGGAGGGGGGTACTGTCACGTCCTGACCAGTAAAAGGGGTTATTTGTTATTGTAGTTTGGTCAGGGCGTGGCAGGGTGTGTTTTTCTGTGTGTTTTGGGGTTATGTTCTATGTTCTTCTATTTCTATGTTTATGCTAGGGTATCTATTTCTATGTTGTATTTGTTTGGGGTTGGTCTCTAATTGGAGGCAGCTGAATCTCGTTGCCTCTGATTAGAGACCATATTTAAGTAGGTTTGTTTTTCATTGTGTTTGTGCGTGGTTCATTTCTGTTTAGTTGTCTAACCTGACAGAACTGTGGGCTGTCGTTTTTGTTTCTTTGTTTATAGTGTTCTCTGTTTAATAAATACAAGATGAGCACTAACCACGCTGCGCCTTGGTTTACTACCTTTAACGACGGCCGTTACAGGGAGATGAATAGTTCCCAAGGTGAAAACAATTTGTTCCACAATGGCGATAAAAGATTTAATACTTCAACTTAAGTGTGGAGACACAACTTAACTGTGGGCACACCACCAAAAGTGTAAACATGATGCAATTTACATTTTAACCTGTATACATAATGAGATATTAATGTGGCGGATTCATTTGACTATTAAGAGATATCATGTTAGTCTGGATACGAGTCTTTTTAGCTAACATTCCACTCCTTGCCACACCTGTCATTTGCGAAAGAGACATTTTGGAATTCTGACATGTGCATAAAACATGTGAATAAAACAAATCACGCTGCGGCGACCGTTAGAGATATTTGGAACTCACATGTGAAAAGGTTAATTTGACAGATTTTTATTGAGATTTTTGTATTATGCTAATTAGGCTCCGGACCTCGTAGGGTAAGAGCTGAGTACCCCTGCTGTAGGCTGTCTTTTGACATGTGTGGAGTGAGAACAGTGGTTACTCTTGGAAACAGTGATATTTTGAAATAGAGCTCATCTCTTCACTTTTGAGAGTTATTTGACAATGGCAAGTATTTTGGAAACCTCATCCTCTTATCTTTCTGATACAATATGTACAAATCAAATATACAGAAATCAAAACTTCTTACCTGCATGTGACTCTGTAGGATTTGAAAAAGTCCTTTTTTGGCACTCAGGGAAAACAATGTCTTCTTAAAACTGCTTATAACACAGATTCTGTTTGTGATGTCGAAATTCGAACATACATAGACTTAGGAAAAGTCAAGGAAGGAGGTGGGCATGTGTGTGGGGGCATAATGCAAGTAATCCAAAAGTAACTGAAAGTAATCAGATTATGTTACCGAGTATGGGTAATCCAAAAATGACATTACTGATTACAATTTTGAACAGGTAACTAGTAACTGTATACTAGTAACTGTATCAGATTACATTTAGAACGTAACCTACCAACACTGTCTGTGATACAGTATATGTTCACCTCAACCCCCTGGTCTGTGTGTTCCAGACAAGCTGAAGAGCATCGACTTAACAGGGAACCAGATCTCTGGGGTGGATGAAGATGCATTCCGCCCCCTACCACAGCTCCAGGACATCCTATTGGCTGATAACAACATGCAGGCGTTGCCAGAGCTCCCACCCACCCTCAGATACATCGATGTGCGCAACAACAGACTGGTCAGCAATGGACTACACACAGATGGGTTTAAGGTGCGCACACACACACACACACACACACACACACACACACACACACACACACACACACATTTGCAAGCACATACATAAAGACATTCACACGCACACACACTCTAGCTATAATTTGTATGAATTCTTTGAAGTAAATGCCAGAAGGCAATCCTTTTTACAACATCATTGAACAGTAAATACCAAGTAGCTGAAGCAGTATTGTAGGATACAGTTTCTCTTGACTGAATAGAGATGGAGCTCCCTCTGGTGGCTTTTATTGATGTTTTACATTGTTGTTTTACTCCATCTGGCCTAAACAGGAGATGAGCCTGCTCGAGTTCCTGTATCTGTCTGATAACAAGCTGGACTACATCCCCGTCCCACTACCTGAGAGCCTCCGAGTACTACACCTGCAGGTATCAACATGCATGTACACACACCCCTCATACACCTCACATACCTCACACACCGCTCAAACACCTCACTCACACCCCTCATACAGCTCACACACACCGCACACACCTCTCATACACTCCTCATGCATCTCACACACACCGCTCATTCACCTCACACACCCCACATAAAAAATACTACAGGTTACTATAGAATATTATAGTACTTACTATATCATTCTATAGCATTTTGTAGCGAACTCGAGTATACTTTAAAATCCTCCACAACAAAAAAGGATTCCCTCGATCACGTGTAGTACTTGCTATAGCATTTTGTAGAATACTATACTCCACACTGTAGTATCCCTCGATTGTGTAGTGCTTACTATAGAATGTTGTAGTATATTGTAGGATACTATACTACAAATAAAATCAAATTGTATTAGTCACATGCGCCGAATACAACAGGTTTAGACCTTACAGTGAAATAATTACTTACGAGCCCCCAACCAACAATACAGTTTAAAAAATACAGACAAGAATAAGAGATAAAAGTAACAAGTAATTAAAGAGCAGCAGTAAAACAACAATAGCACCGGGGTACCGGTACAGAGGCAATGTGTGGGGGCACCAGATAGTTGAGGTAGTATGTACATGTAGGTAGAGTTATTGAAGTGATTATGCATAGATGACAACAACAGAGAGTAGCAGCGGTGTAAAGAGGGGTGGGGGGGGCAATACAAATAATCTGGGTAATCATTTGATTAGATGTTCAGGAGTCTTATGGCTTGGGGGTAGAACCTGTTTAGAAGCCTCTTGGACCTAGACTTGGCGCTCAGGTACCTATTGCCGTGCGGTAGCAGAGAGAACAGTTTATGACTAGGGTGGCTGGAGTCTTTGACAATTTTTATAAGGCCTTCCTCTGACACCGCCTGATATAGAGGTCCTGGATGGCAAGAAGCTTGGCCCAAGTGATGTACTGGGCCGTTCGCACTACCCTCTGTAGTGCCTTGCGGTCGGAAGCCGAGCAGTTCCGATCCCAGGCAATGATGCAACCTGTCAGGATGCTCTCGATGGTGCAGCTGTAGAACCTTTTGAGGATCTGAGGACCCATGCCAACTCTTTTCAGTCTCCTGAGGGGGAATAGGTTTTGTTGTGCCCTCTTCACGACTGTCTTGGTGTGTTTGGACCATGTTACTTTGTTGGTGACGTGGACACCAAGGAACTTGAAGCTCTCAACCTGCTCCACTGCATCTCCGTCGATGAGAATGGGGGTGTGCTCGGTCCTCTTTTTCCTCTAGTCCACAATCATCTCCTTTGTCTTGATCATGTTAAGGGAGAGGTTGTTGACCTGGCACCACACGGCCAGGTCTCTGACCTCCTCCCTATAGGCTGTCTCGTCGTTGTCGTGATCAGGCCTACCACTGTTGAGTCATCGGCAAATTTAATGATGGTGTTGGAGTCGTGCCTGGCCGTGCAGTCATGAGTAAACAGGGAGTAAAGGAGGGGACTGAGCACGCACCCCTGAGAGCCCCTGTGTTGAGGATCAGTGTGGCGGATGTGTTGTTACCTACCCTTACCACCTGGGGGCGGCCCATCAGGAAGTCCAGGATCCAGTTGCAGAGGAAGGTGTGTAGTCCCTGGGTCCTTAGCTTATTGATGAGCTTTGGGGGCACTGTGGTGTTGAACGCTGAGCTGTAGTCAATGAATAGTATTCTCACATAGGTGTTCCTTTTGTCCAGGTGGGAAAGGGCAGAGTGCAATGTAGATTCCATCATCTGAGGATCTGTTGGGGCGGTATGCAAATTGTTGTGGGTCTAGGGTTTCTGTGATAATGGTGTTGATGTGAGCCATGACCAGCCTTTCAAAGAACTTCATGGCTACAGATATGCTAATATTTCATTAGCATATACCCTGCCCATTCCCCTGCCCATTTCCCAATTTGTGCCACCCATGAGTGAGAAGCTTACATGACAAGTATAGACCAAGCAACATAGAAAACATTACAGTCACAATAACAAAAAACAGATGCTGTATCAGCTGGTGGAGAGGCTGGGGAATGTCATTATCCAGGCCTGGGAGGATACCGTCTCTCTAACTACCATCAGGTTACCAAAACAACAACTCCCACCTCACCTCCTCCACCTTGTCCAAAGATAATTAAGGAGAAAATACAGCAAGACCAGATACCCCCCCCACACCAAATCATAGATAAATACATTCTAGAAACAGCTTGGTAAAGACTCCAACCCACACATCTTCTGGCAGAAAATAAAAAGTCTTAATGGAAACAAAAAGAACAACACAATCCTCCACAGGGTCAACCCATAGAGAATAACTAAGAAATACCATACTGTTAAAAAAAACACCTGCAAAATGTGCACTCCTGCACTCCCCGCACCTCAATCCACCTGAGTCAACCACGCCCTCCTTGCCCCTGCCTGCCTGCCTTGCCTCCTCCTCTCATCCCATGAGATGAAATGGACAGAAAAGAGCAGAAGCTTTGAGCTATCCAATCAGACTCTAGTCCTACCTACCTACAGATTACAGGAAGGAGCAGCCGTTCAGTTCCCAATCCTACCTCCTTACAGGTTATGGACAATTTTGTATTTTCGTATTTGTCCAGTAGGTTTCACTCAAGGACAAAGCCCCAAAAACATAGCAAAAAAATATAGATAAACACTATAGTAAATACTACAGTACACTGTCCTACAGTATACTGCAATAATGTCTGCAAAAATACTACTGTAAATACTACAGTAATGTCTGCAAAAAATACCACAGTAAACACTACAGTATACTAGTCATATCCGTAAAAGCACTAAATGAAATACTACAGTATTCACTTTAGTGTTTTTGTACAAAAACACTGCGAAAACACTAGGGTGAATACTATAATATATAAATATAGTAGTACCACTACTGTATACTTCAATATTTTTTCCTGTGGGACTCCCCACACCCAGCACAACCAGACTAGCATACACATTTCTGCAGACACTGTCTCAAACCTAGTATTCTCTGAGGGCTGAAAATAGAGGAGACTAACTTTTCACTCCACACAGCTCTACAGCAATCCTCAGGCTGTCCCCCATACTGTTTCAGACCCAGTATAACCTCCCTTTTCGATTCCCACTAAATGGCCAGGCTGCAAAGTCATAATCATTTCTGAAAACAAACATTTGCTGTTTGGTCTTAATTTACGCAGGCATAAGGTTAACAGTGTGGTTAAGGTTTGAGTTAGAGTTAGGTTTAAAATCAGAATTTAAAAAGATAAATTGTAGAACTAGGAGGAGCTTCCGACATTGCAACTTGGTCAGATAGTGACGACCTGGTTTCTCTCTCCTCTCCTCTGTAGTCATGGATTCACAACGGGCACAGAGTCAAATTGGAGCAGTGAAGTAATGAGAAATTGACTCTCCAGATTTAATGAATTAATCTAATGACGTCTGCCATCATGTCTCTGCTTCATCCAGTTTAATTTCCTCATCAAAGTAACACATAACCTCCTCTCCTCTCCCCACCAGAACAACAACATCCAGAATCTTCATGTGGACACATTCTGTAACAGCCACGACCGTAACTACATACGACGCTCCCTGGAGGACATCAGACTGGATGGAAACCCTGTCAACATCAACCTGTACGCCTCCTCCTACATCTGCCTGCCTCGCCTGCCTATCGGGAGCCACTGAGGGGGGCATTGAGGGGACATGGAGGGGGCCATGGAGGGGCTCTGCAGAGAGGGAGGCAGGGATGGGTCTACAAAGACGGCGGTAGGGAGGGTGAGGGAGGAAAGGGAAAGAGAAAATATTCATTTTATAAAGCAAATCAAAGACAGAGATGAGCGTGAGGGGTGTGGAAAGGAAGGATGGAAAGTGAAGTGGGAGTTGTTAATTCTATTCTGGTTCGCTATCTCTTTAACATTAGCTGCTAACTTAATCCTGAGACACCTGTGATGTCACACCAGTAAGAGGCTGTCCTGACTGAATGATTGATTGGCAGATGGCCAGATAAATGAGGGGCCGTTTGCTTGTACCTGACAGATATCAATCATGCTGAAATCCAACCTGGGCAGAGGAAAACAGCTGCCACTGTATCGACTGTCTGTATGTCTGCCTGTCTGACTGCTACTGTTGCCTACTGAAACGTGTGTCGCCTCACAATGAGATCGTCATTCTTAATTATAGGTTGACCATAATAAAAACAACTGTGATTCACTTAGTTTGTTTGTTAATCGACAATGTAAATTCATCAATTAAAGTATAAACACTGCTCCATCATTGTCACTTCCCGTGTAATAATCTAATTTAAAGGTAGAGTAGCCAGTTTAACATGATTGTGTTTCATTTCAATTCCATTTATTATCTCATCACTGGGATGTGTTCAGTAGAACAGCAGTGAAGTCAGAGAGAAACATCTACCAATCGCAAATTGAACCCTATAGCCCCTGTCCCCTATGCATTTGTGGAGATCTGAGGGGAGGGATTACAATTTCATGTTGGTCCACTTTCCCTGCTGATAGGCTAGGTGTAATTTCCGCCAAAGTGCTTTTACCTCCCCAATCCTCTCAGATCTCCACAAGTGCATACTGTGTAGAGGCCTAGCTATGCAAAGAGACTGATGACATAGATATTAATTCAATGCAAACTATGTAGTGATCAGATCTTTACATCGGTGGATCTCTTTGGATTTCCATATGAGCTATCTGTGGTGAGAAGGTCTCGATTAACATTTTATAGTGCGGTGCCAAGCCTTGTTTTAGGTCATATTACATTATGCCCACAGAAGCCTTCACAGTTACCTCCTTATCTTTCCCATGTAGTCAACAAAATAATAATTCTAAGTCAGAATACACACCTCCCTTTTCTTTTCCTCACAGTCTTTCAATACAGGGCCTTCAGAAAGTATTCATACCCCTTGACTTATTTCACGTTTTGTTGTGTTACAGCCTCAATTCAAAATGTATTAAATATATGTTTTTCTCAACCATCTACACACAATGCCCCATAATGACAAAGTGAAAACATGTTTTAAAACATTTTGTCAAATGTATTGAAAATGAAATACATAAATATAAGTACTTGCACACCCCTTAGTCAATACATGTTACAATCACTTTTGGCAGCGATTACAATGTCAAGTCTTTTTGGGGAAGTCTATTTTTAAAATTCTTCAAATATTGTCAAGTTGGTTGTTGATCATTGCTAGAAAGCCATTTTCAGGTCTTGCCATAGATTGTCAAGCCAATTTAAGTCACAACTGTTACTAGGCCACTGAGGAACATTCAATGTTGTCTTGGTAAGCAACTCCAGTGTAAATTTGGCCTGGTGTTTTAGATTATTTTCCCACTGAAAGCTGAATGTGTCTGTTGGAAAGCAGACTGAACTAGGTTTTCCTCTAGGATTTTGCCTGTTCTTAGCTCTATTCCATTTATTTTTATCCTAAAAGCCTCCTTAGTCCTTGCCGATGTCAAGCATACCCATAACATGATGCTAGCCATAGCACCATGCTTGAACATTTGAAGAGTAGTACT
This sequence comes from Salmo trutta, assembly GCF_901001165.1. Classification (NCBI taxonomy): domain Eukaryota; kingdom Metazoa; phylum Chordata; class Actinopteri; order Salmoniformes; family Salmonidae; genus Salmo; species Salmo trutta. Next base: position 43,196,441 of record NC_042970.1, read on the forward strand.
CAGTGATGTGTTTTGTTGGATTTGCCCCAAACATAATGCTTTGCATTCAGGATAGAAAGTTAATTTCTTTGCCACATTTTTTTGTAGTTTTGCTTTAGTGCCTTATTGCAAACAGGATACAAGTTTTGGAATATTTTTATTCTGTACAGACTTCCTTCTTTTCACTCCGTCATTAAGGTTAGTATTATGGAGCAACTACAATGTTGTTGATCCATCCTCAGCTTTCTCCTGTCACAGCCATTCAACTCTGTAACTGTTTTAAAGTCACCATTGGCGTCATGGTAAAATCCATGAGCAGTTTCCTTCCTCTCCAGCAACTGAGTTAGGAAGTACGCCTGTAAACATATCTAAAAACATAATTACACTTTGACATTATAGGGTATTGTGTGTAGACTATTGACGCAAAATCTCAATTTATTTTATATTCAATCTGTAGCACAACAAAATGTGGAAAAGGTAAAGGGGTGTGAATACTTTCTGAATGCACTGTACATTTGGAGCTTTGCTCAAAATGCATGCATCTAGTGTACAGTGTGGCTAAAGTGGCTTCTTAAATTACTCTTTACATATTGATCAATGGAGATAATTTGTTGTGCCACCAAGTTAAAACTTAGGCAGCGATATAATTTAAATTGTGATGGTGATAAAAAAAACTCACATTTTTACATTCCGTCATAAAGAGCAAGTGTTAAACTAAATATTTTTTTATATGTTTTCCCATCTCAAGAGGTAAAAAACAAAAGTCTATAGTAAGTGCCTTTCTTCAGCTTAGTTAAAGAGAGATCGGGCTGTCACGTCCTGACCCTAGTAAGATGTCATTTTCTATAGTAGAGTAGATCAGGGCGTGACAGGGGGTGTTTTGGGTTTTTCTATGTTTTCTGTTTAGTGTATGTCACCTGACGGAACTGTTGTCGGTCGTTTTGTTGTTTTTGTTAAAGTATATTCATTAAAAGTAAATATGAGCACTATACACGCTGCGCCTTGGTCCCCTTTAGACGACCCACGTTACACGGGCACTAGGCTGTTCTTATTATTATTCATTTTTAAATACATTTAAACAAAAGCTATACATTCTACAATGCTCCACAATATGTCGAAGTGAAGGTCTGTGTCTTATTTACACTTCTTTTTTTACATTTTAGTCATTTAGCAGACACGCTTATCCAGAGCAACTTACAGTAGTGAATGCATACATTTCATACATTATTTTATTTTCCCATACTGGTCTCCCGTGGGAATCGAACCCACAACCCTGGCGTTGCAAACACCATGCTCTACCAACTGAGCCACACATGCTGCCAATGAGTTGTATTAGAAGGCTCTACACTGGATGGTTAGCGGTGTTATGGTGCTAACAAACATTTACATATTTTGCATGTATCCTAAAAAATGTATCTAAAAATAAATTGTAAGTGCAGACAAAGGATATGAGTAAGTGCAGACAAAGGATATGAAGGTTTCTGTATGGAGGAATGGTCTAAGATCTCTCCAACTCAAGAAGCATTTTTTTTAAAGGCTCAGTGATGTTATCCTCGCAAGGTGAGGTATTGAAAGGTATAATTTTGACTCCTACCTTCTTTAAAATAACATTTTTTGTTAAACAAAATCTCTTTCTCTGAGCAATAGTCGAGACAGTGGACATTTCATAATACCCGGTAATGATTCCAATCGTTTTTTCAAGGATGAGCATGAGAGCATGAAAAGGGGAGAAGACCAATATAAGTCTGGCCATGTGGAGAAGTTCAGCTATAGCGAGGGGCAACTTGACGGTTTGGTCAGGGCCAGCATGAGGAATAAAGTTTATCCTGTGTCTGTGAGTGTAGTTATTAAGTTAAGTGTGAGCATCATAGCAATACAATGTTCTATACAGATATCAACTTTCTACAAAGAAAGAGCCACTTAATAATTTATAATCATTTAAACAGATTTCCCCGTATACCAGACGTGGATGAGTGATAATTCAGTTCTAGAATGTTGTCAATGAATCAAAAAAATATATTGGCATTCATAATTGACTTTGTTTAGACATCCATCCTGTATTGTAGTTTCATGACCAGAGACAAATCTTCAAAGGCAGTATTGTTTATTCGTGGTGGTACATGCATTCACACAGCCTTGATTTATATGATCCTTCCCACTATTTCAAGTGATAAAATCCCAAATGATCAATTAAATGTTCATGGAAAAACTGCACTTGTCCTCATGTGAAAATTAGTTGATTAAATATTCTACAGCTGTAATGTCATCGATAAAATCAAACTTTATTCCTATAGCACATTTCTTACAACAAATGCATTTCAAGGTGTTCAAAGTCATGCATTGAAAGGCATGTGGCTCTTAACAGGTCTCTATTGGTGACCAGGGGATTCTCTCTACCACATGTGAATGCCTCCGTGGAGTTCATAAATGTAGCCATGCAGCTGCATTGGCTATTTTTTGCGGTTCACAATATCGGCTGTACTTATGTGGAATGCCAGTGGAGGAAGCCAGCCGTGCCCAACCAGGTGCAGTCAGTGGAGGACCTGTACCCGGCCAAAGACTACAACCATCTGTCCACAGAGGAGGATCTTCAGTGGCTAAGGAACCATCTCTGGGGCAGGTTCAGTGGAATGGCGTGGCTCCTTGAAACTGAGCCAGAACAACGCTGTCCTCTCTGTCATCCATGTCTGTATTGGACATTGTTGAAAAACAAGCGAACAATGAATAAAGATCATAGACAAACAATAGACTCCTAGAATAGGTTATATTACATTAAAGTTTTGGTCAAAACAGCCAACTAAAGTAATGTAGTTAGCATAAGTTCAATCACAAAGGCTGGTCTGAGAGCATTTCCTCACAGTTTTATTCAGGAGTACATAACAATTCACATAGCATTTTTATCATGGTCACAGTGGGAATGTATATCTGTGATGTATAAATTATGTTTTACCGCAGAGTGGGAGAGAGAGTACATCACTTCCAGCAGATCTCCTTGCTGGCATTGATCATGCACTGCTTTTCATGGGGTGAGCCTGATGTTCCGCATGTCACGCCTCATGTCTAAAACATGGGGGAAAAGTAAACAAAGTCAAATTCTACAAAGTCAATGTTTTACACAATATTGTATGATATTTGATGAGTTTGTGTTTTGTATGGGGAAAACATTGAGCCCACATCAAATCAAATTGTATTTGCCATATACACATGTTTAGCAGATGTTATTTTGTAGGTGTAGCAAAATCCTTGTGTTTCTAGCTCCATTATTAAAGTGGCCAGTGATTACAAGTCTATGAATATGGGGGCAGCAGCCTCTAAGGTGATGGCTATTTAACAGTCTGATTGCCTTGAGATAGAAGCTGTTTTTCAGTCTCTCGGTCCCAGCTTTGATGCGCTTGTACTGACCTCACCTTCTGGACGATAGCTGGGTGAACAGGCAGTGACTCGGGTGGTTGTTGTTCTTGATGTTTTTTTGACTTCCTGTGAAATCGGGTGCAGTAAGTGTCCTGGAGGACAGGCAGTTTGCCCCCGATGATGCTTTGGGCAGACCACACCACCCTCTGGAGACAACAGTGGTTGCAGACAGTACAGTTGCCGTACCAGGCGGTCACACAGCCTGACAGGATACTCTCAATTGTGCATCTCTAAAAGTTTGTGAGGGTTTTAGGTACCAAGTCAAATTTCTTCAGCCTCCTGAAGTTGACGAGACCACCTACAGAGCGGTCTTCTCCACCACACTGTCTGTGTCAGTGGAACATTTCAGATTGTCAGTGACGTGTACACCGAGGAACTTGAAGCTTTCCACCTGTTCCACTGCGGTCCAGTTGATGTGGATAGGGGCGTGCTCCCTCTGCTGTTTTCTGAATCAGCTCCGAATCAGCTCCTTTGTTTTCTTGACATTGAGTGAGAGGTTATTTTCCTGTCACCACTCTCCCAGGGTCCTCACCTCCGCTCTGTAGGCGGTCTCGTCATTGTTGGTAATCAGGCCTACAACTGTAGTGTCGTCTGCAAACTTGATGATTGAGTTGGAGAAGTGTGTGGCCACGCAGTCATGGGTGAACAGGGAGTGCAAGAGGAGGCTGAGCACGCAGCCTTGTAGGGCCCCTGTGTTGAGGATCAGCGAAGTGGAGGTGTTGGAAGTTCAGGACCCAGTTGCACAGGGCGGGGTTCAGACCCAGGGCTTGTTAGTGATGAGCTTGGAGGGTACTTTGGTGTTGAATGCTGAGCTATAGTCAATGAACAGCATTCTTAATAATGGCCCTGACTTTCTGGTCTAACTCTTCATCTGACATATCAGAATAGCATTCCCTTACAGATATGTTGTGATCAGATTCAGTTGAATTTTTCACATCATTTCCGGTCACAACTTGTAGACTTGTTTACGTGCTGCTGTGCATTTTGCTGCTAACGTTACTTTGCTACCTGAAAACTTTACGGTTTTTACTTTTTAATTACTGTTTATATATTTTGTTTTTCCCTTGCTCAACTTTTTTTTTTTCATTCAACTTTTTCACTACGGACACTTTATCTGGACATGGTTCGTCAGGACCTCCACCAGCCGAAGCTAAGTAGTAACATTAACATGCCTTCTAATTGCAGTCGCTGTACTCATAACATACTGGAGAACGATCGTCTTACAGCGAGGTTAGCTTTGCTGCAAGCCCAGCTTCAGACGCAATCGTTAGGCAAGGGTAATTTCAGCGTAGGAAAGGATGAAACAGCATCTGTGCCACCAGTAAGTACAGATAGTAGTATAAATCCCCTCGCACAGTCCCCGCAGCCAGACAACTTTCTCATGACTTCTGGAGGGAAATGCTGTAGGAATGCTCAACCGGTGTTGCTCATTCAGCCGACAGAAACTTTCAACCTTCTCCCCATTAAGCAGCGAGTCGGAGTCAGAGGCCAAGCCTTCTCTGGTCTCTACTCCTCCCGTTACGGGGTCTGAGACACCGAAGCCTCCCACCATTAGCTCTGACAAATTGAAAACCCTAGTCATTGGCAACTCCATTACCCGAAGTATTAGACTTAAAAACGAATCATCCAGTGATCATACACTGTTTACCAGGGGGCAGCACTTGGAATTTTGGATGAAAAGCATGCCCAAATTAAACTGCCTGCTACTCAGGCCCAGAAGCTAGGACATGCATATAATTGGTAGATTTGGATAGAAAACACACTAAAGTTTCCAAAACTGTTAAAATAATGTCTGAGTATAACAGAACTGATATGGCAGGCAAAAACCTGAGGAAAATCCATCCAGGAAATACTATTATTTTGGAAGCCTATCCACCATACAAAAGACTTAGGACCCAGCTCAGGATCTCTATGGCTTCCTCTACATGTGGCCAGTCTTTAGGCATTGTTTCAGGCTTTTACTCTGAAAAATGAGGGAGATACAGCACTTTCAATGAGTGGACAGTGGAGATTTCCAGACAAGAGGTCAGCGCGTGATTGGGAGCATGCCTTTCTTGTTTCTCCTTTTCTATTGACGAAGCTTTTGTCCAGTTGAAATATTATTGATTATTTATGACAAAAACAACCCGAGGATTGATTTTAAACATTGTTTGACATGTTTCTACGAACTTTTATTGTACTTTTTTGGCTTTTTGTCTGTGTGTTGAGAGCGCGCTTTGTGCCTTTGGATTACTGAACTAAATGCACCAACAAAACAGAGTTTTTTGGACATAAAAAGGGACTTTATTGAACAAAACAAACATTTATTGTGTAACATGGAGTCCTGGGAGTGCCACCAGATGAAGATCAAAGGTTAGTGATACATTGAATCACTATTTTTGACTTTTGTGAGTCCTCTCCTTGGCTCGAAAATGTCTGTATGGTTTCTTGTGGCTAGGCGCTGTCCTATCATAATCGCATAGTGTGCTTTCGCCGTAAAACCTTTTTGAAATCGGACACTGTGGTTGGATTAACAACAAGTTTATCTTTAAAATGGTGTATAGTACTTGTATGTTCGAGGAATTTTAATTATGGGATTTCTGTTGTTTGAATTTGGCGCCCTGCAATTTCACTGGCTGTTGTCGAGGTGGGACGCTAGCGTCCCAATGATACCAGAGGTTATTAAGGCTAATCTGAAGATGGAGCTGGCTAAAGCTAAAACTGGCGAGTGTAGAGAGTATAGGGATATTGTTATCCACTTCGGCACCAATGATGTTAGGATGAAACAGTCAGAGGTCACCAAGCGCAACATAGCTTCAGCGTGTAAATCAGCTACAAAGATGTGTTGGCATCAAGTAATTGTCTCTGGCCCCCTCCCAGGCAGGGGGAGTGATGAGCTCTACAGCAGAGTCTCACAACTCAATCGCTGGTTGAAAACTGTTTTCTGCCCCTCCCAATAGATAGAATGTGTAGATAATTGGCCCTCTTTCTGGGACTCACCCACAAACAGGACCAAGCCTGGCCTGTTGAGGAGTGATGGACTCCATCCTAGCTGGAGGGGTGCTGTCATCTTATCTACGAACATAGACAGGGCTCTAACTCCCCTAGCTCCACATTGAGATAGCCAGCCAGCCTAGTGGAGTCTGCCACTAGCACAGTCAGTGTAGTCATCTCAGCTATCCCCATTGAGACCGTGTCTGTGCCTCAACCTAAGTTGGGCAAAACTAAACATGGCGGTGTTCGCCTTAGCAATCTCACTGGACTCAAGACCTCCTCCATTCCTGCCATTATTGAAAGAGATTATGATACCTCACATCTCAAAATAGGGCTACTTAATGTTAGATCCCTCAATTCAAAGGCAGTTATAGTCAATGAACTAATCACTGATCATAATCTTGATGTGGTTGGCCTGACTGAAACATTGCTTTAAGCCTGATTTAACTGTGTTAAATGAGGCCTCACCTCCTGGTTACACTAGTGACCATATACCCCGCGCATCCCGCAAAGGCGATAGCAAATTTCAATTTACAAAAAAAAAAACCCCACCAAGGATCATCAAAAGTCATGCTATAAATTCTCGGACAACCCAAAGATTCCTAGATGCCCTTCCGCACTCCCTCCACCTACCCAAGGACGTCAGAGTACAAAAATCAGTTAACCATCTAACTGTGGAACTCAATTTAACCTTGCGCAATACCCTAGATGAAGTCGCACCCCTAAAAACTAAAAACATTTGTCATGAGAAACTAGCTCCCTGATATACCTAAAATACACGAGCTCTGAAGCAAGCTTCCAGAAAATTGGAACGGAAATGGCGCCATACCAAACTGGAAGTCTTTCGACTAGCTTGGAAAGACAATACCATGCAGTATCGAAGAGCCCTCACTGCTGCTCGATCATCCTATTTTTACAACTTAATTGAGGAAAATAAGAACAATCCGAAATGTATTTTTGATACTGTCGCAAAGCTAACTAAAAAGTAGCATTCCCCAAGAGAGGATAGCTTTCACTTCAGCCGTGATAAATTCATGAACTTCTTTGAGGAAAAGATCATGATCATTAGAAAGCAAATTAGACTCCTCTTTAAATCTGCATATGCCTCCAAAGCTCAGTTGTCCTGAGTCTGCACAACTCTGCCAGGACCTAGGATCAAGGGAAACACTAAAGTGTTTTAGTACTATATCTCGACACAACGAAAATAATCATGGCCTCTAAACCGTCAAGCTGCATAGTGGACCCTATTCCAAATAAACTACTGAAAGAGCTGCTTCCTGTGCTTGGCCCTCCTATGTTGAACATAATAAACAGCTCTCTATCCACCGGATGTGTACCAAACTCACTAAAAGTGGCAGTAATAAAGCCTCTTGAAAAAGCCAAACCTTGACCAAGATTTCTTTTTTACACTATCGGCCTATATCCAATCTCCCATTCCTCTCAAATAATTTTGAGAAAGCTGTTGCGCAGCAACTCAGTGCCTTCCTGAAGACAAACAATGTATATGAAACGCTTCAGTCTGGTTTTAGACCCCATCATAGCACTTGCACTTGTGAAGGTGGTAAATGACCTTTTAATGGCGTCAGACCGAGGCTCTGAATCTGTCCTCGTGCTCCTAGACCTTAGTGCTGCTTTTGATACCGTCGATCACCATTCTTTTGGAGAGATTGGAAACCCAAATTGGTCTACACGGACAAGTTCTGGCCTGGTTTAGATCTTATCAGTTGGAAAGATATCAGTTTGTCTCTGTGAATGGTTTGTCCTCTGACAAATCAACTGTAAATGTCGGTGTTCCTCAAGGTTCTGTTTTAGGACCACTATTGTTTTCACTATATATATATTTTACCTCTTGGGAATGTCATTTGAAAACATAATGTTAAATTTCACTGTTATGCGGATGACACACAGCTGTACATTTCGATGAAACATGGTGAAGCCCCAAAATTGCCCTCGCTGGAAGCCTGTGTTTCAGACATAAGGAAGTGGATGGCTGCAAATGTTCTACTTTTAAACTCAGACAAAACAGAGATGCTTGATCTAGGTCCCAAGAAAAAAAGAGATCTTCTGTTGAATCTGACAATTAATCTTGATGCTTGTACAGTCGTCTCAAATAAAACTGTGAAGGACCTCGGTGTTACGCTGGACCCTGATCTCTCTTTTGACGAACATATCAAGACTGTTTCAAGGACAGCTTTTTTTCCATCTATGTAACATTGCAAAAATCAGAAGCTCTGTCCAAAAATGATGCAGGAAAATGTATCTATGCTTTTGTCACTTCTAGGTTAGACTACTGCAGTGCTCTACTTTCCGGCTACCCAGATAAAGCACACAAAAAACTTAAGTTAGTGCTAAACATGGCTGCTAGAATCTTGACTAGAACTCCAAAATGTTATCATATTACTCCAGTGCTAGCCTCTTTACACTGGCTTCCTGTTAAGGCAATGGCTGACTTCAAGGTTTTACTGCTAACCTACAAAGCATTACATGGGCTTGCTCCTACCCATCTTTCCGATTTTGTCCTGCCGTACATACCTACACGTACGCTATGGTCACAAGACGCAGGCATCCTAACTGTCCCTATAATTTCTAAGCAAACAACTGGAGGCAGGGCTTTCTCCTATAGAGATCCATTTTTATGGAATGCTCTGCCTACCCATGTGAGAGACGCAGACTCTGTCTTTATTGAAGACTCATCTCTTCAGTAGGTCCTATGATTGAGTGTAGTCTGGCCCAGGAGTCTGAAGGTCAACGGAAAGGCACTGGAGCAACGAACCGCCCTTGCGGTCTCTGCCTGGCCGGTTCCCCTCTCTCCACTGGGATTCTTTGCCTCTAACCTTATTACAGGGACTGAGTCACTGGCGCTCTTTCATGCCGTCCCTAGGAGGTGTACGTCACTTGAGTGGATTGAGTCACTGACATGATCTTCCTGTCTGGGTTGGCACCCCCCCTTGGGTTGTGCCGTGGCGGAGATCTTTGTGGGCTATACTCGGCCTTGTCTCAGGATGGTAAGTTGGTGGTTGAAGGTATCCCTCTAGTGGTGTGGGGGGCTGTGCTTTGGCAAAGTGGGTGGGGTTATATCCTGCCTGTTTGGCCCTGTCCGGGGGTATTGTCGGATGGGGCCACAGTGTCTCCCAACCCCTCCTGTCTCAGCCTCCAGTATTTATGCTGCAGTAGTTTGTGTTGGGGGGTTAGGGTCAGTCTGTTACATCTGGAGTATTTCTCCTGTCTTATCCGGTGTGCTGTGTGAATTTAAGTATACCCTCTAATTCTCTTTCTCCCTCTCTCGGAGGACCTGAGCCCTAGGTCCATGCCTCAGGACTACCTGGCCTGATGACTCCTTGCTGTCCCCAGTCCACCTGGCTGTTCTGCTGCTCCAGTTTCAACTGTTCCCCCTGTGGCTATGGAAACCTGAGCTGTTCACCAGACGTGCTACCTGTCCCAGACCTGCTGTTTTCAACTCTCTAGAAACAGCGGGAGAGGTAGAGATACTCTGAATGATCGGCTATGAAAAGCCAACTGACATTTACTCCTGAGGTGCTGACCTGTTGCACCCTCGACAACCACTGTGATTATTATTACTTGACCCTGCTGGTCATCTATGAACATCTTGGCTATGTTCTGTTATAATCTCCACCCGGCACAGCCAGAAGAGGTCTGGCCACCCCTCATAGCCTGATTCCTCTCTAGGTTTCTTCCTAGGTTCTGGCCTTTCTAGGGAGTTTTTTTCTAGCCACTGTGCTTCTACACCTGCATTGCTTGCTGTTTGGGGTTTTAGGCTGGGTTTCTGTACAGCACTTCGAGATATCAGCTGATATAAGAACGGCTTTATAAATACATGTTTTTTATTTGTTCATTTATCCTTCTGTAAAAAAAGCTAACAGTTACACTGTCATGAAACATGATTCTATTTCGACTATTTGTTTCATAGGACATGGCCTGCTTATGAGTTGCCAAGAAAGAAAGTTTGATTAATTCAACTGAAAATGGAGAGTACAGGCATTCGTAGCTAAATGCTTTTGGTTAGCTTGAGAATAATAATTGCATGATTTATCATTCTCCGGTATGTATGGACTATGTAAAATAGTAGAATGTTATGAACCGACACTGAATCGTAGGAGCTAACTACTAGCTATGTTAGAAGTTGGACGGAAGAACGCCCAGTGCTGCTTACCTGAGATGCCGTCATCACACAGTCCTTCGTAGGTTTCGGCTATGACTTCCTTTGTGTCGGAAAGAAAGTCTGAACAGTATTGGTTGTTGCCAAACTGACACTCAAAAAATGGCCAGAATGGAGGGTGGTTGATATCTAAATTAAATTAGAATTTTGTTTTCAAATACATTTTTTGTTCTCCAAATATTTTTGGGGAATAAAATGCATAAAGTTTTGCGCTCTATTACAAAATATTTGATTGCTTTGAAGCCTCATTTTTGCTTTCAGACCAATTATTTTTGATTGAAAATAAAAAGTTTTGCTCTTGACAACAAGACATCCATTTGTTGTAAGTTGGGGAGTGGAGCTAATAGCTGAATAGACTACTCAACCTTTACTAAAGAACAGTCTAATAGCCAAGCTAGGTGTGAAAAAAGGTCCTATCACAGACCAGATTTGCCTTAACGACCAAGGGAGAGTTAGAACACTGATTATGCTTTTTAGTCCCAATGCACTACTGTGTCTCTAACTGACAATGAATGGGCAATATAAACCAAATAAACTGATAATTGTGCACAACTTCAAATGAAACAAGCAGGGAGCAGGTTTCAAACCCTCAACATTCTTGCCCGAAGTCCAGCGAGCTATCGACTATGCACCAAAGCATGCTCAAACAGCAGAGTCGATAGAGCGTGTCCTCGTGGTAGCTTGCTACTAAACGTAATAAAGTAATGACTTTTCAAATAAGATACCTTACACGTTATGTTGGCTGACAATTTGTTAGCTACGCCGTCCTTACGAACCACATACCGGTACATACTGCTGTAATTATATGCTGTTAGCTATCTACCTAACATTGGTAGTTATACATCAAACTTGACAGTATATTACCTACAGGCCAACTACCCAACGTTTATTGACTTGATTATTTCCATAAGTCTTAGAGGTATAGTCGTTGTGCATTCTCAATGGACATTTGGGTGCTTTCATAAATTCGCTCTGGCTATATACCTCAATTTCAGAGCACTCTCGTCTGAGTGTACCAGATTGGAGAACATTGAATTTAGAGTGCTCAACGCCTGTTGAATATGGCCGTGGTCAGTAAATGTCGCCAACAAAAAAAGCGTAATTAAAATTGTTTCCAGCAGCACAGTTCATCACCAACACTCTGGTTAACCAGCTCTGCTAAGGCAAGTAAAATGGTCAGAGTGGTCTCATTTGTGTCTGGAAGTAGCTATCAAGCTAGCCAACATTAGCTTGGGTGCTTGCCTGCCATTGTAAGGCCAGAACGCTCAAAATCAACCCCACTCCTCGGCCCAAAAGTCCATTTCGCTTTCGGAGCGCACACTGGTCTGAATTTACCCAGAGGTTTTTTTTTTTCGATTTTCATGGAATAGAAACACAATAATATCAAATTAATTAAGTAAGTACCAGTCAAAAGATTGGACACACCTACACATTCCAGGATTTTTACTATTTTCTACATTGTAGAATAATAGTGAAGACATCACAACTATGAAATATCACATATGGAATCAGTTAAGAACAAATTCTTATTTACAAGGACAGCCTACTCCTTCCTCCCTGTCGGGGAATTGAACCCCGGTCTCCTACGTGCCCTCCCCTTCTCTGGTAATGCCAATACGGAAGACTATCAAATGCTTCTCAAAGATGCCCTCGGGTGGTCAAAGTAGCAATAACAGAAAAAAACAAATAGATAACGTGCCACAGAATGCTGCAGCAGCCCGCAAGGTGTGCCACAGTATGACGCAACATTTAAAGGAGGAAGCACTGTACGTCTAGTGTCTGAGCCATTGAATTACGTCTCCATTTTGTCTCTGCTGATGTTTTAACTGTTCGATTGCCTTACGGAGGGAATAACTAAACTGTTTGTATTCTGCCATATTCCCTGTCACCTTGCCATGGTTTGCGCGAATGCTGCTATCCATCCACAGTTTCTGGTTAGGGTAGGTTTTAATAATCACAGTGGGTACAACATCTCCTATACACTTCCTGATAAACTCCGTCACCATATCTGTGTTTTTGTCGATGTTATTCTTAGAGGCTACCCGGAACCTATCCCAGTCCCTGTGATCAAAACAATCTTGAAGCGTGGATTCCGATTGGTCAGACCAGCGTTCAATTGTCTTTAGCACAGGTACTTCCTGTTTGAGTTTCTGCCTATAGGAAGGGAGGAGTAAAATGGAGTCGTGATCAGATTGGCTGAACAGAGGGCAGTGTAGGGCCTTGTAGGCATTTCAAAAAGCTGAGTAGCAGTGGTCTAATGTTCTCAGAGCAAGTGCTACAGTCAATGTGTTGGTAGAACTTCGGTAGCATTTTCCTCAAGTTTGCTTTGTTAAAATCCCCAGATACAATAAATGCGGCCACAGGATGTGGTTTCCAGTTTGCATAAAGTCCAGTGAAGTTCTTTGAGGGCCGTCATGGTATCGGCTTGAGGGGGAATATACATGTCTGTGACTATAACCAAGAGAATTCTCTTGGGAGCTAATAGTCGGCATTTGATTGTGAGCTATTCAAGGTCGGGTTAACAAAAGGACTTGAGTTTCTGTATATTATCACAATCTCACCATGAGTGGTTAATCATGAAACATACACCCTCACCTTTCTTCGTCCCAGAGAGTTCTTTATTAATAAATGATATATTATTTTACTTTTACCCCTTTTTCGCCTCAATTTCACGGTATCCAATTGGTAGTTACAGTCGTGTCTCGTCGCTGAAACTCCCGTACAGAGAGCCATGCGTCCTTCGAAACACGACCCAACCAAGCCGCACTGCTTCTTGACACAATGCCTGCTTAACCCGGAAACCAGCCACACCAATGTGTTGAAGTAAACACCGTATACCTGGCGACCATGTCAGCGTGCATGCGCCCAGCCCACCACAGGAGTCGGTAGAGCGCTATGAGACAAGGACAGCCCTGCCGGCCAAACCCTCCCCTAACCCCCGACAGGGCTGGACCAATTGTGCGCCGCCCCATGAGTCTCCCGGTCATGGCCGGCTGTGACAGAGGCTGGACTCAAACCAGGATCTCTAGTGGTACAGTTAGCAACTAATGCAGTGCCTTAGACCACTGTGCCACTCGGGAGGCCAGAGTTCTTTTTTGTGATGTACTGAGAACCCAGGTGGCTGAAAGAACAAAGACTGTATCCCGAGAGTATATCCCGAGAGAGCCGTGAAATAGAGCATGTTACAATCCCTGATGTCTCTGGATGGAGATTCTCGCCCTGAGCTTGTCTACCTTATTATCCAGTGACTGAACATTAGCGAGAAATATACTTAGAAGTGGTGGATGGGGTGCATGCTTCCTGAGTCGGACTAGAAGTCCACTCCAAATATCTCTCCTCTGCCGGCGGTGTTTTGGATCAGCCTCCGGAATCAGTTCAATTGCCCTGGTGGGTACGAACAAAGGATCCAATTCGGGAAAGCCGTATTCCCGGTTGTAATGCTGGTGAGTTACCGCCGTTCTGATATCCAAAAGTTTTTTCCGGCTTTATGTAATAACAAGTCCTTTGTGAGCTAGATAGCCAACTTTAGCTAATGTAGCTAACCAAGGTGCCTAACTAGCTAGCCCACCAGGTGATATTTAGGTAGCTAGCTGGTGAACATTAGCTTACGGTGTGTGTAGTCAGAATTTTTTAAAGTGGTGACATGTTAGCTAACCAACTATCCTTGCCATGGTGTCGGCCTAACGTTCACTAGCAAGTCTGACTATACGAATGGTGAGTTAACATAAACTAGCTAGCGTTAGCTAAATATGCCTTCCCTTGTGGGCTAATGCTAGCTAGCATGTCACCACATGAAAAATAATTGCTACTAACCGTGCGCTAACATTAACTAGCAGGCTAGCTCACTAAATACTTGTCAATAAAACAGTCATTATGCTAGCTTTTGTTGGTTCTTTTTACTTGTAAGGATGGTAAAGTGCGTTGTACATGTAACTACAGTTAGTGGTTATCTAGCAAATTTTCATAAGCACCTAGCTAACCACAGATCGTTGACATAACAAAAATAGCTTCTTAGCAGCTAGCAAACAGGGTCTACCTTGTCATGCGGCTCCAGCGACGCCTCTTGAATTACAGAGGCCGGAAAACAATAAAATGCACATGTGCTTATGGGAGTTACTTATGGAAATCAGAGTGGCGTTAACTCTCCAATTAGCATATTGGTAAGTTACCGTCGCCATCTATTCTTTAATATATATATATATATATATCTCATCTTAGACCCTCTGTCACTGCTCATTCATATATATTCTCATCCCATTCCTTTACTAGATTGTGTGTATTAGGTTTTGTTGTGGAATTTGTTAGATATTGCTGCACTGTCGGATCTCGAAGCATAAGCATTTCGCTACACTCGCAATAATATCTGCTAACCATGTGTATGTGACCAATAGAATTTTATATGATTTAGTGGTTACAATCCGATACATTGCACAGAACCATCCTGGCAGCTGGCTTCAGATCAACGGAGAGAACTTAGGTAAGCTAGTTCACTAGAAAGGCCAGAGGGTAATTCTAGGTAACAAGCTAGGTAATTTGAAAAATGCTAAACAAGAATACACATGAGAAATACACAATATCATACAAAAAAGGCTATCTCCATACTTTCTAGCTTACTGCATGGAGAAATGGGCCTTGAGGGATGACGTCTAAGCTTGTGACAGGATGTTCTGTGTGATCGGCAAATTAGCAGCTAATTAGCATTTTATTTTTGGGCTAGGGGTAATTACAGGCGAATATATTGATAAAAGTTACCTTATCTGAGAGAGATTTGCACGGTTATCAAAACGTCACGTGAGCCTACACAAAACACAGACCTTATGAAGTAGGTCAAAAATCCCAGACATAAAAATGAATGGTGAAAAAACGATTGGAACCACTTCCGGGTTTTACCGCTAGGTTTGACTCATACTGTGGTACTCAAATTGTATTAGCATAAAATTATCTAATTTCAACAAAAATTGCATACAATATATCTCAGGTTTTTTATATTTATTCAGACGCCAGACCCCATCCCTGTTACTAATAACATGTAAATTAGTAGATGAGGGAACAAGCTGCTTAGTAACAGCTCTCAAGTCTACCACCAACTAAGGTATTTGCAATTAATCCATTATCTGGAGAGTAGGTATATTTTATCATCTTGGCACGAGTGAAATTAAAGCATTGTTTTAAGATATGAGCATATTCAAATATCTCCAAATTGATAAGGTTTCACAGGTCTTATTGCCTCTCCACTTGGGTGTGGATGCATTAACTCACCACCTGAGGGCGATCTCTCCTTAGGTTTTCTGAATTGTGGCTGCTGGCTAGGGACCCAACTGAACAGCAAGACTGTGTGAAAAGACATTTCCATTCAAAGCAATATTCTGAGATGTGGGGTACACAACATATTGACTAGCCTGGTTGCTGTCTCTGTTCAGGGATTACATTCCACACCTGTAATTTGCCAAAGAGACTGGCCTTTTGGCAATCTTCAAATATGAACAGTCTATCAATAATGATTTAGGTGATCCAAGTGTTTCATCCTGAACCGTCACAGCTATTATCCAATCACAATGTTTATGCAAATGAGATTGATAGGAAAACAGTCTAACTTCAAGGCCCAGTGCAGGCAAAAATTTGATTTTCCTGTGTTTAATATATACTGAACAAATATATAAAACATGCAACAATTTCACTGAATTACAGTTCATAAGGAAATCTGTCAATTAAATGTTTTTAAATAAGGCCCTAATGTATGGATTTCACATGACTGGGCAGGAGTGCAGCCATGTGTGGGCCTGGGACGGCATAGGTACACCCACTTGGGAGCCAGACCCAGCCAGTTGGAATGTTTTTTTCCCTGCAAAGGGGCTTTACTACAGACAGAAATACTCCTCAGTTTAAATCAGCTGTCCAGGTGGCTGGTCTTAGACAATCCCGCAGGTGAAGAAGCAAGATGTGGAGGTCCTGGGCTGGCTACCCATGGTCTGTGGTTACGAGGCCGGTTGGACATACTGTCAAATTCTCTAAAAATGGAGCTGGAGGCGGCTTATGGTAGAGAAATAAACATTACATTTTCTGGCAACAGCTCTGGTGGACATTCCTGCAGTCATCATGCCAACTACACACTCCCTCAAAACATCTGTTGCATTGTGTTGTTTGACAAAACTAGACATTTAGAGTTATTTTATTGACCCTAGCACAAGGTGCACCTGTGTAATGATCATGCTGTTTAATATGCCACACCTGTTAGGTTTATGGATCTTGGCAAAGGAGGAATGCTCACTAATAAAGGAGGAATGGCCCCTGTTCGACTGGTCGATCTCCAAGGCATTCCTAGTTGATCACCAAACATTTCTGTAAAAAACCCAACAATAAAGCTTTGCGTAACATTTTTATTTATCTTGACTCAAAATAGGTGACCACTGATTTAGGCCATCCCAGCAGCGCAAAAGACTAAGGAAGGAAGTAGATTTTCTTCAAAATATAACTTTGTTCTGTGCTTCTCTGAGCATGCACTTCGTAGCCTATAACCTATGGATCATTTGATTGAGACGACACTAAATAGCCTATAGACACACTGAATATTACGCGCACAGCAGAGAATCAGAGATAAGGCGAGGCAACTGGCACACATCGATATATAGCCTAAGCAACTAATTCTAAAATGCTGAGAAATATTGACATTTCAATTACATACAAATCCACTGGTCTAGATTTGTTTTTTAAATAATCCCTCCCCTTGACTGAAATTAAAAAAGCATGACCCTCCCACATTTTCCTGTTGGTACCCATTCTGTAAATTTCAATACATCCCTAAGCTAGAGATGCGTCTCTATATCCACCACATCTGCCAATGGCAGCCTTTTGCATCTGCGGTGGAAGGTGGTCGAGCTACAGCGGTGTTTGTCAGACCATGAGACATCCCGAAAATCAGTCTTCCTATGAAAACGTCTGAAAAGTTTGATCTACAAACTAATATGACCACTGTATGGAAAGAAGACACAAACACGTGCATGTTCTCACGAACACATACAAGCCTCACAAGACTTGCCTGAAGGTAGCTGGGTACCAGTTTAACCCACTTCTAGAAAGCTAACATATGGAATTGTTTTAAGATGGTCATACCAAGACTCATTTAGCTTTCTGATTTAGAATTTTAGGAACCCTTTAAGTATCAAAATAATATTTAAATTAGCAGGTGTGCCTTGTAAAAAGTTAATTTAAGGAATTTCTTTCCTTCTTAATCCGTTTGAGCCAATAAGTTGTGTTGTGACAAGGTAGGTGTGGTATACAGAAGATAGCCCTATTTGGTAAAAGACCAAGTCCATATTACAGCAAGAACAGCTCAAATAAGCAAAGACAAATGACAGTTCATCATTACTTTATGACATGAAGGTCAGTCAATCTGGAACATTTCAAGTACTTTTAAAGTTTCTTTAAGTGCAGTCACAAAAACCAACAAGAGCTATGGTGAACTGGCTATCGAGAGGACCGCCACAGGAAAGGAAGACCCAGAGTTACTTCTGCAGCAGATGATAAATTCATTAGAGTTACCAGCCTCAGAAATCGACAATTAACTGCACCTCAGATTGTAGCCAAATAAAAGCTTAACAGAGTTCAAGTATCAGACATCTCAATATCAACTGTTCAGAGGACACTGCGTGAATCAGGTCTTCATGGTCAAATTGTTGCAAAGAAACCACCACTATAGGACACCAATAAGAAGAGACTTGGCGCCGGAACAGAAGGCAGACGTTTTACATACCCACAACCGAATGTTTTTTGTTCGTTTATAACTTATTTTTTTACTATTTTTGTACATAATGTAGCCGCTACCATCTCTTATGGCCGAAAATAACTTCTAGACATCAGGACTGTGATTACTTACCACTGACTAGCAGAATCATTTTTCTTCTTTCATGACTCTGACGAGCCTGAGGCAGAGGACATATGGCTCCCTCGGGAACAGGCCCCGACCCCAGTGATCTGCGTGAAGAGGAAGCAGAGAAAGAGACCGGAGGGCAGGCTTCCTTCTGAGGAGTAGGAGGTGATCAAATAAACCCCCACTCCCCTCAATTCTGCTTGCAAACATGCAATCCTTGGACAATAAAATGGATGAGTTATTGGGAGGATTAAACTACCAACGGGACATTAAAAACTGTAACATCTTATAGTTCACAGAGTCATGGCTGAATGAAGACATCAACATGCAGCTGGCTGGTTATACAATGTACCGGCAGGATAGAACAGCGGCGTCTGGTAAGACAAGGGTCGGCGGTCTACGTATTTTTGTAAACACCTGGTACACGATATCTAAGGAAGTCTCGAGCCATTGCTCGCCTGAGGTAGAGTTTCTCATAAGCTGCAGACTACATTACCTACCGAGAGAGTTTGTCTACATTCTTTGTAGCTGTTTACATACCACCACAGTCAGAGGGTGGCACCAAGATACCATTGAATGAGCTGTATTCCGCCGTAAGCAAACAAGAAAACGCTCACACAGAGGTGGCACTCCTAGTAGCCGGGGACTTTAATGCAGGGAAACTGAAATCAGTTTTACTTCATTTCTATCAACGTGTTAAATGTGCAACCAGAGGGAAAAGAACTCTGGACCACCTATACTCCACACAGAGATGCATAAAAAGCTCCCTCACCCTCCATTTGGCAAATCAGACCATAATTATATCCTCCTGATTCCTGCTTACAAGCGGGAAGCACCGGTGACTAGATCAATAAAGTGGTCAGATGAAGCAGATGCAAAACTACAGGACAGTTTTGCAAGCACAGACTGGAAAATGTTCTGGAATTCCTCCAATGTCATTGAGGAGTACACCACATCGATCAATGGCTTCATCAATAAGTGCATCGATAACATCGTCCCCTCAGTGACTGTGCGTACATACTACAACCAGAAACCATGGATTACAGGCAGCATCTGCACTGAGCTAAAGGCTAGAACTGCCACTGTCAAGGAGCGGGACTCTAACCTGGAAGCTTATAAGAAATCCCGCCATGCCCTCTGATGAACCATCAAACAGGCAAAGCATCAATACAGGACTAAGAGCGAGTCGTGCTACACCGACTGGGACTAAACACCTCCCTCTGCAACTGGATCCTGGACTTCCTGACGGGCCGCCCCCAGGGGGTAAGGGTAGGTAACAACACATCCGCACGCTGATCCTCAACACAGGGGCCCCTCAGGGGTTCGTGCTCAGCCCCCTCCTTTACTCCCTGTTCACCCATGACTGCACAGCCAAGCACGACTCCAACACCATCATTAAATTTGATGATGACAGTGGTAGGCCTGATCACCAACAACAAGACAGCCTATAAGGAGGAGGTCAGAGACCTGGCAGTATGGTGCCAGGACAACAACCTCTCCCTCAACATGATCAAGACAAAGGAGATGATTGTGGACTAGAGGAAAAAGAGGACCGAGCACACCCCCATTCTCATCGACGGGGCTGCAGTGGAGCAGGTTGAGAGCTTCAAGTTCCTTGGTGTCCACATCACTAACAAAATAACTTCGTCCAAACACACCAAGACAGTCGTGAAGAGGGCACAACAAAACCTATTCCCCCTCAGGAGACAGAAAATATTTGGCATGGGTCCTCATCCTCAAAAAGGTTCTACAGCTGCACCATCGAAAGCATCCTGACTGGTTGCGTCGCTGCCTGGTATTGCAACTGCTCGGCCTCTGACCGCAAGGCACTAGAGGGTAGTGCGAACGGCCCAGTACATCCCTGGGGCAAAGCTTTCTGCCATCCACGACCTCTATACCAGGCTATGTCAGAGGAAGTCCCTGAAAATTGTCAAAGACTCCAGCCACTGTTCTCTCTGCTACCGCATGGCAAAAGGTACCGGAGTGCCAAGTCTAGGACAAAAAGGCTTCTCAACACTTTTTACCCTCAAGCCATAAGACTCCTGAATAGGTAATCAAATGGCTATCCGGACTATTTGCATTGTGTGCCCCCCCAACCCCTCTTTCATGTACATACTTCCTCAATTGGGCCGACCAACCAGTGCTCCCGCACATTGGCTAACCGGGCGATCTGCATTGTGTCCCACCCACCACCCGCCAACCCCTCTTTTACGCTACTGCTACTCTCTGTTCATCATATATGCATTGTCGCTTTAACCATATCTACATGTACATACTACCTCAATAAGCCTGACTAACCGGTGTCTGTATGTAGCCTCGCTACTGTATATAGCCTGTCTTTTTAATGTTGTTATATTTCTTTACTTACCTATTGTTCACCATATACCTTTCTTGCACTATTGGTTAGAGCCTGTAAGTAAGCATTTCACTGTAAGGTGTGAATACCTGTTGTATTCGGCGCACGTGACAAATAAACTTTGATTTGATGTTGGGCTGATGTTACTGACCTGGAAGCTTAGCTCTCTCACGCCAAAGCTTTTGGGAGGGAGGAAGGGAGCACAATGCAGTTATTGTAGCGGGTGTAAGCAATGTGCCCACGCTCTCTGGCAGCTTTCATAGTTGGGATAAGTTCTTTCCGTACAGCTTCAGAGAAGTCCTCGTGGAGGAAGATGTTGGTTCGTCTCAAGATCTCGGCTCTCTCCAGAACAGCCATCTGGTCCCCGAACCTTAGGAACTTGACAACTATTGGGTCTGTCACCTGGGCTGTTTACACGTTTTCCAGATCTGCAGCTGTACTTAATTTTTTTTTTAAATAAAATATTTAAATGGTTTTTTTATATATAAAAATAAAATAATTCGCACTCTCATAATAAGACTAAGTAAGTCTCATGTGGAGACTGGTATGCCATCCACAACTATGTTATTCCTCCTGTATTGTCCCTCTAGATAGTCTGTTATATGTAATAATGAATCACATTCAGTTCTGTTGTCATGTCGCTGATCGTTTATTGGGCCCCCCTGTGGCTCAGTTGGTAGAGCATGGTGTTTGCAACGCCAGCATGGTGTGTGCAACGCCAGGGTTGTGGGTTCGATTCCCACGGGGGGCCAGTACAACAAAAAATAAATGCATGAAATGTATGTATTCACTACTGTAAGTCGCTCTGGATAAGAGTGTCTGCTAAATGACTAAAATGTTATTGGAAGCATTTCATTGTTATGCCCATCTCTCTTGGGCCTGGCTAACACTTCCACACATTCATACCCTGCACATATTGTGTAAACCTGTGCTGGATTTATGGCTTTTTGAATATCAATTTTTTCTATTTTACTTCACGAATGATTCTCCACCCATGCTCGGATGAAACCTCTACCTGGATGAAACAATGGCTCAGTCACTGGCTGAGTTAGTGCTGCAAAACGTATTTGAGCCAATGCCAACACAGTACTATTTAGGATATTTAGTTATTGAAATGGTATATTGACATGCTTTTGAAAGAAATCCTGAACATGCTGCAAAGTAATTGTGGTCCCACAGGGACCCTGTTTATATTGTTTGTCTAGCCATAACTACTAGACATCGACACAACTGTATTTATGTGAAATTGGTGCTGAATTGCCTCTACGGGATCGGTGTCCCTAAACTGGGATGGTTATTGCTAACGTGCGCTAATGTGACTAGAATGACGTTGTAAACATCAGCCAACTTTCCGGGACATAGGCATGTCTTATATGGGCAGAAAGCTTCAATTTTTGTTAATCTAACTGTAATGTCCAATTTACAGTAGCTATTCGAGTGAAAAAAGACCATGCTTTTGTTTGAGGAGAATGCACAACAAAACACTTTTAGCATGTTAACTGGTTTGATACATTCACCTCTATTTACCTTCAATGTACTTACATTCAGTAATCTTGCTCAGATTTTTCATCCTGAGGGTCTCAGAGATAACATTTAGCATAGTTTTGTTTGATAAAATCTATTTTCATATTCAAATGTAAGAACTGGCTTCTGCAGTTTAAACCCCTGCTGTCTCTGAATTTTTTGTTTGTATTATCTTTTACCAGATGTAATGTGTTATTCTCCTACATTCATTTAACATTTACACAAACTTCAAAGTGATTCCTTTCAAATGGTATCAAGAATATGCATATCCTTGCTTCAGGTCCTGAGCTACAGGCAGTTCGATTTGGGTATGTCATTTTAGGTGGAAATTGAAAGAAAAAAACTGATCCCATCCTTAAGAGGATAATTATTAACCTTTCAGGAAATATCACCTCTGGGATGCAACCTCTCTTCTGGGTGACAAAGAGGAGAAGTGGTACTACTCACCGCAGCTGTGTCCCTGGACAGAGCTAACATTTGAATGCCGATACAAACATCCAGAGGTATATGTACATCCTCTTTACTGTGACAGAAACCCAGACTACCTGTCTGAGTAACGCTGGAACAAATTGTCTTTGGGCCTGTATTCGGAACTGCTACCAATAAATAGAGTCGATTTTTGGAGAATGGAATTGCCTGACCTGTTCATTGACACCTCGCCACTAGATGGAGTGATGAACTTGTTGGTGACCTAGTTTTTAATTAGCTAATTGTCTTACTTTTTAACTCTGCATTGTTGGGAAAGGGCTTGTAAGTAACACGTGACAAATACAATTTTATTTGAGGTTGATGTTGTCAGAGTGACAAGCCTTCTCACTGCTGATTGGTCAGTTCAGTGGTGCATAGATCTTTATCTCTGCTTCTTTGCTGATGGCTGTTGGAGAGGGGTAGTTTACTTTTTATGGCCCTGCCTCTGGGAGCCTGTGACATGAGAGAGAGAGAGAGAGAGGGTCTACCTGTAAGATATTTTAAAAAGAGTGCTATCAAATGTACTTCTCTTTGAAGAGGTTTTTGACCATTCAAGGACCTATTCTCAAACACTCATGAAAACATGAAACAATTATTCTAAACTAAAGCATGTGAATTTGGTCATAAAAATGCTATTTGATAAGTGATATGCATGAAAATAAAGTTGTTTAAAAATGTGCAATTTGTATGAGATTGGACACACTTTTAACATGCTAAAAGTGTGTCCAATCTCATACTAGGCCTTGCTATGAATAAAAGTACATAAAGATTGGTATAAGATATCTGCTTCATTTTTTGGGCACATGTTGACAAGATGCTGGGCATTCACTGGAGGGAAATATTGTCCACTTGAGCATCTCTGAATAGTCACTGCGGTGTAAAACTCAATAAAAAGAATAGGGTTTTATTTTATTTCAGTCTTCTGTGATGTATATAAAGTGTAATATTGGGATGCAAGATCAAAATGGAATAAATGTAAACTTATATCTGACATGGTACAGGTGGGTGCATGCAAAATCTTTTCATTCTCCTGAGGGGGAAGAGGCATTGTTGTGCCCTCTTCATGACTGTGTGTGGACCATGATAGATCCTTTGTGATGTGGACACAGTAACTTGAAATTGTGATCCAGATTTAATCGAGCCCTTAAACAGGGAGGCTGTGTGTCTGTAAGCTGTGTGTCTGTAGCGGCCGTGAACGGCCTTGTTTTTCTAACAATTTATGTCAATATTGCACAATTAACTTGCTAACAACCTGTTGTAGTCACGTGGCTGTTGTCATCAACCAGAAACAGATAATGCGGTCATTTGACTTTTCAATTTAAAATGAGTGCCGAAGCAGACACTTTTCACTGTGAAAGAGGCTTTATCTATGTTGGTTGGTGATACGGATTCGCACACGTCCTTGCACTTTGAAAAGCGATGTCGAGGTGAGTGAAAAAGTAAACTGCAAATATATATTTTTACATTAAACCTTTATTTATCTAGGCAAGTATGTTAAGAACAAATTCTTATTTACAATGACGGCCTACTCCGGACAACGCTGTGCCAATTGTGCACCGCCCTATGGGACTCCCAGTCATATGTTTGGTATTGTCGATGTTTGATGCTGGGAAACTTGGCGAATAGTTCAGATTAGTCATGTCATGATACAGTGGCTTACGAAAGTATTCACCCCCCTTGGCATTTTTCCTATTTTGTTGTCTTACAACCTGAAATAAAATGAATTTTTGGCAGGTTTGTATCATTTGATTTACACAACATGCCTACCACTTTGAAGATGCAAAATATGCCTACCACTTTGTCCCTGACCTTTTTGGAGAGCTCCTCGGTCTTCATGGTGCCGCTTGCTTGCTTGGTGGTGCCGCTTGCTTGCTTGTTTGGTGGCGGTGGTGTTGTTGCCGCTTAGCTTGCTTGCTTAGCTTGCTTTGCTTTGCTTTGCTTTGCTTGCTTTGCTTTGCTTGCTTGCTTGCTTGCTTGCTTGCGTTGTTGTTGTTCTTGTTGTTCTTGTTGTTGTTGTTGTTGTTGTTGTTGTTGTTGCCGCTCGCTTGCTTGCTTGGTGTTGCAGACTCTGGGGCCTTTCAGAACAGATGTATATATACTGAGATCATTTGACACTTAGATTGCACACAGGTGGACTTCGTTTAACTAATTATGTGACTTCTGAAGGTAATTGGTTGCACCAGATCTTATTTAGGGGGGCTTCATAGCAAAGGGGGAATGAATACATATGCATTCACCACTTTTCCGTTTATAATTTGTTATAATTTTTTGAAACAAGCTATTTTTTTGTGAATGTCCGTTACATGAAATCCGAATAAAAATCTATTTAAATTACAGGTTGTAATGTTAACAAAATAGGAAAAACGCCAAGGGGATGAATACTTATGCAAGGCATTGTTTGCGACTCGTTTCAGAAAACTCGGCGTATGTCATGCGTCACTATTTCACAGGAGAGCCATTTGAAGGTGAACTTTTTGGCAGAAAAGCCTTCTGGAACATGTGAACTTCCATGTGTCTTAATAACAAACTTGTATCTGTTAATACGAATACAATTGTTTAATTACAAGCCTAGATGGTTTAGCCAAAGAAAAAGTTGGCAACCGTACCAGTAGCCACAATTGGCTGATATAATGAGTGGGCTGGGCATGCTGAGAGATGAGTTCGGATTGGTCTACCATGTACGCTTGTCTATTTGAGCTGGTCAGTATGTATAGATAATCCTGTCAAATGTAGCTTTTTCTTAAAAAACTATATTGCGTAGTAGAACTGCATAGGTGTTGCTCTCCACTTTCTGGAGGACCGAGTTTTGAAATCAATTGTCATGCCCTGATACGTTTCACCTGTCCTTGTGCTTGTGGTGTCGCCCATCTTCCCCATTATCCCCTGTGTATTTATACCTGTGTTTTCTGTCTGTCTGTTTCCAGTTTGTCTTGTTTGTTCAAGCCTACCAGTGTTTTGTCTCAACTCCTGTTTTTCCCTAGTCTCTTTTTCTCGTTCTCCTGGTTTTTGACCTTTGCTTGTCCTGACCCTGTACCCTCCCACCTGACCACTGCCTATCTCTGACCCTGATCCTGCCTGACATCCTGTACCTTTGCTCTTTTTCAGATATTACACGTTTATAATTTTGTCAAAGTCTTTTCATTTCAAGTTAGTGTACTGTTAGCTAGCTTGCTAATGTTAGCTGGCTGGCTCGTTAGCTAACATTGTTTAGCTACATGTATTAGCAAAAGACTCCACTATGCATGTATCAATTTCAATGGAATGTTCATGATGTCACTGGGACACGACAGCCGTTGATTGACATAGCTGGTAAATTTGCTCTGGCTATCTACTCTGATTTCAGAGTGCAGAATAATTGATGACTTTACAAACGCTCAAAACCCGTTGAATATGGCCGGTGTCAGTAAACAGCCGAAACAGCTCTGCTATGGCCAGTAAAATGGTCAGAGTGAACTGTTCTCTCATTTCTGTCTGGAAGTAGCTAGCAAACTAGCCAGCGTTAGCCAGTTAGCTTGGGTGCTTGACTGCAGTTGTTAGGACAGAATGCTGGGATCAACCCTTAAAGAGATGGGTGGGGCTAAAGCTTAAGAGGGTGTGAACGATGCTGAATGGGTGTAGAAAAAGAATAGCTCTCCAGTAGGTACCAAAATGTTCAAAGACCCTTTTCTCAAAAGTGAGGTTACAAGTTTATCAACTTTCAAATCAAAATTACTTTCCCATTGTCCTTCAACTGTAGTGTATGATATACAATGTTCTAGCTCTGAGTCTCTACTTTTATGCGATGTAAAAAACACAATTTCAAATTTTTCTACATAAGACTGAATCGAGACGGTCGGTCACATATGATGAATTGGACATTTGTTTATATAGCCTACTAGCAAGTTGCTTGTTTCATCCTGTTTCGACTGTTGCAATTCATTCGGAAACAGCTGTCCCAGCTGTCCCAGCTTCGTAACTAATCAGCGAACATTGGCCAACTCTGAAGTGGAGAGAGAGGTAGAGGTAGAGAGAGAGATGAATGTGGTGTCATATTAAAGATGTGCTATTTTAGACTAAGTCAACTTGTATTTGTCATTTGTTCCTTGTTTTTGCGCTATGTTTGTTTGAAATGTGTGAGACAATTGGCTTTGTCTTGAAAATTCTCAGGAATGTACAACAGAATTCTAGAATTCTATTGGGGTCTAAAGGGTTAAGTTTAGCCATTAACTCCAAATTGTTAAGGTTAGTCATCAACTCCAAAAGGTTAAGGTAAGGGTTAAGGTTTGGGACAGGCTTAAACAAATAATAATCTCAAAATAAAAATTCAAGTATTATATGGCATTTTAAAGATACTCTACTCGTTAATCCAATCACATTGTCCGATTTCAAAAAGGCTTTACGGTGAAAGCAAAACATTAGATTATTTTAGCATAGCACATTAGCAAAAAAAAAAGTAATTTTCCAAGCACGGATAGCCGTCACAAAACCAGATATACAGCTAAAATTAAGCACTAACCTTTGACAATCTTCATCAGATGACACTCCTAGGACATCATGTTAGACAATACATGCATTGTTTGTTCGATCAAGTTTATATTTATATCCAAAAACCCAATTTTTACATTGGCACGTGACATTCAGAAAATGTTTTCTCCCCATAACCTCCGGTGAATAGGCACATACATTTACAGAAGAACTCAAACGGTGACAAAATTTATAACAATTATTTAAAGAATTACAGATAATCTACTCCTTTATGCAACCACTTTGTCAGATTTCAAAATAACTTTACGGAAAAAGCACATTGTTCAATATTCTGAGTACAGAACTTAGCCTTCAATGCTAAGCAATACAGTTAGCCTACAACCACGACGTCGACAAATCTCTAAAAATATGTTCGAAATATTTACTTACCTTTGCTGATCTTCGGCGGAATGCATTCGGATGGGCACCCACTTCCAATAGAAATGTTAATTTGTTCTGCAAAGTCATCATTTATGTCCAAATACGTCCGTTTAGTTAACCCATCCAGAACACTTTACAATGCCATGTGGCGTGGACACAAATCCATAGACGAAACGTTCAAAGTTCCATTACCATTTGTAGAAACACGTTAAACGATGTTTACAATCAATCCTTTAGGGTATTTTTTAACGTAAAATTGTGATAATTTTACAACCGGGCAATAGGTATTCATCCCAGAAGAAAAATAAAAAACAACGAAGTCATGTGCACGCGCGTCATAAGACACCTGTCCTCAGACTGGCCAGTGATTGACTGAGCCATAATTTTCTGCCCGGTAACAGGTGACTGATGAAACCAGTTCCTAAAGATTGTTGACAGCCAATGGAAGAGTTAGGAGGTGCAATGTAAATCCTATGTCACTGTAGTTTTTCAAGGGATTCAAAAGAAAAACTACATTTCTAATTTCCCCCACTTCCTGATTCAATTTTTCTCCGTTTTTTTTGCCTGCCATATGAGTTCTGTTATACTCACAGACACCATTCAAAAAGTTTTAGAAACTTCAGAGTGTTTTCTATCCAAATCCAATAATAATATGCATATTCTATTTTCTGGGCCAGAGTAGTAACCTGTTTAAATTGGGTACATTTTTCATCCGGCCGTGAAAATACTGCCCCCTAGCCCCAACTTAAAACAAAAATATCAAAAACAACTTTATCGCTGGATTGAAACTTGCAACCTTTGAAATCAGATGACCCACCCACAACGCCGTAGCAAAACTGAAACCTACTTGAAGCTAACAGCTCTCACTGTCGCCCCTAGTGGCCGGGTTCCACGTCATCTCCCGACGTCATCAGACAGACGTCGAATACGGATTGATGATTTGAGTGATTTGAATATCACTCGTTTGATATCTATATAGCTCTCTTTTTTATTTTTGTTGAAACAAATTCACGATCAAAGAAATACATCTACACTCCACTGCACTTGGTACCAGGGGGAATACTTTTCTCTCTCTCTCTCTCTCTCTCTCTCTCTCTCTTCCCCCTTTCCTTCACTCACCCACTCGCCCACTCCCACTCAATCTATATCCCACCCCTGCTCTCCTCTCCCTCTTCCTCCACCACTCTTTCCCTCATATAATCTAGTGCCGTAAGAGGGAACCTACCTACTCCCTTCAGATGAGTATTGTGAATTGAACACAAATAAGTTGTTTCATTCTCTGCCTATCTCCCTCTGCATCTCCCCCTCTCTCTTGATCTTCTTCCTCTTTCTATTTCTCTCCCCCTCTCGATCTTCTTCCTCTTTCTATTTCTCTGCCCCTCTCTCTTTCCCTCTCCCTTTCACGCTCCCTCTGTCCGCTCCTGTGCTTTGTTATTGATTGTAAATGTGCCTGAACACACCCACTCATCCTCCCACGCAGCTGCCAGCGGTGTAGCAGTCTTCCTTTCCCTCTCCCTTTTCCTCTCTCCCTCCCTTACCCTCTCTCTCTCTTTCTTTTAATCTGTCTCTGTTGCACTCATACATCATCCACTCTTTCTTTCTATTCTCTCCCTATACCATCCCCCTCTCTCTTACACTTTCTCTCTCCCTCCCCCTCTCTCCTTTCTTCTCTCTCGACTGGGGACATGGATACAAGTGAGCACTGCAGCAGAATTAATGTCTACTTTGAAGTTCCATCATTCGGCATAGCGCCTGTGATGTCCACAATATCCCAGCAAATAACTACACATGCTGACACATTCAACCACTACTCAAATACATTGCAACGTTTCAATCCCATTTTGCAAATGTTTATGTGATTTATTTTATTTTATGGAAATTGATGGCGTGAAGGTTTCAAACTCATTCCATGGCTACAGGTTTTTATTTTTTCCTTTCAATAAAGACCTAGACAACCAGGTGAGGGGAGCACTTTACTAATTAGTTACCTTAAATCATCAATCAAGTACAAGGTAGGAGCGAAAACCCGCAGACACTCGGCCAGCCGTGGAATGAGTTTGTCACATGTGGTGTTAGGAATGAACTAAAATTCAGGCAATAGGACCAAACTTGAATGCAACACTTATTAACTAGTTGCCATGAACCAAGCTCCTCAACAAACATCCGCTGCAACTTATTGATAATCAGCCACCACACCTGTCCTTAATCTTCTTAATCACCCACTACCCTACTTAAAGCTGACCAAAATAACATTACATTCCACCTCTCTGTTGTGCAGTGTATGTTGTGTGACTAGCCTGATCAAGTGGTGCAGCCCCTGACAAGCTACTATCTCGTCAGTTCTACTAACGTTATTTTGTGGGGAATTGCCATCACCACAGCAGCCAAACTACCACGGCCTGATGATGTCTACTTGAGACTCCAAACCAAACTACAGAGTCCATCCCTGGATCCTTCATCTGCAGCCCTGGACTTCATCCGGTCCATTCTCATTCCCCTCCTGAATCCCCATTGTCCCTTCCATCTCCAGTTACTCAAGCAAACAGCAAAATTACCTTTAAAAAAAATAATAATGAAAGCTATCAAACAACCTCTCATGGCACAGTAGGGACTGTGAAGTGGCATGCACACACATTCTTTAGTTGTGTTGTTTGTATATTGTTGTATTTATAATTTTTGTGACTGTTCTAGCCTATCAGTGTTTTGTTAGGTTTTTGTATGGACCCCAGGAAGAATAGCTGCTGCTTCAGCAAAAAAGCTAATGGAGATCTGAATAAAACAATTCTCGCAATCATTCCATTTCCTCAAATATTCTAAACCCATATCAATGTCTGGTCCTTAAACATATTAATTGATTTATAGGCGATACGGTTTATGCAGTGTGGGTGTGTATTGTGATTGTTGCATAGTGGGTGAGGACTCCAAGGGAGGGTTGAGACTGGGGGCTGGGTTGTAAGAGATGAGGGAGTCTCTCCCACCAGGATGTTTTCTTGGCAAACAGAAAGAGACTGGCCTCAGCTCCATTTGCACTGTGCCTCAAGTCATCTATCATATATAGTACCTTTCAAACCAATACGTTTATCAGCAACTTTAGCATGCCTGCAACTTTTTGCCAACTTCTCTTTATTTTCTGCCAAGCGACCTAGTCATGATTGCGGTAAAGTTCTGCTTACAGCTTAGTATAAATGTAGCCGTAATGCTGAAGCTGCATTGGCACGCACTATGCTCTTATGCTCTTGATGGTTGCTAGGCAGCAGCCGTTACTAGGCTGTTACCATCCTCCTGACAATTCGAAGCATTGCGAGGCATGTCACTTTGCCCATCTCTTCGCATAGCAGACCACTAAGCATGCACTGTTTTCTTAATCACAACTTGATGGATCTATAAAGAACTACTGTGGGAATGAACATCACTGAATGATTAAATAATAGGAATAAAGTAGGCAAATAATTCAATTGAAGGCATGTATCAAATTGTTGATTACTAAAACTTCCAGTGGGTCAAGTAGATGATAATTTCAGCACCGTTTTGATTGGGACAACACCATCACGCTGATTTGAGACAAGCGTCTTTTCACTGAATCTGCATTTGGATATTGGTTATAAGCTGCAATTAGGCTGAGGAAATGTTAGCTAAGTTGAGATGAGTGAGCGCATGCTCATGATCATCTTGTCTAGTTGGCTCATTTATTAGAACTAATCTGAAAATGTTGCCAGTATGTTATATAGCTTAACAAGTGAATTATTTTGCTCTTCACTCGCTGTCGCTTAATAGCCTAGGCCTACTCTCAACCAAAAGCCTGATCAATCAATGTGATTTTGTTTCACTGAATCTCCGTCTGTATATTTGGTTAATTGGTCTCTTGCTGGACAAATAAGTAGAGGTGGAAGGCCTATAGCTCATCTATTTGTTTTCTCATCTATCACTGTTCAGAAACATTTAGCATGCAATAATGTAGCCTAAATCATGTGTAGGTCTATTATTTTTGCTTGATCACGTATAGGCAACTGTAAAAGCCTGCGACAGGTTGTGAAATATGAACACGAGACTCACATGCTTTTGAAAATACAGATTGCTATTATTTTCAAATGGTATCATGATGAAGATACTCTCAATGTAAGACCCTACTCCTGCTCCCTAAGAAAGCAGAGTTGGCCTAAGGGTAGAAAAGAGGTGAAACGTGGATCAAAATAACATCTGCCTGTGTGGTAGGTAGCCTAGTGGTTAGATAATTAGGCCAGTAATTGAAAGTTGGTGGTTCAAATCCCTGAGCTGACACTAATTTCTTCTTTTTTTATGTGCCCTTGAGCAGAGCACTTAACCCTAATTTCTCCTGTAAGTCGCTCTGGATAAGAGCATCTGCTAAATACAACGCTTTTGTTATATGACAGCGGTTCCACACTTTAATGTGACACAAGTTGTGTGGGATTTTTATTTTATTTTATTCTGTTATTTTCCATTATATTATTAGTATAAAATATTTGTATGTTGACTGTGATCAGGGTTAGTGTGTCTTGTCTGTTTAATTAACAAAACAACAAACTATTGATTTAATTTGCATGGTGCAGACATGTAGGCTGCATAGACCAGTCACATAATTACACTGAAAATATGTTATTCTACTCTTTTGAAAATGTTATTAGTCTTATAATGTTTCTTAGGACCTGCCTAAATGAACGAATAATGGATTTCTTTGTGATGGTGTATATTCAATGAATTTTTACAAATAAACGCTCAGCCAGATCGGCCCACACCTACTCACACTCCTAAACGTGCCGGCATGTGCACTGGAGGTTTAAAAGGCTTACCCCGGCAAGAATGTGGTCAAAATGGGACTGTGTGAATTGGGTTCTTAAAAACATTGGCAGATTTTTTTTTACGGGCAACATACCATGAATCCTATGTGAAAGAAGTAATACACTGACTCATAAAGGGCCCATGCCTGTTCCCTTCAAAGTGGGGCCAAGTACAATAATGGCATTGGGGAGAATGCGGACAGAATCACAGAATCCAGACTTTAAACTGGAATTAAACAACATTAATTGATGTTCAACAGTTTTGAACTTAGCAGGAAATCAACTAAATGTATCAAATGTATTAGAACATGTATTAATTTGCCCAAGTTTATCCTAAAACATAAAACAAAATGTATCACTAATTCGTATTTTCCTGCAACTTTCTGAAACAGCACAGGAATGACCATTTGTCTGTGTGCGTGTGAACGGTGCCCGCGTATGTCTACACTTCGTGTAGCCGTTAGTGAAGATCCTAATGCTAACCTTCTTCTGGAAGAGATGGAAAGTATTTCACCCAAAACCTTCTCAATATGTATGTATACTGTATGTGTAGGAGGGTAGGGGCTAGCTTGACATTGTAATTTTCAGAGGGAGGCTCGACTCAATTATATGATGGCTCTGTGCAAGCTGGAGCACAGAAAGCAGTATGGATTAGAGGTCTTCACGGATCCACCTGTACGTGAGTACCCGAGACCCAATCGGGGTTCCAAGCGGGTCTGGATCCATGATGTGAAATAATATCACAGGTCTGCGTCACATCTGATATGATTGTCACGGCTCTCAGGTATGTGTAATTTTAACTGACTTGTTCAGAAGGGCCCGTACAGTAGAGAGAGATATTTTATCATTTATGCTGCTGCTGTTGCTTTTACACGCGTGGCACGTGTAGATTGTTGTTGTTGTCGGCCAATCATAAGTAATCAAAGCGGCAATTGGCTACAGCTAGGAGATAAAGTTAGGAAATACAGTATCTAATCAATAAAAGATGGAATTAAAATTACGGAATTAAAAGATACAAGGAAAAGGAGTAGCTACAACGACCAAGTGTCACGCCCTTATCTGTTTCACCTGTCTTTGTGATTGTCTCCGCCCATCTCCAGGTGTCACCTGTTTTCCCCTGTGTTCCCTGTTTGTTTTGTCAAGTCAACCAGCGTGTTTTTCCACGCTCCTGTTTTGCTAGTCCTCCTGGTTTTGACCCTTGCCTACCTTGACTCTGAACCCGCCTGCCTGACCATACTGCCTGCCCTGACCTCGAGTCTGCCTGCCACTCTGTACCTCCTGGACTCTGACCTGGTTTATGATCTTTTTCCTGTCCACGGCTATTCTCTTGCCTGCCCCTTGGATTATAATACATATCAGAGACTCAAACCATCTGCATCTGGGTCTCGCCCTGTGCCCTTATATCAAGAGCCAACAGGTAGGCTGCTTTTCTGAATAGATTTGTTGTTATTTGTAACTGTAGGATGAGAAAGCACATGCACTGAAGCCTAAATGAGCCAACTAGTTAACCTTAGCTAGCTTAACTAGCTCTTCCTGGTTTGATGCATTCAAGACAGGTAGACCTACTACGCAATAATATTTGATGATAAATAGCCTAGCTGTGGCAACTATTAGTATACTATAGCGCAAGTCGGGTTGGTTGGTTGCTGTCTCTCCCTCCCTCCTCCCTGTATATCTAGATCACAGTATGGCCCCTCCCCTGCTTAATAGAGTGGCCCCTCTCTCTACCTCTGGCGCTGTATCAACTCTGGTTAATAAAGTAGCTTGAAAAATGACTTTTCTGCTGCTTCCCTCACTTGGATCAGACCGGGTCTGGATCCAACCAAGTCTATACAGAACGGATCTATTTTTCCTCGGGTCCGTTTGGAACGGGTCTCTATACGCATTTATGCCCCAGGTATATTTCGGATTGGGTCCAACTTTTTGAACCTCTGGATACATCCCCACACACACACACGTGTGCACATAGCACACACTCATGCAGGACTGAGTACACTCCCGCACCTTATGCACCTATGCACTGCTGTATGCTCCCTTGCATATCCACCCTTTCTTCCCTCCATCCCTCCATCTTTCCCTCCATCTCTCTTCCGGAAATGAGTGGGAGGGAGTCCCCGGGTCCTCAGAGTGCAGAAATCGATGGACGAGCAGAGACAACAAGGTCACCTTCATACAGAGAGAGACAGATGGGGAGGGGGGAGGGATGAAAGGAGGAGAGAGGACTGTGATAGAGAGGGAGGGGAAGCAGAAAGAGGGAATGAGATTGAGAAACATGAGTCAGGGTTGAAGAGAGAGGGGAATAGTGCTGGCGATATGGAACTAAAGGAGAGAAAAGGGAGAGCTGTGACAGAAGGGAGCGTGGAAGGGAGTGACAAAGGGGGGAGAGAGGGCAGAGAGTGCGAGGAGGGGAAGTTGGAAAGAGGAAGAAGGAAAGAGGGAGAGAAAATGAACATAGAGAGAGCACGCAGTGGTAGAGGGCTGGAGTTTATATTCCTTAAGGCTACACAGAAAGATTTGTGTGGTGATTGTTTACCGCCCGCCTCGTCTTTCTCTCCCTCCTCCGCTTTCTCACACCACCGTTTTATGTTCCAATTAGTCACTGATGTTTAGGCTTCAAACACCCCCCACATCCCCCTACCCACACGAGTGTGTTTGAGTGTGTGTGTGTATGTGTGTGTTTTAGGAGGAGGGGAAGAGAGAGCAATGCTTTTTCACACATTATTTATTCATCAGGTGAGTCATGAGCAGTGCCTGAGAGAGAGGTTACAGAAGTGTCAAACTAGGAGGATAGAGACAGAGAGAGTGACAAAGAGAGAGCGAAAGAAAGAGGGAGGAGGGAAAGAGGGGTCGACGGAGGATGGAGTGAAGGAGAGGGGGAGGAGAGAGGGGAAGTGGTCGAACAAGGAGAGAAAGGGCAGGGGAGAGAGTGAAAAATAATTGAACCTGTGTGTGAGTGAGAGTTGAGCTCATCCACATGGTATAGGCTGAGACTAGCTGGTGGGTTTTAGTCACCCTCTCTGACCTGAAGTCTTTGAGGGTCAGATAATCACCTAGACTCATTGACTTAGCATCTCAGAACAGATCATATTGACATCTTGTGTCATTGAGTTAGCATCAACAGGTCTGAGAGCAACTCTTAGTCTGGTCAGATTTAACCATTGTGGCTGCACTAGACACATACCTGTTTAGTCTTATTACAGATCTTCTGTAATCAAGAGGACATTAATGAACACTAGCAGTGACTTATCAGATGTGCTGAGACCCAGTGTTCTCCTAATCTATACTATATCCTCAACCACACAGGCAACAAGCAGTTATATCTGTTTCAATGTTGTATGGATATACAGACACACTGTGACAAGCATCAGTGCACTTACCCTCCCACACACACATCCCACCTACGCTTGCACAAACACATTGATACACACCCTGGAACGATAAAACAGATATGTCTTTAAAGTGAGGGTAAATGTTAAATTATAGATATGTGAAGTCTTCATGTAACCTTAGCAACCACCTACAGTACGCAAACAAATTGTTTTAAAAATAGATGTTTCATAGGTGACCATATACTCTGCTTGGCCAGTTGAGTTGTTGGGCAGAGGTTGGATGGAGAGAGGGGAGGAAGGACACAACATAAAAGAAGAAACAGCAGGATTTATAAAGAAGAGATCAGAATAAAATGCCAAGAATGCTTTTCTTCGAGGTTCAGTGTGTGTGTGGATGAAGTTGAATGGACAAAGCACCGGAGTCTGATGATCAGATACAGTATACGCGTCTATTAATCAAATATTTCCAATGGTAGCCAACACACACAATATGTAGTCTGGGTAGGCTACCAGTATTTTTAGCTAACATTCAAATCAAAGTTTATTTGTCACTTGCGCTGAATACAACAAGTGTAGACATTACAGTGAAATGCTTACTTACAGGCTCTAACCAACAGTGCAAAAAACGTATTAGGTGGACAATAGGTAAGTAAAGAAATAAAAACAACAGTAAAAAGACAGTGAAAAATAACAGTAGCGAGGCTATATACAGTAGCAAGGCTATAAAAGTACCCAAATTTCTTCAACCTCCTGAGGCTGTTGCGCCTTCTTCACAACACTGTGTGGGTAGACCATTTCAGTTTGTCGTTGATGTGCACGCCGAGGAACTTAAAACCTTCCACTTTCTCCACTGCTGTCCCTTCGATGTGGATAGGGGAGTGCTCCCTCTGCTGTTTCCTGAAGTCCACAATCATCTCCTTTGTTTTTTTGATGTTGAGTGAGAGTTTGTTTTCAAGACACTACACTCCAAGGGCCCTCACCTCCTCCCTGTAGGCTGTCTCGTCGTTGTTGGTAATCAAGCCCACTACTGTTGTGTCATCTGCAAACTTGATGATTGAGTTGGAGGCGCACATGGCCACGCAGTCGTGGGTGAACCGGGAGTACAGGAGGGGGCTGAGAATGGGGCCCCACAAGGGTGCAGTGTTGAGGGTCAGTGAGGTGGAGATGTTGTTTCCTAACCTTCACCACCTGGGGGCGGCCCATCAGAAAGTCCAGGACCCAATTGCACAGGGCGCCAGCTTGATGATGAGCTTGGAGGGTACTATGGTGTTGAATGCTGAGCTGTAGTCAATGAACAGTATTCTTACATTGGTATTCCTCTTGTCCAGATAGGATAGGGCAGTGTGATGGCGATTGCATCGTCTGTGGACCTGTTAGGGTGGTATGCAAACTGAAGTGGGTCTAGGATGGCCGGTAAGGTGGAGGTGATATGATCCTTCACTAGTCTCTCAAAGCACTTTATGATGACAGAAGTGAGTGTTACTGGGTGGTAGTCATTTAGTTCAGTTACCTTTGCCTTCTTGGGTACAGGAACAATGGTGGCTGTCTTGAAGCATGTGGGGACAGCAGACTGGGATAGGCAGCAATTGAATATGTCCGTAAACACACCAGCAAGCTAGTCTGCGCATGCTCTGAGGACGCGGCTAGGGATGTTGTCTGGGCCATCAGCCTTGCGAGGGTTAACACATTTAAATGTTTTACTCACATCGGCCACGGAGAAGGAGGGGGGGCGCAGTTCTTGTTAGCGGGCCATGACGGTGGCACTGTATTATCCTCAAAGCGGGCAAAGAAGGTGTTTAGTTTGTCTGGAAGCGTGACGTCGGTGTCCGTGACGTGGCTGGTTTTCTTTTTGTAGTCCGTGATTTCCTGTAGACCCTGCCACATACGTCTCGTGTCTGAGTGTAACGGCTGTCGTGAGAGAGTAGACCAAGGTGCAGCGGAGATAGTGTTCATCATTGAATATTTAATAAAGAAAGAACACTATACAAACAAAACAAGAAAACCGACAGCCAAACAGTCCTGTCAGGTGCAAAACACTAACAGAAACAATTACCCACAAAACCCAAAGAAAAAACATGCTCCTTATGTGTGACTCCCAACCAGCAACAACGAACTTCAGCAGTGCCTGATTGGGAGCCACACACGGCCCAAAACAAAGAAATACAAAAACATAGAAAAAGGAACATAGAACGCCCACCCAATGTAACACCCTGGCCTAACCAAAATAAAGAACAAAAACCCCTCTATGGCCAGGGCGTTACACTGAGCCATTGAATTGCGACTAATTTGTCCCTGTACTGGCATTTCGCTTGTTTGATTGCGTTGCGGAGGGAATAACTACACTGTTTATATTCAGCCATATTCCCAGACCTCTTTCCACGGTTAAATGTGGTGGTTCGCGCTTTCAGTTTTGCGCGAATGCCGCCATCATCCACAGTTTCTGGTTAGGGTAGGTTTTAATAGTCACAGTGCGTACAACATCTCCAATGCACTTCCTTATGAATTCACTCACTAGGTCGACGTTATTCTCTGAGGCTGACCGGAACATATCCCAGTCCGCGTGATCAAAACAATCTTGAAGCATGGATTCCGATTGGTCAGACCAGCGTTGAATGGTTCTAGTTACTGGTACATCCTGTTTGAGTTTCTGCCTATAAGACAGTAGGAGCCAGATGGAGTCGTGGTCCAATTTGCCGAAGGGAGGGCAGGGGAGGGCTTTGTATGCATCCCGGAAGTTAGAGTAGCAGTGGTCGAGTATATTAGCCCTGCGTGTAGTGCAATCAACATGCTGATAGAATTTAGGTAGCCTTGTTCTCAAATTTTACTTTTTTACACCATTTTAAAGACAAGACTCTCCTTTATCTAACCACATTGTCCGATTTCAAAAAGGCTTTACAACGAAAGCAAAACATTAGATTATGTCAGGAGAGTACCCAGCCAGAAATAATCACACACCCATTTTTCAAGCTAGCATATAATGTCACAAAAACCAAAACCACAGCTAAATGCAGCACTAACCTTTGATGATCTTCATCAGATGACACTCCTAGGACATTATGTTATACAATACATGCATGTTTTGTTCAATCAAGTTCATATTTATATAAAAAAAACAGCTTTTTACATTAGCATGTGACGTTCAGAACTAGCATACCCACCGAACACTTCCGGTGAATTTACTAAATTACTCACGATCAACGTTCACAAAAAACATAACAATTATTTTAAGAATTATAGATACAGACTCCTTTATGCAATCGCGGTGTCCGATTTTAAAATAGCTTTTCGGTGATAGCACATTTTGCAATATTCTGAGTAGATAGCCCGGCCATCACAGGCTAGCTATTTTGACACCCACCAAGTTTGGCACTCACCAAACTCAGATTTACTATAAGAAAAATTGGATTACCTTTGCTGTTCTTCGTCAGAATGCACTCCCAGGACTTCTACTTCCACACCAATGTTGTTTTTGTTCCAAATAATCCATAGTTATATCCAAATAGCGGCGTTTTGTTCTTGCGTTCAAGACACTATCCGAAGGGTGATGCGCCGGCGCGTATCGTGACAAAACAATTCAAAATATTCCATTACCGTACTTCGAAGCATGTCAAACGCTGTTTAAAATCAATTTTTATGTGATTTTTCTCGTAAAATAGCGATAATATTCCGACCGAGAGACGTCATTTTCGTTCAAAGACTGAAAATGTAAAATGGACTCTTCACGTGCAAGCGCGTGCCCGTTTCATTGTTCTCAGATCGACCACAACCAAATGCGCTACTGTTTTTCAGCCAGGGACTGCAGAGTCATCATTCAACGTTCTGGTGCCTTCTGAGAGCCTATGGGAGTCTTAGAAAATGTCACGTTACAGCAGAGATCCTCTGTTTTTGATAAAGAGGGTATAGAAGGCCAAGAAATGGTCAGAGAGGGCACTTCCTGTTTAGAATCTTCTCAGGTTTTGGCCTGCCATATGAGTTCTGTTATACTCCCAGACACCATTCAATCAGTTTTAGAAACTGTAGGGTGTTTTCTATCCAAATCAAACAATTATATGCATATTCTAGTTTCTGCGCAGGAGTAATAACCAGATTAAATCGGGTACATTTTTTATCCAGCCGTGAAAATACTGCCCCCTATCCTAAACAGGTTTATCATGAAGCATACACCCCCGCCCTTCCTCTTCCCAGAGAGGTGTTTATCTCTGTCGGCGCGATCCATGGAGAAGCCCGGTGGCTGAACCGATTCCAACAACATGTACACATACATCGAGAGAGAGAGAGAGCCATGTTTCTGTGAAACAGAGAATGCTACCCTTGCTACCCAAGGCAACCCTTGCTCAAATTTCATCTACCTTGTTGTCAAGAGACTGGACATTGGCGAGTAGTATACTCGGGAGCGGTGGGCGATGTGCACATCTACGGAGCCTGACCAGGAGGCCGCTCCGTCTGCCCCTTCTGCAGCGCTGTTGTCTTGGGTCAGCTTCTGGGATTAGATCCATTGTCCTGAGTGGTGGTCCAAACAGAGGATCCGCTTCGGGAAAATCGTATTCCTGGTTGCAATGTTGGTAAGTTGACGTCGCTCTTATATCCAATAGTTCTTCCCAGCTGTATGTTTAAGACTTAAGATTTCCTGGGGTAACAATGTAAGAATAATACATACAAAAAAAATACTGCATAGTTTGCTATTGAAGAATTAATGTTGAACAGGCCTAAATACTAATGTCTAACTTCATAAATGTATTCTTTAGTGATTTACTTTGTTGCTTATATAGACGACTCTCCGACTTGTGCGTGCTAGACTAAATAGAAAAACAAGATTCCCAACTTTGACTCAAAATTAGATTTTTTCCTGTAGCTTAGAACACAACAATTTTCTATTGACTTCTGCATTAATCTTTTTTTGCGCAAGCGTGAATTACAGGAAGTAGTAGAATTGCTAATTGGGTCTCTTGGTAGAAGGGCATCTTTGATTCAAGTTTCTCCGGTGATAAAGTTATCAATCTTCTGTGACAAAGAAATGTCATAAATAGAGCTGACAGGATACCATATTTTACATGTTAGACACATAGTCTTCAATACATTTCAATCTGAATGTTTTGTTCGCATTGTAATGTGTTTTATGTTACCGCTGTGTCCCTTTCTTTAGGGTAAGCTACTTGCTAGACAGGCTACAATGGGATTCTATGAATACTCAACGCACAATGTAACTAACATTATAGCAATAACTACACATTCTAGCTATAACAATAACACCAATAATCAATACAAATATCCAATGTTGCTACTTACAAGTAATGTCCAGAAGCAATAAGGCCATCCCTTGCTTGCTCAAATGCATCTTCTACCAAAACAAGTCCATGCCCTGAACAGCAACTTGTAGCCATGTTGAGGTTCAAGCATTTCTCTGGGGGATGGGCAGTGCTGCTTATGTGTATATATGACTCAAATATGGAGGCGAAAGAAACGCACACCTGTTTAGGCGAGGTGCTGGCTAGCGGCGTAGAACACTTGAAAAAGAAAAGGAGAGCCGCACACTCTAGGAACTCAGATGCAATAATTGAATAACCTAATATCCAACGTTTTGACAGACAAGCTGTCTTCATCAGGGTATAATGACAAACATTGCGGGTCACTAGTTCATATAGTGTCAAAGGGGACACACAGGTGTCTGTAATCATGGCTGGGTGTGGCCTGAAATCACTGGTTAGTTCTTAGATATAAAAATAACATACAAAAAACATGAATGCTAGCATACGATCATAGATACAATTTGGCTACATAGGCCTACAAACATGTACAATGAATAGCAAAATCACAATCACAAGAATGGCTTCAGATCAAAGTCTACGTTGAGACCGAAGGGAGCAAGGGTCTTTAAATTAAAGATCCTGGTAGCTTCTTGTTTTAACAATAAATTGTTGAGGTCACCGCCTCTCCTATGGAGGGTGATATGTTTGATATCGATATAACGTAGGGACGAAATCGAGTGGTTCGCTTCCAAAAAGTGAGCCGCAACTGGGTGAGTCAAGTTCTTGCACCTAATTGTGCTATGATGCTCCAAGATTTGCACTTTTAATTCGCACTTTATTTTACCCATATCATTTTTACCACAAGGACAAGTTATAAGATAAATAACTGCCTTAGTGGAGCATGTAATAACTTTGATTGGGATCTGTTTCCTTGTTTGGGGGTGTTTGAAGGATCTACATTTGTAAGTGCCATTTCATTGAGTGCAGTCGTTACACTTGTAGTTTCCATCCGGTAGATGCGCAAATAGATGTTGAGAAGGGATATTTTGGGGTAGTAAATTACAGTTTACCAATTGATCTCTCAGATTTCTTCCCCGCGAGAATACGACAAACACATTACTGATACTGTCATCGGATCTTAGAATGTGCCAATGTTTGAACAATTCCCTTAACCTTTTCACACATACCAACAAACGGGTGTGATCATTCTATAGTGGTCCCTGTTGCGTATGATCAAACCAGTGTGATTAGAACGCTTATTTAGAACGTCCATTTTCGATTGACGCAACAATCAGCATTTGAGCTGGCAACACTTTTTTTCATAGGAACATTTTACACAAACACAGTCCTTACAAAGTTATGTCCAGAATGTGACAAGTTTATTTTTGGATGCAATGTTCAGACATTCACAGAAGTAGCTAAAGCATAACACAATCATCCAAACCGGAAAATGTAGGCCACATTTGTCCTAGCGCTAACTGAGGAAAGATTGACATAACACAAGCAGTCATATGTTTAACTCTTGGCTGACTTAAACTATTATATGAATTAGCTAATAGCAATGACTATTTATAATTAATTACATCACGGTTGAGCTCACCATTGATCGAAATAATTGAGTAAAACACTTTCTAGAAATCAAAAGTAATCCGACGATGGGTAGTTTGTGCAAGCCAGAATGTTATTTTTTTCGCATCAACCAAAGATAATAAGAGAAGACGATATTGGTCTGTTTATAGTATGGATGTTGAAGGGGGTGTGTCGTCTACGATCATCCACTTCACTTCATTCACTTCCGGAAGTTTACC
Organism: Salmo trutta; assembly: GCF_901001165.1. Lineage (NCBI taxonomy): Eukaryota > Metazoa > Chordata > Actinopteri > Salmoniformes > Salmonidae > Salmo > Salmo trutta. The sequence continues at coordinate 43,239,259 of NC_042970.1, forward strand.
CAAAAGATTAGTGAACCATTCCTTCACCTCATTATAACATCTTTGGTTTGACAGATTAGGCGACACCCAAAATGCATTGTATAATGTCAACAAACATGGCGCCACATGTAGCTGGCAAATAGCTTAGCTCATTATAAATCAGTACAACCTTCAAAAAAGTACTTTACACACATAAGTGTCCATTACAATATATGCAATAATCAGAATGCATTATTTGTCACCAGTACTTGTGAATAAAACTGTAAATACATTATGCTACATACATACATGCATGCATACATACAATATGCGCCTACAGTAGAAATGACAACATGATATACAGAAAATATGGAACTTACTTTGATAGGAACGCACACATGTCCAAAGTTATTTGTAAGGAAAACAACAAGGAAGGCAAATCGAGCGCCAGCAAGAAAATGTTCAAATTCTTGCAAGACTGCGCAAATATATGCATACTTGATCAAACATGAGTGTAGTGATGTCTGCAATGCTGAATGTGAATTAATGAGGAGGCAAAACACACCTCAATTCAAACTGTTGTTAGAAAATAATTTAAATTTGACAAGTTGAAACATAGCCTATAGATAATTAGCAGGCAGTGCGTGTTAACTATACTGTTGGGTAATAATCACATTTTGGAACAGTGAGTGCATTATGCCATCACATGCATAAAACAACTCACGCTGGGGCGACCGTTAGAGATATTTGTTACACACATGTGAAAAGGTTAATTTGTTCAGAGCACTTTGAATAGCGGGTAGTTAGAGCGCAATAATTATTATTTTTGTGAAAAAGTCCTTGAAAGAGATCATGTCTCGACTTGTTTTGAATTTTCTCAATGGCAGTATTAATCTGACCATTTTTGTACCCTCTCTCCTTGAAGTTTCTTTGCATGTCAGCCATATTTCTGTCAATCTGATAGTTTTTTGCAAATTCTTTTGATTTGACAGAATTGGATATATGACTCAAATCAGGATAGACTGAAGGTAATGCTGTTGAATGACAAAGACCTATCCAATTGTTTACCAGATCATACAGAAGTGCATCGTGTCAATAGCTCACCTGTGCCTTGCATACAAGCCGCATAGAGAAAGATATGCATAGATGCTATGTCTTGATACTTCGACCAAATACGACAAATAAAAAATCATCATTGGTAAGTTAGAAGACTGTAGAAACTGAATGTGCATAGGTGCTACACAGAATACACTGCGTGCACAATTATTAGGCAAATTGTATTCCTCGGGATTAATTTTATTGTTGAACAAACACAATGCTCTCAGTCAATCCAAAATGTTATTGAACCTCAAACCTGAATGTTTAACAAAGGAAAAGTGAGTTTTGTCTTTCTCATGGAAATATGTGTGCACAATTATTAGGCAACTATTAGTGTGCAGAATTATTCAGGCAACTAAATTACAAAAATAATTTCTCTCAACTCACTTGTTTATTCTCAATTTTTAGAGTAAGTATAAAAGATAGGTAACACAAAATGACAATTATGTAACATTTTTGGCCTTTCAAAAATATTCAGTGACCAATATAGCCACCCTTATTTTCAATAACTGCCATGAGCCTTCCATCCATGGAGTCTGTCAGTTTCTTGATCTGTTCACGATCAATTTTTGCTGAAGCAGCAACCACAGCCTCCCAAATGCTGTTTAAAAGGTGTATTGTCTTCCATCACTGTAAATCTCACATTTGAGAAGGGCCCACAAGTTCTCAATAGGATTTAAGTCAGGTGAGGAAGGAGGCCAGATCATTATTCAGGCATCTTTGAGGCCCTTGCTGGCTAGCCAAGCAGTGGAGTACTTGGATGCATGTGATGGAGCATTGTCCTGCATAAAGATCATGGCCTTCTGTAATGCTGAGGACTTCTTCCTGTACCACTGTTTGATGAAAGAATCTTCCAGAAATTGGCAGTAGGTTTGGGAGTTGAGTTTCAGTCCATCTTCCAGCCCGAAAAGGTCCAACTACCTCATCCTCAATGATAGCAGCCCATACCAGTACCCCTCCTTCACCTTGCTGGCACCTGACTCAAAGTGGTGCCCTGTGTCCATTACTGATCCAGCCACGGGCCCATCCATTTGGTCCATCAAGAGTCACTTTCATTTCATCTGTCCATAAAACCTTTGAAAAATCTGACTTCAGGTATTTCTTTGCCCAATCTTGACGCTTCAACTTGTGAATCTTATTCAGTGGTGGTCTTGTTTCAGTCTTCTTGACCTTGGCCATGTCTCTGAGCACTTGACACCTTGTACTTCTGAACACTCCAGGTAGCTTGCAGTTCTGGAGTACGTTGGCACTGGAGGATAATGGGTTCCTGGTAGTTTGACGTTTAATTCTTCTCAAGTCTTTTGCAGTTAATTTGCGCCTTTTCTTCCCCATGCGTCTTTTGTGCCCCAGTTGACTATTCACAACAAAACGTTTGAATGTCCGGTGGTCACACCTCAATAGTTTAGCTATTTAAAGAGTGTCGCATCCGTCTGAAAGGCAATTTATATTTTTGGCTTTTCAGTGTCAGTTAAATTTCTTTTTTGGCCCATTTTACCTGAGGTAATGAGGCTGCCTAATAATTATGCATACCTTGATATAAGGTGTTATTCATTTTCGCCACGCCCTCCCTCATTACACAAATACGTATCACCTGAAAATGATTAAATCCAATAAGCATTCAAGTTTATATGGTTTGGAGTTCGAAAATCTGAATAGAAACAATGATAAGATCAGAATACTCACTTGCCTAATAATTGTGCACGCAGTGTGTATGCACATCTTTCACAGAAATCGATTTACGCATAGCCAAACCGTCAATACATTAGCATTCCGCATTTTGGACTAAGCGAATGAGGACATCTTTTCCGGTAAATCTGAAAGGATTATCAAAAAATGGTCATGGATTAATTACATAACAACCGAATCTTCAGTAAAAGATTTCATTACGTTTTTTAACCAATAGCTTATTGCTAGTTTATTGGAAAATGTACTGCTGTGATCAAACCCGCTGTGCATGGGTTTCAATGGCTGACCTGTGCAGGGAAAATATATATAATATGGATTTTATCATTCCACTTTTTAAATTGGTAATTTTGGTTTTGTTTTGGAAAAGGAGTTCTCAGGGTTGAGGTTGTCAGTTTTGGTGCACATTTCAAATGTAGGTCTCAGGGAAACTGGGAGTACTGTGCAGCTGGTGATTTATGGCCCTGCTGACAGTTGGTGATTTATGACCTTGTGTTGGAGCGGAGAGAGACTGATAAACTCTACTCGTGCTTTGGCTGGCCAAGGGCCTGTTTGACATAAACACCAGATTTCCGGAGGGTTTTTTGAAATAACGTTGATTATGAAAATAGGAAAGATATTAATAAATTCCAACCTATGGGGCCACGAGAGGATGAACCCTGAGGATCCACCACTCCACCTGAGACTGACCGTACATTATATAGTTCACACACACAAGCTTACACACACATTCGGAATGCATGGGAGTGGACACACACACACACACACACACACACACACACACACACACACACACACACAAAGAGAGACAAGGAGGAATGGAAAATGAGAATCAAAGAGAGAGAGAGAGTAAATACAACACATATGTTAATTTATTTTTTATTTTGTACTTTAACTATTTGCACATCGTTACAACACTGTATATAGCCATTCCTTTGGAACTTTTGTGAGTGTACCGTTTACTGTTAACTTATCTATTTCACTTGCTTTGGCAATGTAAACATATGTTTTCCATGCCAATAAAGCACATTGAATAGAGAGAGAGAGCGAGCGAGAGAGATCGAGAGCTCTATTTCTCGGCTGGCGCTAAGGAGGTGCAAGTGTCAAACGCACGTTAGTTTGCAATATCGTTATGTAAAGACAGGTGCACTGGCATTTTCCAGCCCTAACGCCAGGTTCGGCACTTGCGCTGAGTCTCTGGGAGGGTGGCAATATTTGAGGTGTGTCCTTATAAACAAGCGCAAAAGTTACAATTTCATGCAGCGGTAATGGGAAGTTTTAAGATCCACAAAAAGCAGGTCTTAACAGTAACCGTGGCTCAGTTGGTAGAGCATGGTGTTTGCCACACCAGCTTGGTGTGTGCAATGCCAGGGTTGTGGGTTTGATTCCCACGGGGGGCCAGTACAAAAAAAAAAAAAATGTAATGTATGCATTCACTACTGTAAGTCGCTCTGGATAAGAGTGTCTGCTAAATGACTAAAATGTAAATGTAATGTTGAGAGCATAAGCGCAGCCCATCCAGCCATGATGAACAGTGCCCATGGAAGGAAAGGCATTCCAGTGACTTTCATATTTAGCAACGTAAAAAACAATTGGTTTCCTATAATGCCATATCAAAATGGCCAAATTTTTTTTTTTAAATCGGTCTCGCACATAGGCAACGATACAATTGACAGTAGCCTAGTTTTTGTATGGACGTGTGAATGTTACGCGTAAAGACATTTAGGCCACTTGTGCACACAGTGGAAAGACCGAGAGAAGTGCCTGATAATATCATGCTTCTGACCTGGTCCTATTTAGAAATATAGTTGAAATGTTGGTTGAAAACGCTGATACAATTTTTTCAGTTTAATTTGATTAAAAACAAAACATATTAGAAATATTAAATCGATGGTGTGCTAGTGGAAAGGGGGAGAATCCTTTACAAAGTTGACCAGTTAAGAGCTGGTAATGAACATAGTTGTCTGCAGCACAGGGTATGGAAGATGTCCCCCAACACTAATTGTGTGAGCTGGCATATAGGTGATGCATACTAATACTGCTGCTACTGAGTCTGAGTGATCTGGAGCAGGTTTTCATCAAGGATCTCTCAGTACTTTGCTCCATTCATCTGTCCCTCAATCCTGACTAGTCTCCTAATCCCTGCCACTGAAAAATATCCCCACAGCATGATGCTAACACCACCATGCTTCACCGTAGGGATGGTGCCAGGTTTCCTCCAGATGTGACACTTGGCATTCAGGCGCAAGAGTAAAATCTGGGTTTCATCAGACCAGAGATTCTTGTTTCTCATGGTCTGAGAGTCTTTAGGTGCCTTTTGGCAAACTCCAAGCGGGCTTTCATGTACCTTTTACTGAGGAGTGGCTTCCATCTGGTCACTCTACCATAAAGGCCTGATTGGTGGAGTGCTGCAGAGATGGTTGTCCTTCTGGAAGTTTCCCCCATCTCCACAGAGGAATATATAGACAGGTGAGAGCCTTTTCAAATCATGTCCAATTAATTGAATTTACCACAGGTGGACTCCAAGTTGTAGAAACATCTCAAGGATGATCAATGGAAACAGGATGCACCTAAGTTCAATTTTGAGTCTCATAGCAAAGGTTCTGAATTCTTATGTAAATAAGGTATTTCTGTTTCAAATTGTTAATACATTTGCAAGAATGTCTAAACTGTTTTCGCTTTGTCATTATGGGGTATTGCAGATTGCTAAGGAACATTTTATATTTAATCCATTTTAGAATAAGGCTGTAACATAACAAAATATGGAAAAGTCAAGGGGTCGGAATACTTTCCGAAGTGTTTATTTGATGAGCAGGGGAGCTTCAGTAGGGAGTGTCCCTGGGGTCGTTTACTCTGAATGTAAGTCAATTAAAAACATATAGGGAAAGGAGTGAGTGATCGAAATTTCATCAGGCCTATTTACTCTTTCATAGAAGGAAACCCTCTGATGCAGGCCATTTTGTCAAAACCAGATCAGACAATTAGCTAAGACAATAAGAAAAATATGTTAAAATGTACTTTACTTTATTCTGTTTATTTATACAGGGACAGTGCACATTCATCAACGTTTCTTTAAAAGTGCACATTTTTGACCACAGTCCCTGGATATGATGTGGGAATACATTTCCTTGTAGGTGTTGTATAGGTTCTGCGTCCAATAAGCGTCCAGTAAGCAAGTTACAGATAGAGGGAGGAAGTGTGTGTGTGTGTGTGTGTGTGTGTGTGCATGGCCAGATGTGTGCGTTCATATTGATAATGGAGATCATTTCAGGGAAAAGTCTTGACTAGACTGATTACACAATCCTACCAGGGGATTGGGCGGGCTGTGTGTGTGGGAACAGACAGTGTTTAGCTAGTTGTGAGGACACAAACACAGACGTTCCACACTGATGGAACAGGTGGAAAATAAGACCGGAATATCCTGGGAAAAACATACCCTAGCCAGGAAAATACTGAGCAATAGGAATATCAGAGTAGATCTGATGAGGAATAGGACATCTTTTCATTTATAAGTCCATTTCACCCTTTTTAATTTTTTATTTAGGAAAGTGTTTGTGTGAGAGTGTGAGTGAGAGAGAGAGAGAGAGCGCTCCGAAACCCCAGGGTTTGAGTGCTCTTCTCCTGTCAGAAAAATATTGGTGAAATATGCATGGGCCAAAGAGCGAGGCCATATATGAACCATATATTATTCAATGGCTGACATCACTTTATGGGAATTCCGATATTTAATTCACCTGATATATGCCATGGGCACAATGAGATGGTGAAACTTCTTCATTCATAGTCACTCATTGCTTCGAGATAATATCCTGTCCCTATATGGCTATAACGCTTTAGGAATAAAACTGCTTAATTATATTGAATGATATTCTGTTTTCTCCCTTCTCTCCCTCACTTAATTTTGATTTACTGCTTATTTTGAAGAGCTTTTATCTAAGAGTGTGCTTGGTGATGTTGTGACAGAATTATGCAAACATTTTCATGCACAAATGCACACACACACGCACACACCCTTGAGGCTGATCAGATTGGCTTAAACTAATCACTTCACTGTTCCCTCTCTCCAGCCAGTTTCTGTCCATAAGGATTTTCTCTGTGCTTGTGAATTATAGTGTGCACACAACTTCTACGCTTTGTGTTTTTGTGCTAGGAAACCAATACAGTAGTGGGTGGGTGGGGGTGTGTGTGTATTTATGACTGCATGTGTGTGTGTTCGTTTATCATCTGTTGTCTTCTGTTAGATAACACACAGTTGGCTGGGGTGGGGGGGGGGGTAATAGGTTGTGTTAGACGAAGGTAATTCTCTTCATTTAGAGGGACTTGACTTAGCTGCCAAGGAAAGCCAGCATCTTTATTCCTTAATAGAGCCTATGTTTATGTTGGCCTATGATAAATTCTAACAGCTTTATTGTGAAAGAGTACAGCACCCAGAGCAGAGAAGAGACGTGTGTGTGTGGAAAGATAAAGGCTTTGTTGTTCTAAACCGGGGGGAAATCAACTCACATCAGACGTATCAAATGATAAACACACAGCGGGAATTACTTCCTAACTGCCCACGGCTGCAGGTAGAGCTTCAAACACGTTAACACAACTACCTCATGTACTGTCCGACCTGCTCATTACTATTCCTGAAGACTAAAATAGATAAGGAATAGATTGACTCACAAGTATCACCAGTGTTTCCAAGCATTTTATTTTTTAAATGAGCATTAAGTGTTGGCCAGTTGAAATGTAAATAGAGTTCACATTGACTGAGTGGAGTGATACAGGTTGGCCAAAATGGGTCACCAGTGACCAAGGAGCAACGCCTTCAACCAGATCAGAGCAAGCAGGCTTGATGGGACGAGATAAGAAAGGGAGAAGGGAACTAAATTAGAGAGGGGGGTCATATTGAAGAGATAGAGGTTGAGAATGGCACGGGAGATAGATAGGAAGTGGGGAGGAGGAAGAAGGGTGAAAGTGGAGGACGTGGAGCTAGAAGATGAAGAGGGTGAAATGGAAAGTGAAAATAAATGGGGAGAGAGGCAGAGATTAGGAGAAAGAGAAACTAAAGAGTTGGCGTGACATATTTCCCTGCTGATGCTTTAGGCGTGACAGTGTGACAGATACATACACACAGTGAGAATGGGACAGTATGACAGAGGGCCAGTGGCGGCTGCCTCATCATGCATGTCATTCCGTCACGCATGTGTTCTCCCATTACTCTGGGTGTGAGACAAATGGAGAGACTGATGGGTTCTTACACTGAACACGTCTAAACAGCATTGTTGTCTGAAAAGCATCTAAACAATGTTTTGTATTGATGGGAAATAAAGATAGTCACTACTCTGTTCCTTAATTTCACCATTTATTATAAAAGATAAAAGAGAACTTTATCATCACACGGAACACATCCACAGCCAAACTCATTCCATAAACCAGTCTAAATAACAGTTGCTCTGACAAAAAACAAAACATAATTTAGCGACTTAACAGCTAGAAGTGTATGCAATGTACCACATCTCCAGTGAGCACAAGGGAGAAATGTAATATTGTTTAGAAAAGAGAAGCGTGTCAGCTAAGCTAAAAGCAGCAAAATTCTTAATGATGGCAACCATGTTTGTTTATGTTTGACAAGCAAAAACTCTCTAATCCCAGACTGCCATTCACTATAAAATGCAAATAAACAAAGTCAAAAATAGCTGTGCTCATTGCCTGAAAAATATGATTTTAGTTTGGCCACTTTTTCAGCATATTACAAATCTTCAATGTACTTGTTACAGTGTATACAAGAACCGGAGCACGTGACTTGACAAGACGTTAGTGTTTTTGACAAATCACAATGCAAGTAAAATGTTGTCACCTCACGCACCCCAAATACAATCCTACTGCCTAGCCTAACCGTAGTGTGGAAGCTAAACAGGGATGAAACCATTTTAGGGAGGGTTTGTGGGGGGATTCATTTAATTTGTGGGGGGGTTATAAGTCCATGGGGGGTAGAAATGGGGAACGGTATCGTGGGGGATATGATGCAGGAAATATTACTATAATGGGGGATTTATCAATAAATGGGGGGGCAAACACAGGATAGGTTTATATGCTAAATAAAAATAAAAACCCTTGAAATGGGGGTCCAAGCTGGCAACCCTGAAGTACCGTAGTTACAATCTGATGCCGCGTTCAAAACAACTGGGAACTTGGAAAAACGAGATCCGACTGGGAAAATCTTTTAAAAACTGTCATCCAACTCGGAATTTCAACTCGAACTCTGGCCTCTTTCTAAAGCTGGAATTCTAGACCTGAAGCTTACGGATGCCATGATTTGACCTCGTGTTTTTCCGACGTCCCAGTTGTCTTGAAAGCACCATAAGTCAGTCAAGTTAACTATCCCTTGATCTCGTTATGTTATAACATCTTTGGTCTGACAGACGCTTACGTGACAACCAGAATGCATTGCATGATGTCAACAAACATGGTGCCACACATAGCTGGCAAATAGTTTAGCATTAGCTCATCATAATCAGTACAACGTTCCAAAAAGTATTTTACACAGATCATGTGTCCATTACATCTATGCAAGAATGGGAATGCATATGTCACCAGTACTTGAAAACATGTGAATAAAACAGTCAATACATTATGCTCCATATATTCATACATACCATGATACAGTATGCTACAGTAGAAATGACAGCACGATATACTTACTTTGATAGGAATGCACACGTCTAAAGTTATTTGTAAAGAAAACAACAACGAAGGCAATGCAGGCGCCAGCTGGATAACGTGCCAAGGGGTAAAAGTTTGCAAGGCCTGTTCTGACTAGAGATGCGGAATGTCTTCATACTTGATCTTGGTAAACACTGGGGAAGTGCTTGGGCTCAACTTGAAGAGAGAAGTTTGTCCGGCTCAGTAAAACCTCAAACATAAATTGTCTGCAACAGTAAAATGGGCTACTTCTTATGTGAATTAATGAGGCAGAATGCACCTAAGTTCAAACTGTTAGAAAATAAAACTTGTTAAATCTTTTGAAATTAACTAATTGAAAGAGCCTATAGACAAAACCTTTTACATCTACACGTTCCGCTAGCGGAACGTCTGCTCCAATATCCAATGATGGGCGGGGCGCGAAATACAAACTCCTCTAAAATCTGAAAACTTCCATTTTTCAAACATATGACTATTTTACAGCTATTTAAAGACAAGACTCTCCTTTATCTAACCACACTGTCCGATTTCAAAAAGGCTTTACAGCGAAAGCAAAACATTAGATTATGTCAGCAGAGTACCCAGCCAGAAATAATCAGACACCCATTTTTCAAGCTAGCATATAATGTCACAAAAACCCAGAAGACAGCTAAATGCAGCACTAACCTTTGATGATCTTCATCAGATGACACACCTAGGACATTATGTTATACAATACATGCATGTCTGTTCAATCAAGTTCATATTTATATCAAAAACCAGCTTTTTACATTAGCATGTGACGTTCAGAACTAGCATTCCCACCGAACACTTCCGGTGATTTTACTAAATTACTCACGATAAACGTTCACAAAAAGCATAACAATTATTTTAAGAATTATAGATACAGAACTCCTCTATGCACTCGATATGTCCGATTTTAAAATAGCTTTTCGGATGAAGCACATTTTGCAATAATCTAAGTACATAGCCCGGCATCACAGGGCTAGCTATTTAGACACCCTGCAAGTTTAGCCTTCACCAAAATCACATTTCCTATAAGAAAAATGTTCTTACCTTGCTTGTTCTTCGTCAGAATACACTGCCAGGACTTCTACTTCAATAACAAATGTAGGTTTGGTCCCAAATAATCCATCGTTATGTTCCATCAAGACGTTTTGTTTGTGCGTTCTAGACACTATCCCAACGCTAAATCTTGGCCAGGAGCATGACGCAGAATGTGACAAAAAATTTCTAAATATTCCATTACCGTACTTCGAAGCATGTCAACCGCTGTTTAAAACCAATTTTTATGCAATTTATCTCGTAGAAAAGCGATAATATTCCGACCGGGAATCTGCATGTCTGTATACTGAGGGAAAAACCGAAAGCCGGGGGCGGGGTGGGTCGCGAGCGTAAGGCTTAGTCCACTGAGTGACCACTTAGCTTTTGCTCTCGTGTGTTTCAGCCAGGGCTTTGAATTACGTCATTCCTGTTTTTCCCGGGCTCTGAGACTCCATTGGAGACGTGGGAAGTGTCATGTAAGAGCAGAGATCCTTTGTAAAAGATAGAGAGAATCAACAAGGGCAAGAAATGTTCAGACAGGGTACTTCCTGAACAGAACCTTCTCAGGTTTTTGCCTGCCATAGGAGTTCTGTTATACTCACAGACACCATTCAAACAGTTTCAGAAACTGTGGAATGTTTTCTCTCCAAAGCTAATAATTATATGCATATTCTAGTTTCTGGGCAGGACTAATAATCAGATTAAATCGGGTACGTTTTTTATCCAGCCGTGAAAATACTGCCCCCTAGCCATAAGAGGTTAACAAGCAGCGTAACTTGGTTTGGTGGAAGCATGGGTTAACTGTCCTGTTGCGTAACAATCACATTTTGGAACAATGAGTGCATTCTGACATCAAGCGCATAAAAAAAACTCACACTGGGGCAACTGTTACAGATATTTGGAACTCACATGTGAAAATGTTAAAGGGGAATTTCACCCTGGCTCTGCCACGGCATATAGTCACTACTCTATTAACATTACTTTTTAATCACAATCATTCACCCAGATTCTGCCAGCGGCTTGCGGCTATTTTATTTATTTATTTTTATTTCACCTTTATTTAACCAGGTAGGCAAGTTGAGAACAAGTTTTCATTTACAATTGCGCCCTGGCCAAGATAAAGCAAAGCAGTTTGACACATACAACAACACAGAGTTACACATGGAGTAAAACTGTAACGGCTGTCTTCAGAAATGGACCAAGGCGCAGCAGGTATGTGCATACTCATAGTTTAATTAAAAAAAGAGTAAAGCATCCACGGTGAAAAACAATTAACAAGACAGCAGCAACAGTTTTACAGGCTCTACAAACGCAGTGCAAAACCAACCACCCACAACCCCAAAGAAAAACACACACACCTATAGGACTTCCAATCAAAGGCAACTCAACACATCTGCCTTCAATTGGAAGTCCCAATCAACAATACAAACATTCCCATACACAAAACTGCCACGTCCTGACCCCAAAACTAAAACAATAGCTCCATCTGCTGGTCAGTACCCCCCCCCCCCCCTCAAGGTGCAGACCCCGGAATGCACCTACCAACAGAAAACACCAACAAAAAACCCATAAACAATAACCCCTAAACAATAAGGGAGGGAAGGGAGGGTGGCTGCCGTCACCGACGGCACTGTGCTACACCCTCCCTACCCAACCCACCTATCCTGGAGGTGGCTCAGGTGCAGGACGTGGACTTCGCTCCACCTTTGGCGTCGCCCACTTTGGTGGCGCCGATAGCTGCGCCGGGCAGACGGGCCACTCGGGCTGACCCTGGCAGACGGACCACTCGGGCTGGACCGGAGGGCAGGAGGGCCACTCGGGCTGGGCCGGAGGGCAGGAGGGCCACTCGGGCTGTGCCGGAGGGCCACTCGGGCTGGGCCGGAGGGCCACTCGGGCTGGGCCGGAGGGCCACTCGGGCTGGGCCGGAGGGCCGGAGGGCCACTCGGGCTGGGCCGGAGGGCAGGAGGGCCACTCGGGCTGGGCCGGAGGGCAGGAGGGCCACTCGGGCTGGGCCGGAGGGCCACTCGGGCTGGGCCGGAGGGCAGGAGGGCCACTCGGGCTGGGCCGGAGGGCAGGAGGGCCACTCGGGCTGGGCCGGAGGGCCACTCGGGCTGGGCCGGAGGGCAGGAGGGCCACTCGGGCTGGGCCGGAGGGCCACTCGGGCTGGGCAGGAGGGCAGGAGGGCCACTCGGGCTGGGCCGGAGGGCAGGAGGGCCACTCGGGCTGGGCCGGAGGGCCACTCGGGCTGGGCCGGAGGGCCACTCGGGCTGGGCCGGAGGGCCACTCGGGCTGGGCCGGAGGGCAGGAGGGCCACTCGGGCTGGGCCGGAGGGCCACTCGGGCTGGGCCGGAGGGCAGGAGGGCCACTCGGGCTGGGCCGGAGGGCAGGAGGGCCACTCGGGCTGGGCCGGAGGGCAGGAGGGCCACTCGGGCTGGGCCGGAGGGCAGGAGGGCCACTCGGGCTGGGCCGGAGGGCAGGAGGGCCACTCGGGCTGGGCCGGAGGGCCACTCGGGCTGGGCCGGAGGGCCACTCGGGCTGGGCCGGAGGGCAGGAGGGCCACTCGGGCTGGACCGGAGGGCAGGAGGACCACTCGGGCTGGACCGGAGGGCAGGAGGACCACTCGGGCTGGACCGGAGGGCAGGAGGACCACTCGGGCTGGACCGGAGGGCAGGAGGACCACTCGGGCTGGACCGGAGGGCAGGAGGACCACTCGGGCTGGACCGGAGGGCAGGAGGACCACTCGGGCTGGACCGGAGGGCAGGAGGACCACTCGAGCTGGACCGGAGGGCAGGAGGACCACTCGGGCTGGACCGGAGGGCAGGAGGACCACTCTGGAAGATCCTGACCGGAGGGCAGGAGGACCACTCTGGAAGATCCTGACAGGCGGGCACCTCTGGCAGAACCGGGCAGTCTGGCCACTCTGGCAGAACCGGGCAGTCTGGCCACTCTGGCAGAACCGGGCAGTCTGGCCACTCTGGCAGAACCGGGCAGTCTGGCCACTGGCGGCTTCTGACTGGCGGGCGGCTCTGGCGGCTCCTGACTGGCGGGCGGCTCTGGCGGCTCCTGACTGTCGGGCGGCTCTGGCGGCTCCTGACTGGCGGGCGGCTCTGGCGGCTCCTGACTGGCGGGCGGCTCTGGCGGCTCCTGACTGGCGGGCGGCTCTGGCGGCTCCTGACTGGCGGGCGGCTCTGGCGGCTCCTGACTGGCGGGCGGCTCTGGCGGCTCCTGACTGGCGGGCGGCTCTGGCGACTGTTGACTGGCGGGCGGCTCTGGCGACTGTTGACTGGCGGGCGGCTCTGGCGACTTACGCCTGGTGAGGCTGGGCTGACGCACTAGACTCCTGATGCGTGGGGCTGGTACTGGACATGCCAGCCTGGAGACACGCACCACGCACTGGCGGTCTTGAGTGCAGGGTTGGCTTCACCCCTTCCGGCTCGATGCTCACCTTGCCCTGGCACCTGCGGGGCGCTGGTACCGGGCGGACTGGGCTGTGCGTCCGTATAGGCGAGATGGTGCGTACCTCAGCGTAACATGGCGCCCTCCACCTCATACGCACCTCCCTGTAGTCACGGGTAGCTGGCTTACGGCTCTTCCCTGGCCTGGCCAAGCTACCCGTGTGCCCCCCCCCAAAAAAAATCTTGGGGCTGCCTCTCGGGTTTCCTACCCAACCGTGTTCCAGCATAACGTTCCCGTTGGTTCCTCTGTCCAGCTGCCTCCACTCTCCTGAGTGCCTCCACCTGTTCCCATGGGAGGCGATCCCTTCCGGCCAGGATCTCTTCCCAGGTGTAGGCTCCCTTGCCGTCCAGGACGTCCTCCCATGTCCATTCCTCCCTTTTTCTCTCCTGTGGCTTCCTCCTCTTCTGCTGCTTGGTCCTTTGGTGGTGGGTGGTTCTGTAACGGCTGTCTTCAGAAATGGACCAAGGCGCAGCAGGTATGTGGATACTCATAGTTTAATTCAAAAAAAAGAGTAAAGCATCCACAGTGAAAAACAATTAACAAGACAGCAGCAACAGTTTTACAGGCTCTACAAACGCAGTGCAAAACCAACCACCCACAACCCCAAAGAAAAACACACACACCTATATAGGACTTCCAATCAAAGGCAACTCAACACACCTGCCTTCAATTGGAAGTCCCAATCAACAATACAAACATTCCCATACACAAAACTGCCACGTCCTGACCCCAAAACTAAAACAATAGCTCCATCTGCTGGTCAGGACGTGACAAAAACAAACATACAGTCAATAATATACTAGAAAAATAAGTCTATATACAAAGTGAGCAAAAGAGGTGAGATAAGGGAGGTAAAGGCAAAAAAAGGCCATGGTGGCAAAGTAAATACAATATAGCAAGTAAAACACTGGAATAGTAGATTTGCAGTGGAGGAAAGTGCAAAGTAGAAATAATGGGGTGCAAAGGAGCTAAATAAATAAATACAGTAGGGGAAGGGGTAGTTGTTTGGGCTTAATTATAGATGGGCTATGTACAGGTGCAGTAATCTGTGAGCTGCTCTGACAGCTGGTGCTTAAAGCTAGTGAGGGAGATAAGTGTTTCCAGTTTTAGAGATTTTTGTAGTTCGTTCCAGTCATTGACAGCAGAGGAGAGGCAGCCGAAGGATGATGCAGTAACCAAAGATTATCATAGGGATTTTCAGGCTGAACTGATGGGGAATCCATTTCAACTACAGCTGAGAAGGGATGCGATCCCATAAATGTTTAACTTTTTTTACAAAACGGAAGATTCTCAATTAGAGGTAAACTTACGTAGCCCTGTATTGAACTCTGAAAGCAATCAGCTAAATCATATTAGTTATCTTTTGGTATACACACTGTCAATCAATTTCGCCTATGCCATGCTAGTCACTGCTAGACTCGTAACTACCTTCAGCAGAGTAAACATGTTTGTTTATTCATTCTATCTTTGACTGACATTAGCTAACCTAAGCTAGCCTCTTACATCTAGGGGGCAGTAATTTCACGGCTGGATAAAAAACGTACCCGATTTAATCTGATTATTAGTCCTGCCCAGAAACTGGAATATGCATATAATTATTAGCTTTGGAGAGAAAACACTCCAAAGTTTCTGAAACTGTTTGAATGGTGTCTGTGAGTATAACAGAACTCCTATGGCAGGCAAAAACCTGAGATGCTTCTGTTCAGGAAGTACCCTGTCTGAACATTTCTTGCCCTTCTTGATTCTCTCTATCGTTTACAAAGGATCTCTGCTCTTACGTGACACTTCTCACGTCAACAATGGAGTCTCACAGCCCGGGAAAAACAGGAATGATGTAATTCAAAGCCCTGGGTGAAGCACACGAGAGCAAAAGCTGAGTGGTCAGTCAATGGACTAAGCCTTAGGCGCGTGACACGCCCCGCCCCCGGCTTTCGGTTTTTTCCTCAGTTTACAGACAGGCAGATTCCCGGTCGGAATATTATCGCTTCTCTACGAGATAAATTGCATAAATATTGGTTTTAAACAGCGGTTGACATGCTTCGAAGTACGGTAATGGAATATTTAGAAATTTTTTGTCATATTTTGCGTCATGCTCGTGGCCGAGATTTAGCGTTGGGATAGTGTCTAGAACGCACGAACAAAACGTCGCTGTTTGGATATAACGATGGATTATTTGGGACCAAACCTACATTTGTTATTGAAGTAGAAGTCCTGGCAGTGTATTCTGATGAAGAACAAGCAAGGTAAGAACATTTTTCTTATAGGAAATGTGATTTTGGTGAAGGCTAAACTTGCAGGGTGTCTAAATAGCTAGCCCTGTAACGCCGGGCTATGTACTTACATTATTGCAAAATGTGCTTCATCCGAAAAGCTATTTTAAAATCGGACATATCGAGTGCATAGAGGAGTTCTGTATCTATAATTCTTAAAATAATTGTTATGCTTTTTGTGAACGTTTATCGTGAGTAATTTAGTAAAATCACCGGAAGTGTTCGGTGGGAATGCTAGTTCTGAACGTCACATGCTAATGTAAAAAGCTGGTTTTTGATATAAATATGAACTTGATTGAACAGACATGCATGTATTGTATAACACAATGTCCTAGGTGTGTCATCTGATGAAGATCATCAAAGGTTAGTGCTGCATTTAGATATGGTTTGGGTTTATGTGACATGATATGCTAGCTTGAAAAATGGCTGTGTGATTATTCCTGGCTGGGTACTCTGCTGACATAATCTAATGTTTTGCTTTCGCTGTAAAGCCTTTTTGAAATCGGACAGTTTGGTTAGATAAAGGAGAGTCTTGTCTTTAAATAGCTGTAACATAGTCATATGTTTGAAAAGTGTAAGTTTTCGGATTTAGAGGAGTTTGAATTTCGCGCCCCGCCCATCATTGGATATTGGAGCAGACGTTCCGCTAGCGGAACGTGTAGATGTAAGAGGCTAGCTAATGTTACCAAATAAGAGCATCTAAATTTGATAACCATCTATTCCACCCTTGTCTGGAAAACACCATGAATTGAATTGTCACTTTAGCTAACCCACTCTGTGTGTTGGTAGCAATGATGAATGTGTATAAATTGTCTATGGTTAGTTAGTTGGTTCTCAGCTAGCTAGCAATCTTGCTGCCAATTTAGTGACACTAGTTAGCTGACAATATTGCAATGTCCATGTTCGGTATGCTTAGCTAGCCAGTCTAATAGAGATCAAAACAATTAGTGGGATGTTAAATTGTGTAATGTTGGAGGTGGTACAGAATCTGATTCCACCAACATGCACTTCCAACTCCTAGCTCTACACAAGGTGAAAAAGGAAAATTGGCCAAAACATTTACAAGCTGACTGCGGAGACAGCTCCATTTATGGTAATAACATGAATTGGGTCATGTTTGGATGGTTTGTGTTATGGGGTTACAGGTGGTTAGAGTAGCCTGAGGACCACAGAGTACCTTCCAGACCATGTAATCAATTTAGTCTACCCCTCTTTTTACCTTTTTCTGGAGTCATTCCACAGTGCTCTGCTGAAAAATACCCCAAAGCGGGGGCATTTTGGGTACGAGGGAGAGGACACACTTTGCGGTTATGGAGCACACCAAGATTGTGGGACAGAAACTAGCAAGGGACACTAAAAGGTATAAAATCAAGACTACAAAAGTAATGACATAGCCATTCTCTGCAGATTCTCAAAACACAATACAAAGACAATTTTCCCCTGCAAAGATCTACTATTGACAAGAATGATCTGTCAAAGTCAATGGGCTGGGGGAGAATTACAGGCAGTCCTTTGGGATTAAGAAGGGTTTTTTGGTTGTGCTTAGACAGTAAATGCATTTTGTATGAGAGCGATTGAGGTGCCATTTCTCCTCAATATCCCATACACAACAATTAATACTGTGTAAGAACTGCCTTTCTAAGACTTTTCACACCTTTACCCCCCCCCCCACCCCACCCCATTCACTTTGTTGACTGGTCTTTCCTCTCAAAAGCAGCTCTCATTGTCCCTAAACAATATTCTAGCCGGTCCCACTTGGTTGACATCTTTACCAACAAAGGCGTGTTGCCTTATGTCCCTTCCACAAAAATGCTAACACCACAACCATGTCTTTCCAGCAGACATGAAGTACCAGCAAATCTTCTGCAAAAGGACCAAACAGTTGGTGGTTAAGAAGCCCTACACCACTTCCGGCAGAGTCTTATCCAGCTGGCTGTTCCCCGCAGACAGGACAAGCCCATTGCCATAAGCACAAAGTCTCAGCTTCCCCAGCCCACCATTGCCAGTGTACCAAAGCCGGATAAAGGACTATGGCTGCGTTTACACTGACAGACTAGTTCTGATAATTTTTTCACAAATTGTTCTTTTGACCAATCAGATCAGTTCTGAAAATTGTCTAATGCAATTAAAACCAATTAGTGGAAAGAAATATCATAATTTGGCTGCCTGTGTAAACACAGTCAGTGTTTCTCAGCATAAGACATTGTAGAACAGGGGTCTCCAACCCTGTTCCTGGAGAGCTATCCTCCTGTAGGTTTTCGCTCCAACGCGTATCAACCAGCTAATTATTAGAATCAGGTGTGCTAGATTAGGATTGCTGTGAAAAACTACAGCATGGTAGCTCTAATTGAACAGGGTTTGAGAGCCGTCATGTAAGAATTACCACAAAATAAATAGATATATGCTCTATCAATCTTTGAAATGTGTCTGCCCTTATGTATTCACAGAATATATTTATATAAGCTATAGGGGGCTTTGTAGCGTCGAACAGATGTTAGACATTCAGATATCCAAAGAACGTTTGTTTATTTGTCAAAATGTAAAATACAGGAGTGTACACCACACTATTTAATGCTAACTCAAACCAACTGGGTATTCCACTACAATGTTACATGGTAAAAGTGTCATGGAAAAATAATGGTATGAACAAGTTAGCAGACTCCAGGCATGGAAAGGTGACTGAGAATATGGTTGAATACAAACAGTCCAGTTATGCACTCCGTAAGACAATCAAACAGGCAAAATGTCAGTACAGAGACAAAAGTGGAGATGCAATTCAACGGCTCAGACACGAGATGTGGCAGAAACGCCAGACAATCATGGATTACAAAGTGAATTCCAGCCACGTCGGGGACACCAACATCTTGCTTCCGGACAGGCTTTGAGTATAAAACAGTGCCACAGACACGGCCACTCCCGAGTGTTTGTTCTCCTTGGCTGAAATGAGTGAGACGTTTAAGCATGTTAACCCTCGCAAAGCTGCATTCACAGAGCATGCGCTGATCAGCTGGCTGGAGTGTTTACGGCCATATTCATTCTCTCCCTATACCAGTCGACAGTCCCTATACCAGTTGGCTGTCCCACTTCATTGCTCATGTACCCAATAAAGTGAAGGTAACTGGTCTAAATGACTATTGCCACATAGCACTCACTTCTGTCATCATGAAGTGCTTTGAGAGGCTAGTTAAGGATCAGATTACCTCCACCTTACCCGACACCCTAGACCAGGGCTGCCCAACCCTCTTCCCGGAGATCTACTGTCCTGTAGGTTTTCAGTCCAACCCTAATTTAGCATGTCTGATTCAGCTAGTTAAGGTCTTGTTGAGCAGCTAATTAGTAGAATCAGGTGTGTTAAATTAGGTTTGGATTGAAAACCCACAGGACAGATCTCCAGGAAGAGGGTTGGGCAGCCCTGCCCTAGACCCACTGCAATTTGAATACCACCCAAATAGATCCACAGATGATGCATTCGCAATTGCAGTGCACACTGCCCTATCCCATCTGGACAAGAGGAATACTTCCTGACGGGCCGTCCAAGTGGTGAAGGTAGGCAACAACACCTCCACTATGCTGATCCTTAATAACCCTTTCATGCGTGAGTTACAAATATCTCTGACGGTCGCCCCAGCGTGAGTTTTTTTTATGCACGTGATGTTAGAACGTTCTCTCCATTCCAGAATGTGATTGTTACGCAACAGTACACTTAATCCGCGCTGCCCTCAAACCAATGCACGCAGCCTGTTTTTATTTATAGGGCAGAAAAATTATTCCATGCTTTTGTTACTTCTAGGCTGGACTACTGCAATGCTCTACTTTCCGGCTACCCGCATAAAGCACTAAACAAACTTCAGTTAGTGCTAAATACGGCTGCTAGAATCCTGACTAGAACCAACAAATTTGATCATATTACTCCAGTGCTAGCCTCCCTACACTGGCTTCCTGTTAAGGCAAGGGCTGATTTCAAGGTTTTACTGCTAACCTACAAAGCATTACATGGGCTTGCTCCTACCTATCTTTCCGATTTGGTCCTGCCGTACATACCTACACGTACGCTACGGTCACAAGACGCAGGCCTCCTAATTGTCCCTAGAATTTCTAAGCAAACGGCTGGAGGTAGGGCTTTCTCCTATAGAGCTCCATTTTTATGGAATGGTCTGCCTACCCATGTGAAAGATGCAGACTCAGTCTCAACCTTTAAGTCTTTACTGAAGACTTATCTCTTCAGTAGGTCCTATGATTAAGTATAGTCTGGCCCAGGAGTGTGAAGGTGAACGGAAAGGCTGGAGCAACGAACCGCCCTTGCTGTCTCTGCCTTGCCGGTTCCCCTCTTTCCACTGGGATTCTCTGCCTCTAACCCTATTACAGGGGCTGAGTCACTGACTTACTGGTGTTCTTCCATGCCGTCCATGGGAGGGGTGCGTCACTTGAGTGGGTTGAGTCACTGACGTGGTCTTCCTGTCTGGGTTGGCGCCCCCCCTTGGGTTGTGCCATGGCGGAGATTTTTGTGGGCTATACTCGGCCTTGTCTTCGCACGGTAAGTTGGTGGTTGTAGACATCCCTCTAGTGGTGTGGGGGCTGTGCTTTGGCAAAGTGGGTGGGGTTATATCCTGCCTGTTTGGCCCTGTCTGGGGGTATCATCGGATGGGGCCACAGTGTCTTCTGATCCCTCCTGTCTCAGCCTCCAGTATTTATGCTGCAGTAGTTTATGTATCGGGGGGCTAGGGTCAGTCTGTTACATCTGGAGTATTCTCTTGTCTTATCCGGTGTCCTGTGTGAATTTAAATATGCTCTCTCTAATTCTCTCTTTCTCTCTTTCTTACTCTCGGAGGACCTAAGCCCTAGGACCATGCCTCGGGTCTACCGGGCATGATGACTCCTTGCTGTCTCCAGTCCACCTGGCCATGCTGCTGCTCCAGTTTCAACTGTTCTGCCTGCGGCTACGGAACCCTGACCTGTTCACCGGACGTGCTTGTTGCACCCTCGACAACTACTATGATTATTATTATTTGACCATGCTGGTCATTTATGAACATTTTAACATCTTGACCATGTTCTGTTATAATATCCACCCGGCACAGCCAGAAGAGGACTGGCCACCCCTCATAGCCTGGTTCCTCTCTAGGTTTCTTCCTAGGTTTTTGGCCTTTCTAGGGAGTTTTTCCTAGGGAGTTTTTCCTAGCAACCGTGCTTCTTTCACATGCATTGCTTGCTGTTTGGGGTTTTAGGCTGGGTTTCTGTACAGCACTTTAAGATTTCAGCTGATATACGAAGGGCCATATAAATAAATTTGATTTTTGATTTTCAATTAGTCAATTTCAAATAATTTTCTAACAAGATTTTTATTTTCTAAGAACAGTTTGAATTGAGGTGTGTTCCACCTCATTCATTCACATAAAAGTAGTCATTTTTACTTTTGCGGACCAATTCATTTTTTTGACATTTCTGACCCGGACAAAATTCCCCAAACGCTTCCCAGTTGTTAGTGCCGTTCAAGTCTGCAGACATTTGCTCATCTCCCGTCCTGCACACACGTGTTCACATTTTCCGTCTGTTGCCTGCATCGCAGTCATAGTTGTTTTCGTTACCAATAATAACTTTGGAGATGTGTGCGTTTCTATCAAAGTGCCTTATTACGTTATAATAGTTTCTGCATATCTGTTATGTCGTTTCTACAGTAGCATAATATTTTTGTGTATATTCCTTATAACTGAGGACACGCGAGGTAACATTACTCATGTCATAACCTTTATGGTGTAATGTTCAATCGTGCTTATGTAGCTAGTTACATTATTCTACTAGCTCTGGAAAACAATGCTAATTGCGACAGAAGTATTGGCTTATTGTATTTTGAAGCTATCCTGGATTTTTTTTTAAATATCTTCTTATTCCATTTGGTTGTTTTCTGAGTGCGTTCCACAAAGCTGTTTATCGTGTCCGCCTTATCCATCGCCCCCGTTTTGATGTTATAGTCAAGCACGCAGTCTGGTTTGATTTTTCTCTCTCCCGTCAGGTGGTCCACCTTCACTGTGGCCGACATGGTTGCTGTATGGACAGTGGAGGGGACATGGATGTCTCGTTTGTCATGCCACTTTACTACCAGCTGTTGACATTTCTTAATTTGTATAACGGGTCATTTAGGATGGAAGTAGCATTGTTGATGAAATGCTGTCTTGGGAAAAGAGGGTGCAAACATAGGATCTGTGCTCCAGTACTCTCTTAGGGAGTTCTTCTTTACTATTCCCATGAGAAGGACTGTCCCCCTCAAAGGGACCTGGGACTTCGACAGTGGACAAGGGGTCCTCAGATTCAGGGTCCTCAATGGCTACAAGGTTGGGGGGCAGCTCCTCACTGTCAGAATCGGATTCCTGACTTTCAGACTCATTGTCAGAATTTTTTTAAATCTTCAGAATTTCTGCATTTGTGAGTTGTCTCCTTTTGAAAGACATTGCTAATGCTACAGCTTAGCTCACTAGCTACATACATAAACAACAACACTGAATGGCTCAGAGTGGGAGTGAGAGGTTACGTGATTGACTGCCTGCACGCGCCATTTGTATCAATAAATCACTATCAGAAAATGTTTTGTGTGGTAATTATTTATATATTTACTGTATTATTCTCATGTTTTTCAATTACTGGTTATAAATCATGCATTCTGATTCTTGCACAGATTGTAATGGGCACATAGTGTGTGCAAAATACTTTTTTGAACCTTGTACAGATTATGATGAGCTAAGCTAATTCCAGCTATGTTTGTGGAGCCATGTTTGTTGACATACAATGCATTCTGGATTTCACGTAATCGTCTGTCGGACCAAAGATGCTATAACAAAATGAGGTGAGTAAGGGTTCACAAATTTTTGGAGAACTTCAGGAAGTGAATGGTGGGATGTGAATGATGGTAGACGACACACCCCTTCAACATGCATACTATAAACAGACCAAACTCATCTTGTCTTCTCTTATTATTTTTGGTTTCTGTGAGGGGAAAAAAGCATGGCTGCGCGCTGAAACTAATCATCGTCAGATTACTTTTGATTTCTAGAAAGTGTTTTACTCAATTATTTTGATCAACAGTGAGCTCACCCGTAATGTGATTACTTATACATATGAATTAGCTAATAGCAATTACTATTGTAGTTTGTCAGCCGAGAGTTAGAAAATATGACCGCTTGTTCCGTCAATCTTTCCTCAGTTAGCGCTAGGACAAATGTAGCCTACATTTTTCCGGTTAGGATGATTGTGTTATGCTATAGATACTTCTGTGAATATCTGAACATTGCATCCAAAAATAAACTGCTCACATTCTGGACATAACTTTGTAATGACTGTGTTTGTGTAAATAGTTTCTTAAAAAAGTGTGGCCAGCTCAAATGCTGATTGTTGCGTCATTCGAAACTGGCCGTTCTAAATAAGCGTTCTAATCACACGGGGTGTGATCGTACGCTTCAGGGACCACTGTAGAACGATCACACCCGTGTGATGGTATGTCTGAAAAGGTTTACACATGGGTACCACAAGGGTGAATGCTCAACCCGCTCCTGTACTCCCTGTTCATCCATGACTACGCCTCCAACTCAATCATAAAGTTTGTAGACAACACAACAGTGATAGGCCTGATTCCCAACAACGACGAGACAAACTACAGGGAGGAGGTGAGGGCCTTGGTGGAATGGTTCCAGGAAAATAACCTCTCCCTCAACATCGACAAAATGGAGAAGCTGATTGTGGACTTCAGGAGACACCAGAGGGAGCTCGCCCCCATCCACATCGACAGGGCCACAGTGGGGAAGGTGAAGCTTCAAGTTTCTCAGGGTACACACCACTGACAATCTGAAATGGTTCACCCACACAGGCAGTGTTGTGAAGAAGTTACAACAGCCACTCAACCTCAAGAGGCTGAAAAAATTTGGCTTGGCCTCTAAGACCCACAAACTTTTACAGATGCACCATTGAGAGCATCCTGTCGGGCTGTATCACCGCCTGGTATGGCATCTGCACCTGGGACATCTGCCCTCCAGGACATCTACAGCACCTGGTGTCACAGGAAGGCCAATAAGATCATCAAGGACCTCAGCCACATTGTCATCCAGAAGGCAAGGTCAGTACATGTGCATCAAAGCTGGGACCAAGAGACTGAAAAACAGCTTCTATCTCAAGGCCAACAGACTGTTAAATAGCCATCACTAGCCAGCCTCCACCCAGTACCCTGCTCTGAACTTAGTCACTGTCACTAGCCGTCTACCACCCCTGCACCTTAGAGGCTGCGGCCCTATGTCCATAGACATAGAACACTGGTAATTTTAATAATGGAAAGCTGGTCACTTTAATAATGTTTACATACTGTGCATTCGGAAACTATTCCGACCATTGATTTGTTTAAAAATGTGTTACATTACAGACTTGTTCTAAAATTGATTTCCTCAATCTCCACACAATACACCATAATGACAAAAGCGAAAACAGGTTTAGACATTTTTGCAAATGTAATAATAAAAACGGATATGTTATTTAGAAAATTATTCAGACCCTTTGCTATGAGACTTGAAATTGAGCTCGGGGGTGAAGAGCCTTGGTCAGGGAGGTGACCGAGAACCCGATGGTCACCCTGACAGAGCTCCAGAGATCCTCTGTGGAGATGGTAGAACCTTCCAGAAGAACAACCATCTCTGCAGCACTCCACCAATCAGGCCTTTAAGGTAGTGGCCAGACGGAAGCCACTTCTCAGTAAAAGGCACATTACAGCCCACTTGGAGTTAAAGACACTCAGACCATGAGAAACAAGATTCCCTGGTCTGATGAAATCAGACAGGCTCCGCCCACCGACATCCTAATAAGGAAAACAAGAGCAAAGACAAAGAATTTGGCAGACAGAGTGGGAGGGTTGTCACAGTTTTTGCAACTGCACATGAGGAAACTTTCTAAGTTCTTGACATTTTTCGGATTGACTGACCTTCATGTCTTAAAGTAATGATGGACAGTCAATTCTCTTTGCTTATTTGAGCTGTTCTTGCCATAATATGGACTTGGACTTTTGCCAAATAGGGCTATCTTCTGTATACCACCCCTACCTTGTCGCAACACAACTGATTGGCTCAAATGCATTAATTCAACAAATTAATTTTTAACAAGGCACACCTGTTAATTGAAATGCATTCCAGGTGACTACCTCATGAAGCCGGTTGAGAGAATGCAAAGAGTGTGCAAAGCTGTCATCAAGGCAAAAGGTGGCTACTTTGAAGAATCCCTAAAATATATTTTGATTTGTTTAACACGTTTTTGGTTACTTCATGATTCCATATGTATTATTTCATAGTTTTGATTTCTTCACTATTATTCTACAATGTAGAAAATAGTCAAAATAAATAAAAACTCTGGAATGAGTAGGTGTGTTCAATGTTTTGACTGGTACTGCATGTATATGCAACCAATAAAATGTGATTTGATTAGATTTGTAGCTAGCCAACTCCAGGCATGTGCTAATGTTTGCTGATCAACTTAACTTTAGATGGCTGGTTGTTACGCTGTAGCTTGCTGTTTAGTAGCCAGGCATATCTACGACTAAAAAGAGAAGAGGTTTTACAATCGAGATAAAGATCTCTGATTGTAAAACCTCTTTTTAGTCATAGATATGACTTCCGGTAGTTGTTTAGCAAGCCAGCATAGATAGTAAGGTAGCTACCTAGCTAGCTACACATAGCTAAGTTAGCAAACAGAACAATTATTTGATTTCTTATATTTGTTCTCATATATATGGCAACAGGTAGTTGTTTAGCTAGGTATCTTATCTGGTTAGCTAGCTACCTAGCTAAATTAGAAAACAATTTTTGTAGTAGTATGTTAGTCAGTGATACACAATATGGGTTTCAGTAAAGTTATCTAGCTAGTTAGGTGGCTTGAAGGAAAAATAACTTACTAAGCTAGGCACTGTTTTTGTTATCTACCCTCTTGGTGCTGGCATCGGCTGGAGCTGAGCTTCTAAATTTAGCTAAATCCAACTCTTTGTTCTGAATCCTCTTCGCTATATTCCGGTTGAAACATATGGTTGAATGTCACCTTTTTATATAGCTAATTGATGCTCCATCGTCAAATTCGTGTTGATGAGAGGAATCACTTAAAGTCATTGCGTCTGGTCAGTTCTTTCCTTTTTGCCCAAATGATTGTTGTTATTGTCTGTCTCCTTTTCAGAAAAACCCACCTTGGGGGAGAGATGGGGGCTAGAGCAAACACAAGTTGTCTTTCAGAGTCTGGAAAAAAATGTGTCTGCTTGTATATTTAGCAATGAATCTGTCGATAGGAACATCGCTGAAAGATGTCCAATGTCTCTATCGAACAAGGACAACCATATCTACACCCACAAAAACGTATAGTGCGATCAGTATAATATAAAACCTTCGAAATGCCACAAAGCAGGACTACATATTATTTTTAGACCAGACATTGGTGGTGGATGAGGTTTGATTTTCCCCCTACTATGTAAAGTGCTTTGAGTACCTCTGTAGAAAAGTGCTATATAAATCCAATCAATTATAAGCACACAGAGGGGCAACAAATCAGGGCAGAAAGGAGGGAAAAAAGCAGGGTTGTTTCCACAGTGGATCACAATTTCTCTCTTTAACTGCAGTCACATTCATGGGTCTACCCTCTGCCCCTCTTTCCTCGCCCTCACTCCCTCTCTTCATCCCTCTGTCCCACCCTCTCCTTCTTTCTCTTTTCATTCCTCCATCTCATTTCCCTTCATCACTATCTATCTCTCCATCTCTTCATTTCTCTCTCTTCCATCCTTCCCTCCCTCTCTTTGACTTACTGAATGTGGTTGGTGTGCGTGTGTGTCGAGTCCGGATCCGGAATGCTAAATAATGTCAAGGGTCTGGGTCAGATCGAATATGATTGTCACGGGTCTCGGGTATGTGTAATTTTAACTGACTTGTCCGGAAGGGCCCGTACAGATCCAAACGCTACTGCTGTAGTAGAGAGAGATACATTTTATTATTTATGCTGCTACACTTGCTTTTCACGAGAGTGGAGCGTGGCACGTGTAGTTTGTTGTTGTTCTTGACCAATCATAAGTCATCAAAGCGGCAATAGGCTACAGTCATAGAGCCTCCATGTGGCAAAAGTTAGGAGATATCTAATCAATGGAAGGTGGAATTAAAATGATGGAATTCTGAATTAAATTAAAGTTTATTTGTCACGTGTGCCGAATACAACAGGTGTAGACCTTACAGTGAAATGCTTACTTACAGGATCTAACCAATAGTGCGAAAAAAAAGGTGTGTGTGTGTTGGGGGGGGGGGGGGGTAAGTAAAGAAATAAAACAACAGTAAAAAGACATTTGAAAATAACAGTAGCAAGGCTATATACAGACACCGGTTAGTCAGGCTTATTGAGGTAGTATGTACATGTAGGTATGGTTAAAGTGACTATACATATATGATGAACAGAGAGTAGCAGTAGCGTAAAAAGAGGGGTTGGCGGGTGGTGGGACACAATGCAGGTAGCCCGGTTTGCCAATGTACGGGAGCACTGGTTGGTCGGGCCAATTGAGGTAGTATGTACATGAATGTATAGTTAAAGTGACTATGCATATATGATAAACAAAGAGTAGCAGCAGCGTAAAAGAGGGGTTGAGGGGGGGGCACACAATGCAAATTGTCTGGGTAACCATTTGGCCTTCCTCTGACACCGCCTGGTTTGCCCCACTGATGTACTGGGCCGTACGCACTACCCTCTGAAGTGCCTTGCGGTCGGAGGCCGAGCAATTGCCGTACCAGGCAGTGATGCAACCGGTCAGGATGCTCTCGATGTTGCAGCTGTAGAACCTTTTGAGGATCTCAGGACCCAGGACTCAGGACCCATGCCAAATATTTTTAGTTTCCTGAGGGGGAATAGGCTTTGTCGTGCCCTCTTCACGACTGTCTTGGTGTGTTTGGACCATTCTAGTTTGTTGTTGATGTGGACACCAAGGAACTTGAAGCTCTCAACCTGCTCCACCACAGCCCCGTCGATTATAATGGGGGCGTGCTCGGTGCTCCTTTTCCTGTGGTCCACAATCATCTCCTTAGTCTTATTTACGTTAAGGGATAGGTTGTTATTCTGTTACCACGCGGCCAGGTCTCTGACCTCCTCCCTATTGGCTCTCTTCATTGTCGGTGATCAGGCCTACCACTGATGTGTTGTCTGCAAACTTAATGATGGTGTTGGAGTCGTGCCTGGCCATGCAGTCGTGGGTGAACAGGGAGTACAGGAGGGGACTGAGCACGCACCCCTGGGGAGCTCCAGTGTTGAGGATCAGCGTGGCAGATGTGTTGCTACCTACCCTCACCACCTGGCGGCGGCCCGTCAGGAAGCCCAGGATCCAGTTGCAGAGGGAAGTGTTTAGTCCCAGGTTCCTTAGCTTAGTGATGAGCTTTGAGGGTACTATGGTGTTGAACGCTGAGCTGTAGTCAATGAATAGCATTCTCACATAGGTGTTCCTTTTGTCCAGGTGGGAAAGGTCAGTGTGAAGTGCAATAGAGATTGCATCATCTGTGGATCTGTTTGGGCGGTATGCAATTTGGAGTGGGTCCAGGGTTTCTGGGATAATGGTGTTGATGTGAGCCATTACCAGCCTTTCAAAGCACTTTATGGCTACGGACGTGAGTGCTACGGGTCTGTAGTCATTTAGGCAGGTTGCCTTTATGTTCTTGGGCACAGGGACTTGGTGGTCTGCTTGAAACGTGTTAGTATTACAGACTCAATCAGGGACATGTTGAAAATGTCAGTGAAGACACCTGCCAGTTGGTCAGCACATGCCCGGAGCACACGTCCTGGTAATCCGTCTGGCCCCGCAGCCTTGTGTATGTTGACCTGTTTCAAGGTCTTACTCATGTCGGCTACGGAGAGCGTGATCACACAGTCATCCGGAACAGCTGATGCTCTCATGCATGCCTCAGTGTTGCTTGCCTCGAAGCGAGCATAGAAGAGATTTAGCTCGGCTGGTAGGCTCGTGTTACTGGGCAGCTCGGGGCTGTGCTTCCATTTGTATTCTGTAATAGTTTGCAAGCCCAAGGTGCGGGTTAGAGTCCCGCACCTTGAAAGCGGCAGCTCTACCCTTTAGCTCAGTGCGAATGTTGCCTGTAATCCATGGCTTCTGGTTGGGGTATGTACGTACAGTCACTGTGGGGACGACGTCCTTGATGCACTTATTGATAAAGCCAGTGACTGATGTGGTGTATTCCTCAATGCCATCGGAAGAATCCCGGAACATGTTCCAGTCTGTGATGGCAAAACATTCCCTTAGTTTAGCAACTGCTTCATCTAACCACTTTTTTATAGAAAGAGTCACTGGTGCTTCCTATTTTAATGTTTGCTTGTAAGCAGGAATCAGGAGGATAGAGTTGTGGTCGGATTTACCAAATGGAGGGCGAGGGAGAGCTTTGTACGCGTCTGTGTGTGTGGAGTACAGGTGCTTCATCTAACCACTTTTTTATAGACCGAGTCACTGGTGCTTCCTATTTTAATGTTTGCTTGTAAGCAGGAATCAGGAGGATAGAGTTGTGGTCGGATTTACCAAATGGAGGGCGAGGGAGAGTTTTGTACGCGTCTGTGTGTGTGGAGTACAGGTGATCTAGAATTTTTTTCCCTCTGGTTGCACATTTAACATGTTGATAGAGATTTGGTAGTACTGATTTAAGTTTCCCTGCATTAAAGTCTTCTGCCACTAGGAGCGCCGCCTCTGGGTGAGTGGGTTCCTGTTTGCTTATTTCCTTATACAGCTGACTGAGTGCGGTCTTAGTGCCAGCATCTGTTTGTGGTGGTAAATAAACAGCCACGAAAAGTATAGCTGAGAACTCTCTAGGCATGTAGTGTGGCCTGCAACTTATCACAATATACTCTAATTCAGGCTACAAAAATCTAGAGACTTCCTTAGATTTCGTGCTGTTTACAAATATGCACAGACCCCCCCCCCCCCCCCCCCCCCCCCCTCTCATCTTACCGGAGTGTGCTGTTCTATCCTGCCGGTGCAGCGTATATCCCGCTAACTGAATATCCAGGTCGTCATTCAGCCACGATTCCATGAAACATAGGATATTACAGTTTTTGATGTCCCGTTGGTAGGATATTCGTGATCGTACCTCGTCTAATTTATTGTCCAATGATTGCACGTTGGCGAGTAATATTGACGGTAATGTCAGCTTTCCTACCCGCCTTGAGCGGGTCCTGACGAGGCATCCGGCTCTTCGTCCTCTGTACCTGCGTTGCTTCCTCTTGCAAATAACTGGGATGTCGGCCCTGCCGGGTGTTTGGAGAATATCATGTGAGTCTTGCTTGTTGCTGAAAAAATCTTTGTCTTATCCGAGGTGAGGGATCACTTTCTTGATATCCAGAAGCTATTTTCTGCTCTAAGATACGGTTGCAGAAACATTATGTACAAAATAAGTTAAAAATAACGCTAAAAAACACACATAATAGCACAAATGGTTGGACGCCCGTAAAACTGCTGCCATTTCTTCCGGTGCCATTTTAGTAGAGGGATAGGAGAGGGATAGGCTACAACGACCAAGAGCC
Source organism: Salmo trutta (assembly GCF_901001165.1). NCBI lineage: Eukaryota > Metazoa > Chordata > Actinopteri > Salmoniformes > Salmonidae > Salmo > Salmo trutta. The sequence continues at coordinate 43,270,005 of NC_042970.1, forward strand.
AAAAGATATTCTGAATAGAATTGTTGTTATTTGTAACTGTAGGAGGAGAAAGTATATGCACTGGTTTGATGCAGTCAAGCAGTGGTATAAAGTACTCAAGTAAAAATACTTTAAAGTACTACTTAAGTTGTTTTTTGGGGTATGTTTTGACAACTTTTACTTTTACTTCACTACATTCTTTAAAAAAAAAAAACGTTTTACTCAATACATTTTTCCCAGACCCCCAAAAGGACTTGTTACATTTTGAATGCTTAGCAGGACAGTGAAATGGTCCAATTTACACACTTATCAAGAGAACATCCCAGGTCATCCCTATTGCCTCTGATCATCCCTATTTCTTTTGATACTTAAGTATATTTAAAATCAAATACTTTTAGACTTTTACTCAAGAAGTATTTTACTGGGTGACTTTCACTTTCTCTTGATTGATTTTCTATTGATCAGTATCTTTACTTTTACTCAAGCATGACAATTGAATACTTTTTCCACCACTGCAGGCAAGACAGGTACTACGTAATCATATTTGATAGCTGCCATAGCTAGGGTATTTACTATCAGTCTACTATAGTGCAAGTCGGCTTGGTTGGTTGCTGTCTCTCATCTCTCGCTCCCTTCTCCCTGCTCCCTGTGTCACTCGGTCACAGTACGGCCCGTCCCCCGTGTGCTAGAGCCGCACCTCTTTCCCTCTTCTCTCGCTTTTTCAGCTCTAGTTAATAAAGTAGCTTAAAAAATGACTTTTCTGCTACTTTCCTCACTTGGATCATATCAGACCGGGTCTGGATCCAACCAGGTTTATACGGAATGGGTCTAGTTGTCCTCGGGTCCGTTCGGAACTGGTGTTCATTTTTTTATATTACTATATAAATAAAAATGTACTTTTTACTCCTTTTTCATGATATCCAATTGGTAGTTACAGTCTTGTCCCGTCACTGCAACTCCCGTACTGACTTGGTAGAGGGGAAGGTCGAGAGCCATGCGTCGTCCGAAACACGACCCTGCCAAGCCGCACTGCTTGTTGACACACTGCTCGCTTAATAACCTGGAAGCCAGCCGAACCAATGTGTCGGAGGGAACACCATCCAACTTGTGACTGTGTCAGCGGGCATGCGCCCTGCCTGCCACAGGAGTTGCTAGAGCGGGATGAGACAAGGACAACCCGGTCAGCAAACCCTTTCCTAACCCGGCTGACGCTGGGCCAATTGTGCGCCGCCTCATGGGTCTCCCGGTCACAGCCAGCTGCGACACAGCCCGGGATCAAACTCGGATCTTTAGTGACGCCTCTAGCACTGTGATGCAGTGCCTTAGACCTCTATGCCAATCGGGAGGCCCAAGTATCCATATATATATATATATATATATATATATATATATATATATATATTTTTTTTTTATGCATATAGGGTCCGGGTGGGAAAGCCCCAGGTACATTTCGGAACGAGTTCCAAGCTTTTGGCCCTGTGAAGACCTCCTAGTGTGTGTGTGTGTGTGTGTGTGTGTGTGTGTGTGTTTTACTAGACCATGGAGTTCATAACTGAGGGATTTATGACCAAGCGTAAACAGCCTTTTGTTCCTCCTCTTCTCTCCCCTTATTTTCCCCACTTATTTTTCTTTATGACAGCCAGTAAAGGAAAATCAACAGGAGCGAGAGAACCAATTCAAATGTACAGCTGCTTGAAATTCCAAGCCAGGCTCCACCTCAATCGCTGGGTTCCAAAGTCCAATCGCTATGGAGATCTGTGGATTGGGGCGTGCCCATGGAGGTCCTTGCACTACAACCTCATCTTATTGGGGGGCAGGTAGCCTTGCGGTTAAAGCATTGGGCCAGTAACTGAAAGTTCGCTGGTTTGAATACCCGAGCCGACAAGGTGAAAAAATGATCGATGTGCACCTTGAGCAAGGCACTTGACTTAAATTTGCTCCAGGGGCGCCGTAGTACTAGGCAGACCCTGTAAAACAACACATTTCACTACACCTTTCCGGTTACTCAAACCCTACCCCACACACACCCCTCACACAAATATACAGTACCTCTGCCGCCTCTCCGTCTATACCCTCTCTTACACTACCCAACAACCTTACGCAACCTCTGTTCCTCACCCAACCCCTGTCACCACTAAAAGCCTTGCAATTTAACCTCCTTCCATATCCCCCCTCTCCACAAACACACACACACACACAAACTAATCTACCCTACCTTTTTCCATCCCCCCCACCCCTCCCTTTCTCAAACACACACCTGCCTCCAGATATAAATAGGAGCCTGATACTTATTTTGGGCTCAGATGGCATAGCGAGAGAGTGTGTGTGTTTTAGTGTATGAATGCCACACGTGTGTCCATGAACGGCTACCATGTAGATATTTAATTACTGGCCATAAAAACAGAACGGGCTGATAGCAGCGACACATCCACTCAACCCACAACCTGTTGGATAGGGAAGGGAGGGATGGTGGATGAGGGAGGGATGATGGGTGGGTGGGGGGCAAAAGGAAAGGTACAGATCCATATGATCTACAGTATGGTGGGGTGTGCTACAGGAGATGAGGAAAGGTTGGTGATATAGGGATGGGGGCACATTGCTTATGTGCACAGTATGAATGTGCATTATAGTATGCAGGTACAATATAATACATGAGGGTGAGGGGGAGAAGGGGAGGATCATTTGTACTGCTTGGTGAGTTTTATGTGATACAGAGACGCAGTTGACAATGTGTGCGTGCGCACGTGCTCAGTCGACAAATTGTCCTTTTCACAATGAATGAGTGGCGTCTGAACGCTGTTTGAATGATTCATGGACACACACACACACAAACACACACAGAGAAAAAACAATAAAGCACAAACATATCACACGGATAGGTATGATTGAATTACTGTGTGCTCATGTGGTTCGTGTGTGTGTGTGTGGGGGGGGGGAGGGGGGTAGCTTTAAAGTAAAGGCTACATTTATTTGAGTGATTAGATGCCGCAATGGCCACATACAAAATTTGTATGGCATTACAACAATTTCTCTCTCTCACTCACTCTCACACCCCATAATGACAAAGCGAAAACAGGTATTTAGACATTTTTGCAAGTGTGTATGTATTGTGGAAGGACCACCAGAGGGCAGGCTGGGCTCACGGATAGTAGCCCAACAAGGCATGTGAGACAAGGTAACCAGAGTCAATTAAGCACAGCTGACGGTACTAATGAGATATTCTCTTTCCCCTACAAGAGAGAGGATGGAACCAGCAAGAAAGGGAGAAGATAAACTATCTTTGGAGAATGGCTACGGAGAGAGAGGTGCTATCCATGAAGAGCCATTAAGACGGTGACGAATATGTGATTGTTGTTATAGTTTGAAGATAATCGTAATGTGATCCTGTGTCATCTAAAGAAGATGTATGTTGTTCCTTTGGAGATTCTCATTGACTGTGTTGGAGTGTTTGTATTGTCAGAAATCCCTCAATAGAGAACTGTGTTGAATCAAGATAACCTACTCTGGACTCGTTTATTCCACCTTTCCACTTCAGAGTGACACCAAATGACTTGGTCCGCTCACATTGGTGGAGAATGTGGGCACTAGGTGGACGAGTGACACAAGGATAAGTGAGTAAATTAAGATTCTTCCAGTAGACAGAGGAACCATTCAAGAACGATGGACAACGCCCTACTACAACAGTTGATCACGGCACAGCAGACAACCATAGAACTCCTGAGTAGACAGCTGAGTGGGCGAGAAGAACCTAGAGTGAAGCCTAGAGCGGCTGCTCATGCCATCTTACCTCGTCTCTCCAAGGAGGATGATATCGAGGCCTTCCTCATGACCTTCGAAAGGACGGCCACCTTGGAAGAGTGGCCGCCCACATAATGGGCGAGGGCATTAGCCCCTCTTTTGACCGGGGTGGCCCAGGAAGCCTATTTTGATCTGGATTCCGGCGAAGCTGCGGACTATGGGCGACTAAAAACCGAGATCCTGTCCCGGTACCAGCTGACTGCCAGAGATAGAGCTGTAAAGTTCCATCAGTGGACCTATATGACTGACCAACCCGTCCGTGCCCAGATCTTCGCTCTAATACGACTGATGAAACAGTGGCTGGAACCCGGAAAGGGAGTAGGACATGTAATTGAGACCCTTGTTGTGGACAAGATATTGAGGGAATTACCCAGTGACTTAAAAAGGGTTGTGGGTCAAACCAACCCGTTGTCAGCCGACGACGTAGCCCAGGCGGTGGAAACATACCGATCTACAGGGGAGTTGTTAAAAGAGGACAATAAGGAACGGAAGGATTCTGCAAATCCCGTACCATGACTCGCCCCGGCACGTCCGCCACCGAAACCTCCAAACCCCCTCCGGAGGTGGGAGAAGTCATCCCCCACACAGCAGGGTCGGTGTTTTAAATGTCAGTCTCCAGACCATTATGCCTCACAATGTCCTAGCAAGGACGAGTCCATGTTCACGGAGTCATCGCTGCCCATCCGCACGCATCCCGGTTCGAGAGGACATGATCAACACTGTTGGTTAACAGAAATAGCCCCAGCCCCAGAGATTCCGGTTCGAGTAGATAAAGAGCTGCGGCAGATGACGTTATGCATGGGAAGAAGGGGGACAGGAAAGAAGAAAAAACCCGACAGGAGGAAGAAGGTCCAACTCTATCACATAAACCCGTTGAAGAAGTACCATGGCAGAGAGGAGGAGGTGGCTTTGATGGCCATGGAGGGCCAAGGAAAAGAGGAGGTTCTACCACAGGTGCGCCATGGCCAAACTCTCTTGCCGGAACAGTCGAGACAGCTAGACAAGCTGATTATTCACTTCGGCCGGGTATTCTCTCCATTCCCAGGACAAACAGATGTCTTGTTCCACCATATCCACACTGAACCCGGCAAGAAGGTGCATATCCGTCCTAACAGAATTCCTGAGGCCCGCCGAGTCATCGCCAAGAACGAGGTAAGGGAGATGCTGAGGATGGGTGTGATCGAGCCATCGACGAGTGAGTGGTCCAGTCCCATAGTCCTGGTCCCCAAACCCGATGGTAGTATGAGACTCTGCAATGACTTTAGGAGCGTGAATGCAATCTCTACATTCGACGCGTATCCCATGCCCCGCGTGGATGAACTCTTGGAGCGCTTAGGAAAGGCCAAGTTCATCACCAACCTGGATTTGACGAAGGGATATTGGCAAGTGCCGGTGGCTCCAGAGGACCGCCCAAAGACCGCCTTCGCCACACCGGAGGGGCTTTTTCAGTATGTGAGGATGCCCTTCGGACTGCATGGTGCTGCTGCAACTTTCCAACGCCTCATGGATGCCATTCCACAGCCCCATCAAGAGTACGCAGCGGCGTACATAGACGATGTGGTCATCCACAGCGAGGACTGGGATAGTCACCTCCTATGACTACGGGTGGTGCTCATGAGTCTGGAAGCCACAGGGTTGACGGCCAATCCAAAAAATTGCTGCCTGGGTCTGTCCGAAGCGGAATACCTGGGGTACACTGTGGGGAATGGGAAAATACGCCCACAGGCAGAGAAGACCAGGGCAATTCGGGACTGGTCTCGACCCCAGACCATGCGGGACGTTCGGGCCTTCTTAGGGATAACGGGATATTATCGCCGTTTTATCCCTGGATATGCAACCATTGCCAACCCCCTCACAAACCTCATCAAGAAAAACTTGCCAAACCGGGTAGAGTGGAAAGATGAGGCGGAGGAGGCCTTTCAATTGCTAAAAGAGGGCCTGTGTTCTGATCCCGTCCTACAGGCTCCGGACTTCTCACAAGAGTTCATTGTACAGGCAGACGCCTCGGATACGGGGCTCGGGGCCGTACTAGCTCAGGGTGAAGGCGAATCTGAGAGGCCGATTCTCTTTATAAGTAGAAAGCTCAGCGATCGGGAACAGAGATATGCTACTGTAGAGAAAGAGGCCCTAGCCATTAAGTGGGCCCTCGATTATCTCCGGTACTACCTACTGGGTCGGAGGTTTGCATTAGTTACGGACCATGCGCCCCTCACGTGGATGGCTGGTAAGAGAAACAATAACAACCGAATAGCCAGATGGTTTCTTGCTTTACAACCGTTCTCTTTCCATGTCATCCACAGGGCCGGATCGAGGAACGGGAATGCAGACGCGCTGTCCCGACGCGACCAAGACGGTGCGTCTGGCGCCCGACCCTCCGGTTCGGTCCTGAGGGGGGAGGTATGTGGAAGGACCACCAGAGGGCAGGCTGGGCTCACGGATAGTAGCCCAACAAGGCATGTGAGACAAGGTAACCAGAGTCAATTAAGCACAGCTGACGGTACTAATGAGATATTCTCTTTCCCCTACAAGAGAGAGGATGGAACCAGCAAGAAAGGGAGAAGATAAACTATCTTTGGAGAATGGCTACGGAGAGAGAGGTGCTATCCATGAAGAGCCATTAAGACGGTGACGAATATGTGATTGTTGTTATAGTTTGAAGATAATCGTAATGTGATCCTGTGTCATCTAAAGAAGGTGTATGTTGTTCCTTTGGAGATTCTCATTGACTGTGTTGGAGTGTTTGTATTGTCAGAAATCCCTCAATAGAGAACTGTGTTGAATCAAGATAACCTACTCTGGACTCGTTTATTCCACCTTTCCACTTCAGAGTGACACCAAATGACTTGGACCGCTCACAGTATATAAAAAAATTAATTGCTTATTTACACAAGTATTTAAACCCTTTGCTATGAGACTCGAAATTGAGCTCAGTTGCACCCTGTTTCCATTGATCATCCTTGATGTTTCTACAACTTGACTGGAGTCCACCTGTGGTAAATTCAATTGATTAGACATGATTTGGAAAGTCACACATCTGTCAATATAAGGTCCCACAGCTGACAGTGAACGTCAGAGCAAAAACCAAGCCGTGAGGTCGAATCAATTGTCCGTAGAGCTCCAAGTCGAATGTGTCGGGGCACAGATCTGGGGAAGGGTACCAGAAAATGTCTGCAGCATTGAAGGTCCACAAGAGCACAGTGGCCTCCATCGTTTTTAAATGGAAGTAGTTTGGAACCACAAAGACTCTTCCTAGAGCTGGCTGCCTGGCCAAACTGAGCAATCGGGGAGAAGGGCCTTGGTCAGGGAAGTGACCAAGAACCCAATGGTCACTCTGACAGAGCTCTAGAGTTCCTCTATGAAGATGGAAGAACCTTCCAGAAGGACAACCATCTCTGCAATACTCCACCAATCAGGCCTTTATGCTAGAGTGGCCAGACGGAAGCCACTCCTCAGTAAAAGGTACATGACAGCCCACTTGGACTTTGCCAAAATGCACATAAAGGACTCTGACCATGAGAAACAAGATTCTCTGGTCTGATGAAATCAAGGTTGAACTATTTGGCCTGAATGCCAAGCGTCACGTCTGGAGGAAACCTGGCACCATCCCTATGGTGAAGCGTGGTGGCAGCATCATGCTGTGGGGATATTTTTCAGCGGGAGGGACTGGGACACTAATCAGGATCAAGGGAAAGATAAACGGAGCAAAGTACAGAGAGATCCTTGATGAAAATATGCTCCAGAGCGCTCAGGACCTCAGACTGGGGTGACGGTAAACCTTCCAACAGGACAATGACCCTAAGCACACAGCCAAGACAATGCAGGAGTGGCTTGAGGACAAGTCTCTGAATGTCCTTGAGTGGCCCAGCCAGAGCCCGGACTTGAACCCAATCGAACATCTCTGGAGAGACCTGAAAATAACTGTGCAGCGAAGCTCCATAGCCAAACTGACAGAGCTTGAGAGGATCTGTAGAGAAAAATGGGAGAAACTCCCCAAATGCAGATGTTCCAAGCTTGTAGCATCATACCCAAGAAGATTTGAGGCTGTAATCGCTGCCAAAGGTGCTTCAGTTTTTTTATTTGAATACATTTGCAAAAATATCTAAGAATCTGTTTTTGCTTTGTCATTATGGGGTATTGTGTGAAGGTTAAGGGGGAAAAAACAATTTAATGAATTTTAGAATAAGCCTGTAACGTAACAAAATGGGGAAGAAGTCAAGGGGTCTGAATAATTTCCAAATGCACTGTATATTTTTCCCAGGTAACAGTTGTGTAGGTGTTTGAGTGATCTGGACATCAGATGTAGGGTTTCAGAAACTTGTGTGTGGTTTTGACTTTTCAGTCAAGTGAAGGTAAACGAACAAGAAGGGAGTGAGTAAGAAGCACGAGAGACAGCGTGTCTGTTATGAAGAGAGGATGTGTGGGGGTGAGAAAGGGTGTGGGTAGAGGGTACATAGCTACTTTGTGTATCAGTGACAGAGGAGTCCGCAGGGGAAGGTTTGCTTAGCCATCATGTCTGTATCTCTCTCTCTCCCCTGTTTACCTTGACAAATTACACAAAAAACACCCGCTAATGTACCCGTTGTTTATCAGTAACTGAAAAAGCATTGCCATCAGATTTTGGGGTCGAGAACAGGAAGATTCTTTACCCCAGTTTTGGGGTTATAGAAATAATCTTGTTTTAGGCCTAAATGTTGCATCTGTCTGTGAAGATCTGTGTAACCACTACTCAAGTCACCCCAAGCCCTACATGAAATAATTATCTTCTAAATGAATCAGTGAAATTTACAGTTTGCGTGCATGTGCTTTCTACATGTCATGGCTGAGCAACCCCAATCCATATTAATTAATTCTGTTGTGATGGAACAGCACCCAGTAGAGTGATTCAACCGCTCCATCAACCAGTTGAGAAAATACCCATTCAGCATATTTATGAAGGAGTGTATGTGTGTGTCTGTATATCTTTCAGTGTGTGTGTGCATGCCTTTTGTTTATGTGTGCGTGTTTGGTGAGATGGTAACCTCATCCTATGTCTGTCTGTTGCTGTCTAGCTAACCCAGGGTAAACAGAGAGAGAGGATCAGGAAAATACTTCTCTCCAATGGCCTACAACTTTAACAGTAACAGCACACTCAGCAGCTTTCTACTAGGGACGTGTTTACTATTGGAATTAACTCTTTCTCACGTGTGTGTGTGTGTGTGTGTGTGTGTGTGTGTGTGTGTGGGTGTGGAGGGGGGGTTACCATTTTAAGCTAGGATGAAGGGGGGAGGAGGTGGAGAGATGGAAAGGTGAAGGTAAAGGAGAGGTGGAGAGGGTCAGCACTTCACCCTAGCTTGCTATCAATGAGAGCACTGGGAATGGGCTTTTGATCATCTACACACAGGCACACTCGTGCACACACACATACTCGGGGCTTTGACTAGTCTCTGCACTCTTTACGTGATCAGATAGCAAAAGTACAAAGTCTAACAGACACCAGTGACATATGCAGGAGGGATCAGACCTTGGGAACTTTGCAGTGTTTTCCTGGAGACTCTCAGTAAACAGAGCAGGTGTTTCTACATCTCACTGCTCTCTTCATCACACAAACAGAACACATTAGCAGCTCCATCCAGCACAAAGACGCTTTGCAGCAGTTATGTCTGCTTTACTGACCTCCTGGCTGTGTGATGGTCCCTAATATCACCTCATCATCCCCAGGCCTGCAATTTGGCTGCTTCGATCCATCTCCTCTATACTAAAATACTTTGCCTGACAAGTTATCCTGAATTTAATTCAGCTCCTTTATCATTCGCTCCCTACCTACCATTCTAGAAGTTGTTCGTGTTGACATCAAAATGATGTGATTCATGGTTCGTGTAGTCCAGCTCTGGTCCAACCCATCGGTTTCTGGGACCAATCAGAGGGGTTTGAATGTGTTCGCATTCGAGACATCGTCGGGGAGGGAGCAAATCCAGACGCATCATGGAGAAGAAACGTTAGTGGGTGTGGCGTTTGACCAGAGCGATGTAGATGGGTAACCAGGCAATAAATAACTTCCCCCGGTGGTTGTAAATGAGGATGTGTTCTCATCCATTTACCTTAGAAAGTAAACAACGTTCATAAGATATAGCAATCCGGTATAAAGACAACCTGGAACGCAACCTATATCTCTCTACAGTTAATAACATTAAAGTCCCAGTACAGTCAAAAATGTGATTTCCTGTTTTATATATATCTCCACACTATGAGGTTGGTAAAATACTGTGAAGTTGTGAAAATGATGATAATGCCGTTTTAGTGTATGAGCTGTTTGAAAAAAACACTTGAAATTTCAGCCTGTTTTGGTGGGATGGAGTTTTGGCCTGCCTGGCGACATCGCCAGTGATATTAGGTGATATTAGGGTAAATGACTTAACAGACCAATAAAAGAGTGTTTCAAACCTCTGCCAATAACAGCTAGTTTTCAGGGTACAGATCCCTCCCATTAGGCTCGTCCAATTAGGCCCCTCACTCAGACCACTCCCAGAGAGTTCTAGCAAAATTCTTGCTTGAAAAAAAATAACTGTAAGAGGGCATGTGATAATGTTTTGGGGGACAATTTGCCAATGGGAGGGGGTGGGGGTAGTGCTGAGGAGTGGTTTTATCCAATCTGGTGATAACTAATTTTCTCTGCACATACAGGAGTTCAGTAATTCTGTGAGAGGAGCCTGCCATTTACTATTATTTATTTTTTATCAGGGGGTGCTACATTACCCTCAGCACCCCTACTTCCCGCAGCTATGCATATGATACCATTTCATCCCTCCACGAGAATATATTCCCGACACAAATTTAGGGTTGCCGCCAGCCAAGACGACTGGTCGTTCATTCGATTGGCATCATTGCCATCCAAGCCGACTGGTTGTTTGTTCCATTGAGGTTCGTCCTACTGTCACGTTACTATGCCAAACAAAGATGGTTGCTTTGCAGGCTCTTCTCCCTTGCTAGCTAGCCAACTACACAACTACTATGTCTTTGTACATAGTCACCTCTGGCCCAGCCAAACTCCCCGTGTGCTCCCCCCCAACATTTATTTGGGGCTGCCTCTCGGGCTTCCTTGCCAGCCGTGTGCCAGCATAGCATTCGCTCCACTCTCCTGCTGCCTCCGCTCTCCTGGCTGCCTCCACCTGTTCCCATGGGAGGCGATACCTTGCAGCCAGGATCTCCTCCCATGTGTAGGATCCCTTTCCGTCCAGGATATCCTCCCATGTCCAGGAGTCCTTACCACGCTGCTTGGTCCGTTTGTGGTGGGTAGTTCTGTAAACGTTTTTGCAAGGAGAGGACCAAGGTGCAGCATGGTACGTGTTCATCATGTTTATTAGTTCTGAACACTGAATCAAAAACAAAGTGGAACAAAGCGCAACAGCTCTGTCAGGTGAAAAACACAACTACAAAAACCCTGTGGGAAAAGACTACCTAAGTATGGCTCCCAATCAGAGACAACGATAGACAGCTGTCCCTGATTGAGAGCCATACCCAGCCAAAACAAAGAAATACACAAAACATAGAAAACGGAACATAGAATGCCCACCCTAGTCACACCCTGGCCTAACCAAAATGGAGAACAAAAACCTCTCTATGGCCAGGGCGTGACATCTAAGAGCTTTTCACACCTGGATTGTGCAATATGTGCACATTGTTATCTAAAAAATTCTTCAAGTTTTTCGCTAGACAGCCATTTAAGTCTTGCCAATTGTTCTACCAGTGTCTGTTGGAAAGCAGACTGAAACAGGTGCTTAGCTCTATTCCAGTGCTTAGCTCTATTCCATGTATTTTTTGTAAAAAAAACTCCCTAGTCCTTGCCGATGACAAGCATACTGTACCAATAACATGATGCAGCCACCATGCTTGAGAATATGAAGAGTGGTATTCACTGATGTGTTGTATTGGATTTGCCTGAAACAAAATGTTTTGTAATCAGGACATGTTTTGGAATATTTTATTCTGTACAGACTTTCATCTTTTCACTTTCGTTTAAGTTAGTATTGTGAAGTAACTACAATCTTGTTGATCCATCCTCAGTTTTCTCCTATCATAGCCATTAAACTCTGGTGAAATCCCTGAGCGGTTTCCTTCCTATCAGGCAACTGAGTTAGGAAGGATGACTGTATCTTTGTAGTGACTGGGTGAATTAATACACCATCCAAAGTGTAATTAATAACTTCACCATGCTTAAAGGGATATTCAATGTCTGCTTTTTTATTTTTACACATCTACCAATAGGTGCCCTTTTTTGCGAGGCATTGGAAAACCTCCCTAGTCTTTGTGCTTGAATCTGTGTTTGAAATGCACTGCTCGACTGAGGAATCATATAGATAATTGTATGTGTGGGGTACAGAGATGAGGTAGTCATTCAAAAATCATGTTAAACATGATTACTGCGGGGCCTCCTGAGTGGTGCAGTGGTCTAAGGCACTGCATCGCAGTGCTAACTGCATCATAGTACTAGCTGTGCCACTAGAGATTTTGGTTTGAGTCCAGGCTCTGCCGCAGCTGGCCGTGACCGGGAGACCCATGGGGTGGTGCACAATTGTTTAGATGAGGGTTTGGCCGGCAGGGATGTTTTTGTCCCATCGCACACGAGTGACTCCTGTGATGGGCCGGGCTCAATGCATGCTGACACGGTCGCCAGATGTACAGTGTTTCCTCTGACACATTGGTGTGGCTGGCTTCCGGGTAAAGCGGGCATTGTGTCAAGAAGAAGTGCGGCTTGGCTGGGTTGTGTTTCAGAGGACGCACGACTCTCAACCTTCGCCTCTCCCGAGTCCGTACGGGAGTTGCAGCGATTGGACAAGACTGTAACTACCACTTGGATAACACAAAAATTGGGGAGAAAAGGGAGTAAAAATTATACACACATAAAATCAGCAAATAAAGAAATGTCCTCCCACTGTCAACTGTGTTTATTTTCAGCAAACCTAACCCGTGTAAATATTTGTATGAACATAAGATTCAACAACTGAGACATAAACTGAACAAGTTCCACAGACATGACACTAACAAATATTGAATTATGTGTCCCTGAACAAAGCAGGGGTCAAAATCAAAAGTAACAGTCAATGCAGCTGGTGGCCACACCAGATACTAAGTACTGCAGTGCATCTGCTCCTCATGGACTGCACCAGATTTGTCAGTTATTGCTGTGAGATGTTACCCCACTCTTCCACCAAGGCACCTGCACGTTCCCGGACATTTCTTGGCCCTAGCCATCACCCTCCGATCCAACAGGTCCCAGACATGCTCAATGGGATTGAGATCCATGCTCTTCGCTGGCCATGGCAGAATACTGACATTCCTGTCTTGCAGGAAATCACACACAGAACGAGCAGTATGGCTGGTGGCATTGTCATGCTGAAGGGTCATGTCAGGATGAGCCTGCAGGAAGGGTACCACATGAGGGAGGAGGATGTCTTCCCTGTAACGCACAGCGTTGAGATTGCCTGCAATCACAACAAGCTCAGTCTGATGATGCTGTGACACACCGCCCCAGACCATGACGAACCCTCCACCTCCAAATCGATCCCGCTCAAGAGTACAGGCCTCGGTGTAACGCTCATTCTATCAACAATAAACGCGAATCCGACCATCACCCCTGGTGAGACAAAACCACGACTCATTGGTGAAGAGCACTTTTTGCCAGTCCTGTCTGGTCTAGAGATGGTGGGTTTGTGCCCATAGGCGACAGTGTTGCTGGTGATGACTGGTGAGGACCTGCCTTACAACAGGCCTACAAGCCCTCAGTCCAGCCTCCCTCAGCCTATTGCGGACAGTCTGAGCACTGATGGAGGGATTGTGCGTTCCTGGTGTAACTCGGACAGTTGTTGTTGCCATCCTGTGCCTGTTCTGCAGGTGTGATGTTCGGATCGGTCTGCCACTGCGAGGACAATCAGCTGTCCGTCCTGTCTCCCTGTAGCGCTGTCTTCGGCGTCTCACAGTACGGACATTGCAATTTATTGCCCTGGCCACATCTGCAGTCCTCACGCCTCCTTGCAGCATGCCTAAGGCATGTTCACGCAGATGAGCAGGGACGCTGGGCATCTTTCTTTTGGTGTTTTTCAGAGTCAGTAGAAAGGCCTCTTTAGTGTCGTAAGTTTTCATAACTGTGACCTTAATTGCCTACCGTCTGTAAGCTGTATGTGTCTTAACGACTGTTCCACAGGTGCATGTTCATTAATTGTTTACGGTTCATTGAACAAGCATGGGAAAGAGTTATTTGGATTTTCTTGAAAAAGGGACGTTTCATTTTTTGCTGAGTTCATATATATATATATATAACAACAACAACAATAAGCATGATTATTGCACACATAGTGAGTCCATGCAACTTATTATATGACTTGTTAAGCACATTTTTACTACTGAACTTTTGTAGGCTTGCCACAACAAAGGAGCTGAAGCTTTAATTGTTTATTAATTTGTAAACGTTTCTAAAATTGACATTATGGGGTATTGTGTGTAGGACAGTGACACAAAATCTCAATTTAATCCTTTTTGCCTGGCTCAGAAAAGCTGTCTGTCTCGTCCTGACATGTTGATTTATATATGGGCTGGCAAAGGTCGGAGAGGCAAACAGCAAAGTTTGTTCAAATCCCCGCTGCTGCAAAACAAGTACCAGGCTGGAATAATGTCTAGATACTTTTTAAAGTTAATTAATTGCCTGGCTGGGCTGCTGGGAGAGTGGATCTAAGCATTTCTCAGACAGAACAGTAAATAAGTAGTCTATTTTTGTGTCATAGACCTAGCTGTTATCAACAGCTTTTTTAGCAATGCTTGTTTTGACCAACCCGTTGTAGAATTAATCATATACAGCCATATAATTTCTAAAGAATATTGCTAATAAATGCCAATAAAGTTTAGTTCAACTGTCTTACTCCATCAGAACCCAAAATATATAAGCTAGTTGTAATCAATTGTTTCTAAACAATTTAATCATAAACACTGTATTGCTTCAAAACATGGTTAAAACTATCATTTTGATCTCATGGATAGTCAGTCCTTGCATCCATAGCCTTGAGAGTAGTTATATTTCTCCAGCCCCATCTTGAAAAAACTTGGAAAAACATACACGATGAACTGGCACAGGGAGACAGGAAACCGGGATAAGTACACTGGGAAAAATCAGCGACACCTGGAGGGGTTGGAGACAATCGCAAGGACGTGGAAACAGATCAGGGCGTGACTGTGTCCGGGTGTCTACTTTGTTGATTTTTAATCCCAGATTGCCACTGTATTTGTCTCATGGCCATATATGCATGCCTACATACAGTATGGTTTCTCTAGCATGCAGTGTGATAATGAGAGTCAGTCTGGAGTTGTGCTCTTATTTTCCCCATGCTGCCCTCTGATTTGCCCGTGGGGGATTGGTGAAGTAGTATGTTTTTGTACTGTACTGTTGTGGTGTCATGGGATTCATGGGGGGGTTCTCTGTTTTCTCATTCATGTTGCACTACACACTGGTTCTACCATGACAGTCAATCAGATCTCATCAACATACACACTCATCTGAGTATTTCATCCAATACTGTGTGTAGAGCCTCTACTGCTCATATTCCCACGTGTGTGTGTGTGTGTGCGTGTGTGTGTGTGTGTGTGTGTGTGTGTGTGTGTGTGTGTGTGTGTGTGTGTTCGTGTGTCATTCTGCAATACTCAACAAGATTATAATGGTTCACATTATCATCCATAATCCTTACCCACATGATTAGTTAATTTGTGTGTGTGTGTGTGCGTGCGTGCGTGCCTGTGGTGCCTGCCTGCGGGCATGCATTTGTACAGTGTGTGTGTCTATGAGAGTGTGTGTGTTGAAATGTGTAACATTGAATATGACTGCAGGTGCTGTAGCCGAGGGGGTCGTTTCAGGATACAATCATTACCTATGATAGATGGTCAGACACTTTATAATAACATGCAAGGCAACATTAAGGAGAGGACACGGCCGCACCAGAATGCAATCAGTCCAACCAGACTCAATCTGTGGAGATACAATCAGGTAATGCCTTGAAATCAGACATATTAGTGGAATGTATTTAAATTAAACGAAATGTGGCTACTGATTCAGTTTTAGTGAATAATATGAAGACCTGAGAGCTGTAAGGGTATTGATAAGAAACCTCCTGTAGATTGAGTCTAGCGCAGTTGTAAGTCAGTCTGGCCAGTAGAGAGAGAAACCACAATACAGTTGGGATTTATATTCAAGACCAGCCAAAACACACAAGATAGAAAAGCTATATTGCAGCATGCTCCGTTTATGATGCACACATTTACAACATGCCAAGTCATTGCATTTATCAGTTGGGGTTTGGGTTAGGGCAAAGGTTAGGTTTAGTAAGGGTTAGTTGACTGTATTGGCTAATGATGGCCCAGCTCATTACTTCTTAATGAACCCTGAATGTCCATGTGTAATGGGAATCTCTCCCAACAGCTCATGTCACTTCTGTGGGTGACACACTGCAAACAACTCACAACCACTTGACCTATGCTTTCGAACTTGCCCTGTGAAACACACACACACAACTGCACAACTAACTGCATCAATGGACATAGAGTAAGCAGACCAGTGCTCGAGGAAAGAAGAGACACACCAGCCCATTATCCGCCTGAAAACGTCATCCTGGCACGTTTTAGCAAAAAGGTCAAATGTCACAATAGCTGATGTTTTTGTGTCATAGGGTTGACATTTGTCAGTACATTACACCCCCCTGAGAAAATCTGTACTAATCTTATCAAGCAAGTTAGGAAAAAAATAATAGGCCATGTGGAGATGTCCATATCTTCCCTATAGACCTACAATAAAATGCAATCAAAATACAAACAGTATAGTTCTAACAATGTCATACGTTTTCGTTTCATTGCTTATACTACGTGTCAGTGTGAATCATTTCTCATATTTCCCCCCTTTCAGGGGTATAACATTACAATTGTAAAGCTAATAGGCTATGTGTCTGTAGAGCAACTGAGGTGAGTGAACCTACAGCAGCCAATGTGATAATGGCTGGGCTCATTTTTGCTTATTTTGCTCTTCTCCAAATAGAAACTAGCAGTTAGACTAACTGAAACGTCTTTCTCTCCCTCTGTCCACTCTTTCTACTTCAACCTTTCAATTTCCTCTCCCTTTCTCTCCCATTCATCCCGATCGTTTTGTCAGGCTGGTTCTGATAGTTTTGTCTGGAGCCGCTCCACCACTATGTAGCTGTGAAACATTAATGCCTGCTAATGTATTATTAACACATAGTCAGTTAATTATAGATGGCCGTATCCCAGGCAAAGGCTAATGCAAACCTGCTTACTGCTAATGAATTGAGAGCACTATTGCTTTTGACTGTCAATTGCACAGGACAACCACAAGCCCCCCCCGGTTAGTGGTATGATGACATTTATCTATCTGACAAACTGCCAATCCACCCCCACACACACACCCACACACCAAATTCTATTGATCTCATACACATGTTTAGCAGATGTTACCGCGGGTGTAGCGAAATGCCTGTGTTCATTGCTCCAACAGTGCAGTAATATCTAACAATACACACAAATCTAAAAGAAAATAATGGAATTAAGAAATATACAAATATTAGGACGAGCAATGTTTTTGTCCGCATACATACAGTGCATTCAGAAAGTTTTCAGATCACTTTTTATAGCCTTATTGTAAAATCAATAAGAAAAATTGTAAAGAATCTCATCAATCTACACATATGTCATAATGACAAAGCAAAAAATGTTCTTTTTAATGTTTGCAAATGTATTCAAATGAAAAAACGTATCACATTTAGATAATTCAGACCCTTTACTCAGTGCTTTACTCAAAGCACCTTTGGCAGCGATTACAGCCTCGAGTCTTCTTGGGTATAACGCTACAAGCTTGGCACACCTGTATATCTCCCATTCTTCTATGCAGATCGTCTCAAGCTCTGTCCGGTTCGATGTGGAGCATCGCTACACAGCTATTTTCAAGTCTCTCATGTGTTGTCTTGGCTCCTGCGAGTGCTTATGGTCGTTTTCCTGTTGGAAGGTGAACCTTTGCCCCAACCTGCTCCAGAGTACTCAGGACCTCAGATTATCATCAAGGATCTCTCTGTACTTTGCTCCGTTTATCTTTCCCTCGATTGTGACTAGTCTCCCAGTTCCTGCTGTCATGTGCCTTTTTACTGAGGAGTCGCTTCCGTCTGGCCACTCTACCATAAAGGCCTGATTGGTTGAGTGCTGCAGAGATGGTTGTCCTTCTAGAAGGTTCTCCCGTCTCCACAGAGGAGCTCTGTCAGAGTGACCATTGGGTTCTTAGTGACCTGACCAAGGCCCTTCTCCCCCTGAGCTCAGTTTGGCCAGGCGGCCAGCTCTTGGAAGAGTCTTTGTGGTTCCAAAATTCTTCCAATTACAGTTTTTGCCGATTGCATACACACTGAAAGTGAATGCTTAGACAAAAGCATCAAAACCTTAACTTTTGTAACCATGCCTTAAACAAAGGAACCACAAGTACAAACACATTTTATGTTTTGCACTTTGTTTGCAATTCTGCAACACACTTGCAAAACACTACACACTGTTTCTTACATTAGACACTTCGTTCAAGAATGAAATCTCTTGCAATCATTGGGAAAACACTTCTATTCAAAATGCAAAACATACCTGAAATTGGCAACACCCACAGACACATGAAAACACTCAAACAGTAATTGAACACCAATTAGTCTGAGCCTTAGCACTACAAATAGACCTCAGGTAAGCTCACCTCTTTTGTGAGAACTTTGCAAACATGGAGGCAGTGAGAGCGAGAGGAAGAGGAAGAGAGAGAGAGGAGGAGTAGGAGGAGGACAAGAACAAAGAAGGGGACCAGGCAATAGACGGAGACATATTTCCAACGACATTAGGCCAACTTTGATGGACCATGTCAAAAATGGCCTGACGATGAGGGTACAGCCCAACCTGAGTTGCTACACGGTAGCATCCATAATACGGACATTTAGACTGGAGAACGGGTATGTCTTCAACTTTCTACACTAGACTGTACCTATGTAATTGTTGCACATCATTCTACATGATAGTACATTACAATGTAGTCCTACAATATTAGGTCTCAGTGAACAAATAAAATGGGTATAGTGCTGTAAAGCACATGTAAGGCAGTTTTGATGTTACTGTGTACAGTATGACAGTACAGTATGTAAAAAAAAAGAACCTAACCAATGACATCATATTCTTGCATTTTCTACAGAACTGCCAGACGACCTCCTGAGGGTGGAAGGCAACGTCTGTTCACCCATGAACAGGAACTGGCCATTGTCAATCTAGTGTTGGCAAACAACACAACCGCCTACATCAACTGCGAGAGCAAATCATCGTAGATCACACAACATTCCATAATATCAACCATGTTAGTATGCCGCATCTTGCGTCAACACCAACTTACGATGAAGCAGCTGTACAGGGTCCCATTTGAGAGGAACCGCTTAGACATTGTAGTCCTGTGTTTTGAGTTACACCATATTCACAGTACAGTGTATGCATTTTCTGTTACAGATAGTCCTGGACTTTGATGCAGCTGCACAGCCTCATGAGTTCATTTTTATTGACGAAGCTGGATTCAATCTAGCTAAAACCAGGCATCGGGGTCGAAATGTTATAGGACAAACAGCCGTTGTGAATGTCCCTGGGTAGCGCGGGGGAAATATCACCTTGTGTGCCGCCATTATTCTGCAAGGAGTTCTCCATCACCATGCCACCCTAGGTCCCTACAATACTGCACACATAAACATATTTCTGGATGCACTACATAATGCAGTTGTACAGTACGGACCAGAGCAGCCCAGGTTTGTTGTCATCTGGGATAATGTTCGTTTCCACCGGGCTGCTCTGGTCAGGTTCACCAACCACAATAACTTCACAGTTGTATACTTGCCCCCTTACTCCCCATTTCTCAATCCAATTGAGGAATTATTTTCGGCTTGGCATTGGAAAGTGTGTGACCGCCAACCACATGCCCACCTGCCTCTTCTGCAAGCAATGGAAGAGGCATGCGGAGACATTGAGTTGGGGTCAGTCCAGGGTTGGATACGGCACGCAAGGCGATATATCCCCATTGCCTAGCCAGGGATGACGTTGCTTGTGATGTGGATGAGGTGACGTGGCCAGACCCTAACAGAAGGCCGGATCCATAAACCATCCACCCTATCCCTTGCAATCCCTTACAGTACTATTTCTTGTTTACCATTGCACTGTAATTTTTCTGTGATTATTTTTGTTTCCATGAGTTTACAGTAACATGTTGTATTGATTACTGTACCGTAATTCCACTTTTCGTTTTTTTAAACTTTTTTTTTACTTGCAATGGCAAAAAATAATATATATATATAATATATTTTTTTTTCTGAAGCCTTTCTATTTTTGTGTTCATTGAAATGTGAGTAGATGTACTGTACTGGAACAATCTTTCACAGAAGCCTGTATGAGAAAAATAAAAAGGTATACAAAGTACTAAAGACACCAGTGTTTTGTTTAAAGTACATTGGTGTGTTGTTGCTGCTTTGAAAGAGTTATTCAAATGGTGCATGTGCGTATCATTTTGTTGCAAAACTGCCATTTTTGAAAAAGGATTGTTATTGATTGCAGAGTTTCATTTTGACATAACACTTGGAGATAAACATCTCACTTTTGTGTCTTATTCCGCTTGTGTGTAGAGTTTTGACTCAATGAGCCAAATTCTGCAACAAGTGTGTAAGCAATCGCAAAAAAACTGTAAGAATGATGGAGGCCACTGTGTTCTTTGGAACCTTCAATGATGCAGAAATGTTTTGGTACCCTTCTGCAGAGCTGTGCCTCGACACATTCCTGTCTCGGAACTCTACGGACAATTCCTTTGACCTCATGGCTTGGTTTTTGCTCTGACATGCACAGTCAACCCTATATAGAAAGGTGTGTGCCTTTCCAAATCATGTCCAATCAATATAATTTACCACTGGCGGACTCCAATCAATTTGTAGAAAAATCTCAAGAATGATCAATGGAGACAGGATGCACCTGAGCTCAATTTTGAGTCTCATAGCAAAGGGTCTGAATACTTATGTAAGTACATTTAAATCTGTTTTAGTTTTATTATACATTTGCTAACACTTCTTAAAACCTGTTTTGTCATTATGGGTATTGTGTGTAGATTGATGAGGATTTATTTTTGTAAAGTAATGATGGACTGTTGTTTCTCTTTGCTTATTTGAGCTGTTCTTGCCATAATATGCCACCCCTACCTTGTCACAACACAACTGATTGGCTCAGTCCCCTCCTTTACGCCCTGTTTACTCATGATTGCACGGCCAGGCACAACTCCAACACCATCATTAAATTTGCCGATGACACAACAGTGGTAGGCCTGATGACCGACAACGACGAGACGGCCTATAGGGAGGAGGTCAGAGACCTGGCCAGGTGGTGCCAGGACAACAACTTCTCTCAACGTGATCAAGACAAAGGAGATGATTGTGGACTACATGTCATGCTCCTGCTCCCCCCCCCCCCCCCCCCCCCCCCCCGGTGGTGCGCCTTCCCTTGTCACGCGCATCAGTGATATTGGACTCACCTGGACTCACTCATCACCTGTTATTACCTCCCCTCTATTTCTCAGTTCCCCAGCTCTGTTCCCCGCTTCTGCATTGATTGTTTTTTGTTTGTATTATTAGTTTGATGACGTTGTTCCTGTCTCGTTCCATGTCCGTTCTTTATTAAATGTTTTACTCCCCGTACCTGCTTCGTCTCTCCAGCATCAACTCGTGACACTACAGGAAAAAGAGGACCGAGCACGCCCCCATTCTCATCAACGGGGCTGCAGTGGAGCAGGTTGAGAGCTTCAAGTTCCTTGGTGTCTACATCACCAACAAACTAACATGGTCCAAGCACACCAAGACAGTCGTGAAGAAGGCACAAAAAAACCTATTCCCCCTCAGGAGACTGAAAATATTTGGCACAGGTCCTCAGATCCTCAAAAGGTTCTACAGCTGCACCAACGAGAGCATCCTGACTGGTTGCATCACTGCCTGGTATGGCAACTGCTCGGCCCCCGACCGCAAGGCACTACAAAGGGTAGTGCGGAGTACATCACTGGGGCCAAGCTTCCTGCCATCCAGGACCTCTATACCAGGTGGTGTCAGAGGAAGGCCCTAAAAATTGTCGAAGACTCCAGCCACCCTAATCATAGACTGTACTCTCTGCTACCACACGGCAAGTCGTACCGGAGCGCCAAGTCTAGGTCCAGGAGGCTTCTAAACAGCTTCTGGGTAGAGGCTGGCTAATGATGGCTATTTAATAGTCTGATGGCCTTGAGATAAAAGCTATTTTTCAGTCTCTCTCTGTCCCAGCTTTGATGCATCTGTACTTACCTCGCCTTCTGGATGATAGCGGGGTGAACAAGCCAGTGCTCGGGTGGCTGAGGTCCTTGATGATCTTCCTTGATGTCCTGAAAGGCGGGCAGTGTGCTCCCAGTGATACGTTGGCGTTGGGCTAACCACACCACCCTCTGGAGAGCCCTGCGGTTGCGGACGGTGCAAATTCCGTACCAGGCAGTGATACAGCCCAACAGGATGCTCTCAATAGTGTATATGTAAAAGTTTGTAAAGGTCTTAGGAGCCAAGCCACATTTTCTTCAGCCTCCTGAGTTTGAAGAGGCACCGTTACGCCTTCTTCACCACACTGTCTGTGTGGGTGGACTGTTTCAGATTGTCAGTGATGTGTACACTGAGGAACTTGAAGCTTTTCATCTTTTCCACTGCGGCCCTTCAATGTGGATTGGGGAGTTATCCCTCTGCTGTCTCCTGAAGTCCACAATCAGCTCCTTTGTTTTGTTGACTGTAGGGAGATGTTATTTTCCTGGCACCGCTCCGCCAGGGCCCTCACCTCCTCCCTGTAGGCTGTCTCATCATTGTTGGTATCCAGGCCTACCACTGTTGTGTCGTCTGCAAACTTGATGATTGTTTTGGAGGCGTGCGTGGCCACGCAGTGATGGGTCAACAGGGAGTACAGGAGGGGGTTGAGAATGCACCCTTATGGGGCCCCTGTGTTGCGGATCAGCGTAGTGGAGGTGTTGTTGCCTTCCTTCCTGGGGGCGGCATGCTCCGAGGACACCGCTAGGGATTCCGTCTAGGCCACTAGCTTTGCATCGGCCACAGAGAACAGGAGTTCACAGTCCACTCACAGACACATACGCATACACGCACAAACACACACACACCTAGGGGTAGCTGTAATGAACCTCCCTACCTTTACATTTACATTACATTTAAGTCATTTAGCAGGCGCTATTATCCAGAGCGACTTACAGTAGTGAATGCATACATTTCATACAATTTCATACATTTTTTTTCTGTACCTCCCCCTAGGTCTGGCACTATAGACTGTAATGTCTGTTAAGAAGTGGGACGGAAATGGTGTCCCGACCTGGTAAATGATAGTTCTAATGATAAATACATTTACAACGGGGGAATCTCAGATGATTACAGTACATAGGAGAGATGCGACTGAGAGGGCATTTGTGCGGTGTGTGTGTGTGTGTGTGTGTGTTCGTCTGAGCATGTCTGTGTGTGCCTGGATGAGTGTACAGTATGTCTAAGTGTGTGTATGCCTGCATGACTGTGTGGGTGTATGGGATATTTTGTCCTCCAGCATGCCTCGGAGTGTGTTCTCTCTCAGACTTCCTCTAACTTATCCCCCTCACCTTTCCTCGCTCTCTCCCTTTTCCGTGTATCTCTCTTTCCTCCTCACAACATCCCCTCTATCTTTCCTTTCCCACTCTCTCTGTCTATATCTCCATTTCTCATCACCCTCTATTTCTCCCTCACACATCACTCCTCTCTCCACCCTCCACTGGGTCCTTTCCTTTTCCTTAATGTGCCCCCCATCTTTTTTTCCTCTCTTCTTGCCCCCTATCCTTACAAATCTCTCCCTTCCCACCCTCTTCCTCACCCTAATCCCCCCGTCCATCTCATTCTGCTTTCCTCTGTGCATCTCTCTCCAGCCAGCCCTATCTCTGCTCTTCCCCTGGCAGATAATCAATGCAGGGAGAGGCCCAGCATGTATTTCCAATGGGCTGGCTGTCAGCTGTGTGTGTATGTGTGTGTGTGTGTGTGTGTGTGTGTGTGTGTGTGTGTGTGGGGGGGGGGGGGGGGGGGGGGGGGGGTTATGTGGTAAAGGATTGCACTTTATCCACAGCAGCCAGAGAGTTCAGCACAGGACAGGAAGGAGAAGATCAATAATGTACATACTGTATGTTGTTAAGTGAAATATAGGCCTGGTTAAGACCCATGTATAAAAGACCGGAGTTGGATCAATACACCAAAAGATAATCAATTATTGACGTTTTTTCAAATCAAATCACATTTTATTGGGCAAATACACAAATTTAGCAGATGTCATTGGGGGGGTTGCGAAATGCTTATGTTCCTAGCTCCAACAGTGCAGTAGTATCTAACAATTCACAACAATACACATACATCTAAAAGTAAAATAATGGAATTGAGAAATATATAAATATTAGGACGAGCACGTTTTTTCCAAATATACAGTGCCTTCGGAAAGTATTTTTCCACATTTTGTTACGTTACAGCCTTATTCTGGATAATACTTTTAAAAATCCTCAGCAATCTACACAGAATACCACATAACGACAAAGCGAAAACAGCAAATTTATGAAAAATTAAAAACAGAAATAGCTTATTTACATAAGTTTACAGACCCTATGTTAATAGATTAGAAATTGAGTTCAAGTGCATCCTGTTTCCATTGATCATCCTTGAGATGTTTCCAAAACTTGATTAAAGTCCACCTGTGGTAAATTAAATTGAATTGACATGATTTGGAAAGTCACACACACGTCTATTTAAGGTCCCACAGTTGACAATGCATGTCAGACCAAAAAGCAAGCCATGAGGTGGAAGGAATTGTCTGTAGAGTTCTTAGACAGGATTGTGTCAAGGCACAGATCTGGGGAAGGTTACCAAAATATTTCTGCAGCATTGAAGGTCCTTCAAAACACAGTGGCCAAACTGAAGAATCAGGGGAGAAGGGGCTTAGTCAGGGAGTTGACCAAGAACCCGATGGTCACTCTAATAGAGCTCTAGAGTTCCTCTGTGGAAAAGGGAGAACCTTCCAGAAGGACAACCTTCTTTGCAGCAATCCACCAATCAGGCCTTTATGGTAGTGTGGCCAGACGGAAGTCACTTCTCAGTAAAAACGTAGAAAAATGTGTTTTTTGCTTTGTCATTATGAGGTATTGTGTGTTGATTGACGAGCGGAAAAAAACAACAATTTCATGAATTTTAGAATAAGACTGTAACGTAACAAAATGTTGAAAAGTCAAGAGTCACAATACTTTTCTGAATGCACTGTATGTATGATGATTTCATGGTACCTATGCGAAACTACTAATTGCCTTCACATTTGTTTCTGTATATATCATTAAAACAATACTCTTGAGAAAAATATTGAAAGGGGGTTCTATTGAACAAGATTATAGTTGTGTATGGAGAATATGGAATTCTGACTTGATCAAATCATATGTTGTGGTAAAACAGAGTGAATGTTGGGATGTGTGTAGGAGGAAGGGAAAAAATATTTTTCACATTAAAATGTATGTCAAACAAAAAAAGAATACTAAGTTAAACAAACTATACAACTCTATGCAGAAGTACTACTTTACACACACACACACACACACACACACACACACACACACACACACACACACCCCACCCCTTTATTGAGCTGTGGAATGTATCTGGGGGTCAAAGTCGAAACACGAACACTACAGCACCCTGTATCCATTTACACCATAGAAAGACATTAACACACTCAGGCTTGTGTACACACACACAAACAAACACACACACACACACAGTTAGCTGTGCTGTACTGAGCAACGTATGTATAGTATTCATTCCTATACACATTATGAGAATCTACTTTACAAACTTCATGTATCAAAATCAACTAAGGACAAATTCAAATAAACACACACGCATGCATGCATGCATGCATGCACGCACATACGCACGCACATACGCACACACACACTCACTCACCCTCACTCACTCACCCTGGACCAGCAGTAGTCAATTAGTACTCTGAACGCAGGGCCGGAGAGGAGAGGGGCAGTCAGATCTATAATGTGCTGATCCAAGCTCCAAGGTATTTAACCCTGGAAATACAGGAATGACTGGCTTCTACTCCCACTGCTGGCATGCAGCCATCCCCCTGATAAAAATGACCATTCCCCAATGTACTTGCTAAATTCATATTCCCAATGCACACACTGTATACTGGTAAAACTACATTCCCCACTCAGAGCCATGTACCCCAGTAAAACAAATTATCACAACCCTCTATTCTGATCAGCCTCTCTCTGTGCTCCCTGATTACAAACTACCAGCCATGTACCCCAGTAAAACAATTATCACAACCCTCTATTCTGATCAGCCTCTCTCTGTGCTCCCTGATTACAAACCTACCAGCCATGTACCCCAGTAAAAGGCTGTGTGCTACTTCTAGGTGAGTTGTTCTGTAATTTATTTACTGTAAGTGACAGGGGACTGAACAAAAATATTACCAAGAGAGACGTATTCATCCACTACATAGCACCATTTTTAGTTCTGATATACAGTGGGGTCCAAAATGATTGTTACCGTTGATAAAGATAAGCAAAAATCATTGTATAAATAAATAATTTAAATACTGAGCTATATTGTATGGTCCCAAAAATGTGAAAAGTATGTGTCAAACTTATTGACAGGCCTTTTTTCAGTAAATGTCAATACCTCACATTGCAAGGATAACAGCACTGAGGCTTTTTCCAAAATGTTGTATGAGTTGGAGAACACATTGGGAGGGATCTTAGACCATTCCTCCATACAGAATCCTTCCAGATCCTTGATGTCCTCCGTTTGCGCTTATGGACTGCCTTCTTTGATTCAAACCACATGTTAACAATGGGTTTCAAGTCTGGAGACAGAGATTGCCATTGTGAATTTTTTATTTTGTGGCCAGTTAATCATTCCTTTGTGGATTTTGATGTGTACTTAAGGTTATTTTCTTGCTGGAAGATTCTTGGCTAAAATGTCCTGGTACTGGGTAAAGTTCATGATGCCGTTGACTTTAACAATGGCTCCAGGAACAGTGGAAGCAAAATAGCCCTATAACATCTTGTAGATTTATATTTTATTTTATGTCTTCGGGGCACCATTGAAAATGAGACTCTGGTCTCAATTGGGATCCCCTGATTAAATAAAAGTTCATAAATAAAATCAAAGGTCCAACCACCGTATTTTACAGGAGGTATGGGGTTCTTTTCCGCTTATGCATTCTCATTTCGACGGCAAATCCACCACTGGTTGCGTGGCCAAAGAGTTCTATTTTCATGTCATCCAACAACTGTAAATGCCCGGAGTTTGCTAAACGGCATTGGCACTTGGATTGGAACTGGAAAATAGAGATCTTTGGCCACACAAACCAGTGGTGGGGTTGGAAGTTGGAAGTAAGAAGGTTGCCTCTGCCAGGAGGTTGAAAGTTGGCCGCAAGTGGATCGATCATCCAACAAGATAATAACCCCAAGCACACATCAAAATCCACAAAGAAATGGTTAATTGGTCACAAAATCTACATTCTGTAATGGCCATCTCAGTCTCCAGACTTGAAACCCATTGAAAACCTGTGGTTTGAATTGATGCATGCAGTCCATAAACGCAGTCGAAGGATATCATGGCTCTAGAGGAATGGTCTGAGATCCCTCCCAATGTGATACCTTTTTTTTACAACTGTATTATAATTTTTTGACAATACAGAAATATATACATACACATACAAGCGACAACAGATACAGACGCACACAAATATCCACAACATCACCCTTGCCCAGACCCACCTGCTGAAATCAAATGAAAACAAATTGTATTAGTCACATGCGCCGAATACAACAGGTGTAGACCTTACAGTGAAATGCTTACTTACGAACCCCTAACCAACAATGCAGTTTAAAAAAATAGGGATAAGAATAAGAGATGAAGGTAACAAGTAATTAAAGAGCAGCAGTAAAATAACAATAGCGAGACTATATACAGGGGGGTACCGATACAGAGTCAATGTGCAGGGGAACCGGTAAGTTGAGGTAGTATGTACATGTAGGTAGAGTTATTAAAGTGACTATAAATAGATGACAACAGAGAGTAGCAATGGTGAAAGGGGGGGAAGGGGGGCACTGCAAATAGTCTGGGTAGCCATTTGACGAGATGTTAAGGAGTCTTGTGGCTTGGAGGTAGAAACTGTTTAGAAGCCTCTTGGACCTAGACTTGGTGCTTCGGTACCGCTTCCCATGTGGTAGCAGAGAGAACAGTCTATGACTAGGGTGGCTGGAGTCTTTGACAATTTTTAGGGCCTTCCTCTGACACCGCCTGGTATAGAGGTCATGGATGGCAGGAAGCTTGGCCCCAGGGATGTACTGGGCCGTTTGCACTACCCTCTGTAGTGCCTTGCGGTCGGAGGCCGAGCAGTTGCCATTTCAGACAGTGATGCAACCAGTCAGGATGCTCTCGAGGGTGCAGCTGTAGGACCTTTAGAGGATCTGAGGACCCATGCCAAATATTTTCAGTCTCCTGAGGGGGAATAGGTTTTGTCGTGCCCTCTTCACAACTGTCTTGGTGTGCTTGGACCATGTTAGTTTGTTGGTGAAGTGGACACCAGGGAACTTGAAGCTCTCAACCTGCTCCACTACAGCCCAGTTGATGAGAATAGGGGGAATGCTCAGTCCTCTTTTTCCTGTAGTGTCACAATCAGCTCCTTTGTCTTGATCACATTGAGGGAGAAGTTGTTGTCCTGGCACCACACTGCCAGGTCTCTGACCTCCACCCTATAGGCTGTCTCGTCATTGTCGGTGATCAGGCCTACCAATGTTGTGTCATCGGCAAATGTAATGATGGTGTTGGAGTCGTGCCTGGCCATGCAGTCATGAGTGAACAGGGAGTACAGGAGGGGACTGAGCATGCACCCCTGAGGGGCCCCCGTTTTGAGGATCAGTGTGGCGGATGTGTTGTTACCTACTCTTACCACCTGGGGGCGGCCCGTCAGGAAGTCCAGGATCCAGTTGCAGAGGGAGGTGTTTAGTCCCAGGGTCCTTAGCTTATTGATGAGCTTTGAGGGCACTATAGTGTTGAACCCTGAGCTGTAGTCAATGAATAGCATTCTCACGTAGGTGTTCCTTTTTTCCAGGTGGGAAAGGGCAGTGTGGAGTGCAATAGAGATTGCACCATCTGTGGATCTGTTGGGGTGGTATGTAAATTGGAGTGGGTCTAGGGTTTCTGGGATGATAATGTTGAAGTGAGCCTTTACCAGCGTTTGAAAGCACTTCATGGCTACATATAAGAGTGCTACGGGTCGGTAGTCATTTAGTCAGGTTACCTTATTACCTTAGTGTTCTTTGGCACAAGGACTATGGTGGTCTGCTTAAAACATGTTGGTATTACAGACTCGGACAGGGAGAGGTTGAAAATGTCAGTGAAGACACTTGCCAGTTGGTAAGCGCATGATTGCAGTACACGTCCTGGTAATCCGTCTGGCCCTGAATGTTGACCTGTTTAAAGGTCTTACTCACATCAGCTGTGGAGAGCGTGATCACACAGTCGTCCGGAACAGCTGATGCTCTCGTGCATGTTTCAGTGTTACTTGCCTCAAAGTGAGCATGGAATTAATTTAGCTCATCTGGTAGGCCCGTGTCACTGGGCATGTCTTGGCTGTGCTTCCCTTTGTAGTCTGTAATAGTTTGCAAGCCCTGCCACATTCGACGAGTGTCGGAGCCGGTGTAGTACAATTCGATCTTAGTCCTGTATTGAAGCTTTGCCTGTTTGATGGTTTGTTGGAGGGCATAGCGGGATTTCTTATAAGCTTCGGGGTTAGAGTCCCACTCCTTGAAAGTGGCAGCTCTACCCTTTAGCTCAGTGCAGATGTTGTCTGTAATCCATGACTTCTGGTTGGGGTATGTACGTTCAGTCACTGTGGGGACGACGTCATCGATGCACTTATTAATGAAGCCAGTGACTGATGTGGTGCACTCCCCAATGCCATCGGAAGAATCCCGGAATATATTTCAGTCTGTGCTAGCAAAACAGTCCTGTAGCTTAGGAAAAACATAATCATGAAAAACACAGATCACCCAAAAATAAAATGATGTGCTATATTTTTGCTTTAAGAGATTTCATGTTTGTATTACATGTATTATTTCAGATGGAAAGTTGAAAGCTTCCAAAGTTTTGAATAGAAAAGACCATTCAAAATGGTCGAAAACCGTTTTGTCATCAACAGCCATTATTGATAAATCTTGTTTTTTGGCGTATTGTATTAAACTGAAACATGTTCTTTTATTTGTTTGTATGTGTATTTTTTGAGCAAACCCTGTTTGATTGTTATGTATGAGGTCGGGTAAGACTTTTGCCATTCTATTGCTTATGAACTTTGTTATTATTTTATTGTCACAGATTATTAAATTTATGGGTCTGGAATCAGCAGGGGACTCTCCAGATTTTCCTGGTTTTAATATAACTGATATATCAGTTTGATACATAGAACTAGGAAGCACTGCATTGAGTGGCATTTGTGTAAATAGAGGCACTATTTTGTCCTAAAATGTTAAATACAGTGAGGGAAAAAAGTATTGGATCCCCTGCTGATTTGGTACGTTTGCCCACTGACAAAGAAATGAGCAGTCTATAATTTTAATGGTAGGTTTATTTGAACAGTGAGAGACAGAATAACAACAAAATAATCCAGAAAAACGCATGTCAAAAATGTTATAAATTGATTTGCATTTTATGAGGGAAATAAGTATTTACCCCTCTGCAAAACATGACTTAGTACTTGGTGACAAAACCCTTGTTGGCAATAACAGAGGTCAGACGTTTCTTGTAGTTGGCCACTAGGTTTGCACACATCTCAGGAGGGATTTTGTCCCACTCCTCTTTGCAGATCTTCTCCAAGTCATTAAGGTTTCAAGGCTGACGTTTGGCAACTCGAACCTTCAGCTCCCTCCACAGATTTTCTATGGGATTAAGGTCTGGAGACTGGCTAGGCCACTCCAGGGCCTTAATGTGCTTCTTCTTGAGCCACTCCTTTGTTGCCTTGGCCGTGTGTTTTGGGTCATTGTCATGCTGGAATACCCATCCACGACCCATTTTCAATGCCCTGGCTGAGGGAAGGAGGTTCTCACCCAAGATTTGACGGTACATGGCCCCGTCCATCGTCCCTTTGATGCGGTGAAGTTGTCCTGTCCCCTAAGCAGAAAAACAACCCCAAAGCATAATGTTTCCACCTCCATGTTTGATGGTGGGGATGGTGTTCTTGGGGTCATAGGCAGCATTCCTCCTCCTCCAAACACGGCGAGTTGAGTTGATGCCAAAGAGCTCCATTTTGGTCTCATCTGACCACAACACGTTCACCCAGTTGTCCTCTGAATCATTCAGATGTTCATTGGCAAACTTCAGACGGGCATGTATATGTGCTTTCTTGAGCAGGGGGACCTTGCGGGCACTGCAGGATTTCAGTCCTTCACAGCGTAGTGTGTTACCAATTGTTTTCTTGGTTACTATGGTCCCAGCTGCCTTGAGATCATTGACAAGATCCTCCCGTGTAGTTCTGGGCTGATTTCTCACCTTTCTCATGATCATTGCAACTCCATGAGGTGAGATCTTGCATGGAGCCCCAGGCCGAGGGAGATTGACAGTTCTTTTGTGTTTCTTCCATTTGCGAATAATCGCACCAACTGTTGTCACCTTCTCACCAAGCTGCTTGGCGATGGTCTTGTAGCCCATTCCAGCCTTGTGTAGGTCTACAATCTTGTCCCTGACATCCTTGGAGAGTTCTTTGGTCATGGCCATGGTGGAGAGTTTGTAATCTGATTGATTGATTGCTTCTGTGGACAGGTGTCTTTTATACAGGTAACGAGCAGAGATTAGGAGCACTCCCTTTAAGAGTGTGCTCCTAATCTCAGCTCGTTACCTGTATAAAAGACACCTGGGAGCCAGAAATCTTTCTGATTGAGAGGGGGTCAAATACTTAATTCCCTCATTAAAATGCAAATCAATTTATAACATTTTGATATGCGTTTTTCTGGATTTTTCTTTTTGTTATTCTGTCTCTCACTGTTCAAATAAACCTACCATATCTTTTTTTATTTTTTGTCTGCTTATAATTGCTTCAGGGTTGTTGATTCTAAGAAGGCTGTAGGATCAGTCCAACTGTTATATAATTCTGATGTATGACATAGACTGGAATGGTGAATACAGGTTAAAGCTATGATTCCTTATTGATGTCACCTGTTAAATCCACTTCAATCAGTGTAGATGAAGAGGGATTAAAGATGGTCAAATCAGGATTTTTAAGCCATGAGACAATTGAGACATGGATTGTGTATGTGTGCCATTCAGAGGGTGAATGGGCAAGACAAAAGATTGAAGTGCCTTCGAATGGGGTAAGGTAATGGATGCCAAGCACACCGTCTTGAGGGCAAACGGGGGTGGAACTCAATATTAAGGTGTTCCTAATGTTTGGTACACTCAGTGTAGATTTTCAATTCTTTTTTTAGAATTGTAAATAATCGTGTTACTTCTAATTAACGCATTTATATCTTCATCTTTTAAAATTATTACTGGTTTGGCGTGCATTCATTTTGTGAGGGCTGCGAGATGTTAACCAGGTTTTATTTGCCATTTAGTAGGATGCTTTATTTGAGTTTAACCTGTAGTTGCTGGACCTCTTCCGAAGTAAAACATCATATTCCTACATAAGTTCAGACATTTTATTTTCTTCTTTACCTTGTAAAGATTTTTTATGTTTTTTTTCTAAATTAGTAATTATTATATGTATATATTTCTATTTCAGATTTAACCTTTGATGAGATTGAGATTATCATCCCCCTAATGTACGCCTTAATAGCATCCCAAATTATATCTGGTATCAGCTTTTCTCTGTCCTCTGTGTACATTTATAAGGGTAAAGGTTTTAATTTTTTCATTTATGTATTTAATACATGTTGGGTTGCTCACTGTTCATTCTCCATATCCTGTCGCTAATTTAATTTTCTGTTGCCGTAATTAAGAAAGATACCGGAGAATGATCCAATATCACTATGTCCTGGATTTTTTAACCCAGTAAATTGTTGAGAGCATTTTGGGAAATAAAAATATAGTCAATTTTTGAATAGCTTTTCTTACTTTGAGATTGTTTTGTTGTTGTCTTTTGTAGTCTCCAGGTGTCCTGTAAATTATTTGTACAGATTATATTTTTCAGCCTCTTTGGAGATTCCTTGAATTTGTCTTTTTTATTGCTACATCTGTCAATCTTATCAAATGATTTAGGTCGACTGCTAAAATAATTGTTCCTGTCTGGATTTGGTCTAATATACCATAGCTTGAATTATATCTAAAAACACCAGTGTGTTCTCCAACTCATGAAACATTTTAGAAAAAGGCGTTGTTGTTGTTTTAAACGCTCTACAACAAAACTTTCTTGTTGTCCAACAAGCTTTCTCTGCCCTTAACCTTGTTCTGAACACCTCCAAAACAAAGGTCATGTGGTTTGGTAAGAAGAATGCCCCTCTCCCCACAGGTGTTATTACTACCTCTGAGGGTTTGGAGCTTGAGGTAGTCACCTTATACAAGTACTTGGGAGTATGGCTAGACTGTACACTGTCCTTCTCTCAGCACATATCAAAGCTGCAGGCTAAAGTTAAATCTAGACTTGGTTTCCTCTATTGTAATCGCTCCTCTTTCACCCCAGCTGCCAAACTAACCCTGATTCAGATGACCATTCTACCCATGCTAGATTACGGAGACGTAATTTATAGATTGGCAGGTAAGGGTGCTCTCAAGCAGCTAGATGTGCTTTACCATTCGGCCATCAGATTTGCCACCAATGCTCCTTATAGGACACATCACTCCTCTCTATACTCCTCTGTAAACTGGTCATCTTTGTATACCCGTCGCAAGACCCACTGGTTGATGCTTATTCATAAAACCTTCTTAGGCTTCACTCCCCCCTATCTGAGATATCTACTGCAGCCCTCATCCTCCACATACTACACCCGTTCTGCCAGTCACATTCTGTTAAAGGTCCCCAAAGCACACACATTCCTGTGTCGCTCCTCTTTTCAGGTCACTGCAGCTAGCGACTGGAACGTGCTGCAACAAACACTCAAACTGGACAATTTTATCAACATCTCTTCATTCAAAGACTCAATCATGGACACTCTTACTGACAGTTGTGGCTGCTTTGCGTGATGTACTGTTGTCTGTACCTTATTGTGCTGTTGTCTGTGCCCAATAATGTTTGTGCAATGTTTTGTTCTGCTACCATGTTGTGCTGGTGCCATGATGTGTTGCTACCATGTTGTTGTCATGATGTGTTGCTACCATGCTGTGTTGTCATGTGTTGCTGCCATGCTATGTTGTGTTAGGTCTCTTATGTAGTGTTGTCACTCTTGTCGTGATGTGTGTTCTGTCCTAGAATTGTATTTTATTTATAATCCCAGCCCCCGTTGCCTTTTGGTAGGCCGTCATTGTAAATAAGAATTTGTTCTTAACTGACTTGCTGTCACGTCCTGACCATAGTAAGTTGTTATTTTCTATGGTAGGGTAGGTCAGGGCGTGACAGGATGTGTTTGTCTGTTTTTGTATTTCTATGTTCAGTTTCTAGTTTTGTATTTCTATGTTGGTGTTGTTTGGGTTGATCACCAATTGGAGGCAGCTGATCCTCGTTACCTTTAATTGGAGGTCATATTTATGTTGATGTTTGTCCCACCTGTGTTTGTGGGTGATTATCTTTTGAGTGGTGTGTTTTCCTCTCTGCGTCACGTTTTTTGTGTGTTTCAAGTATTTAGTGTATTGCATTTAGTTTCACGGAATGAATAAATATGTGGAACTACGAACACGCTGCATTTTGGTCCGATCCTTTGAACAGCCGTGACAGAATCACCCACCTAAAAAGGACCAAGCAGCGTGCCCAGGAGGAGCAGGGATCCTGGGCCAGGGAAAGGAGAGAATGGAGGACGTCCTGGACATGGGAGGAGTTAATGGCAGGGGACAAGACCCTGCCATGGAAGCAGGTGGAGACAGTGAGGGAGGAACGGCGACATTACGAGGAGCTAGCCCGAAGAAAGCACGAGAGGCATCCCCCAACCAAATTTTTTTTGGGGGGGGCACACGGGAAGTTTGGCAGAGTCAGGATGGAGACCTGAGCCAACTCCCTGTGCTTACCGTGGGGAGCGAGTAACGGGGAAAGCACTGTGTTATGCGGTGATGCGCACTGTGTCGTCAGGCCGCACTCACAGGCCGGTGCGATCTGTGCCCGCGCCCTGCATTAATCGAGCTAGGTTGAGCATCCAGCCAGAACGGGTTGTGCCAGCTTTATGCTCGAGATCTCCAGTGCGCCTCCACGGCCCAGTATATCCTGTTCCTGCTCCCCGCACTCGCCCTAAGGTGTGTGTACTGGTCTGGCGCCTCCTATGCCAGCCCCATGCATCAGGCCTCCAGTGCGCCTGCCCAGTCCGGGGTGTCCTGTTCCTGCTCCCCACACTCGCCCTGAGGTGCGTGTTACTAGTCTGGCGCCTCCTATGCCAGCCCCACGCATCAGGCCTCCAGTGCGCCTGCCCAGTCCGGGGTGTCCTGTTCCTGCTCCCCGCACTCGCCCTGAGGTGCGTGTTACTAGTCTGGTGCCTCCTATGCCAGCCCCACGCATCAGGCCTCCAGTGCGCATCCTCAGTCCGGAGGCTCCAGCGACGCTCCTCAGTCCAGAGCGTCCAGAGGCGTTCACAAGTACGGAGCCTCAAACGACGCTCCTCAGTCCAGAGCCTCCAGCGACGCTCCTCAGCCCTGAGCCTCCAGTGACGCTCCTCAGTCCAGAGCCTCCAGCGACGCTCCTCAGTACGGAGCCTCCAGCGACGCTCCTCAGTCTGGAGCCTCCAGCGACGCTCCTCAGTCCGGAGCCTCCAGCAGCAGTCCGCAGCCCAGAGCCTTCAACGGCGGTCCGCAGCCCGGAGTCTTCAACGGCGGTCCACAGCCCGGAGTCTTCAGCGGCGGTCCACAGCCCGGAGTCTTCAGCGGCGGTCCGCAGCTCGGAGTCTTCAGCGACGGTCCGCAGCCCGGAGTCTTCAGAGGCGGTCCACAGCCCAGAGTCTTCAGTGGCGGCCCGCAGCCCAGAGCCTTCAGTGGCGGCCCACAGCCCAGAGCCTCCAGCAATGATCTACAGTCCGGTTCTTTTGACGACGATCCACGGTCAGGTGGAAAAGAAGCAGAGGGATCAGTGGGTGGAGTGGGGGTTACGCCCCGAACCCGAGCCGCCTCCATGGTTGGAGGCGCTAGATAAGAAGGTTCTGGGTACTGCATATGAGCCACCATAGACATTAGTTGCCCACCCTACCCTCCCTTTGTGTTTTGTTGTTGGGGGGTGGTTGTTGTGTGGGGGGGTTTGTTGTTAGGGGGGGTTAGGTGCGGTCGGAGTCCACACCTTTGGGGGGGGGTACTGTCACGTCCTGACCATAGTAAGATGTTATTTTCTATGGTAGAGTAGGTCAGGGCGTGACAGGGGGTGTTTGTCTGTTTTTGTATTTCTATGTTCAGTTTCTAGTTTTGTATTTCTATGTTGGTGTTGTTTGGGTTGATCTCCAATTGGAGGCAGCTGATCCTCGTTACCTCTAATTGGAGGTCATATTTATGTTGTTGTGTTTGTGGGTGATTATCTTTTGAGTGGTGTGTTTTCCTCTCTGTGTCACAGTTTGTTGTTTTTTTGTGTTTCAAGTATTTAGTGTATTGCATTTAGTTTCACGGAATGAATAAGTATGTGGAACTACAAACACGCTGCATTTTGGTCCGATCCTTTGAACAGCTGTGACACTTGCCTAGTTAAATAAATGTCCAGAATCACACACACAACATACACACACATTTGGTTGGTTCCTGGGGGATGTAGCTGGGGTGTAAGACTGGAGCTGTAGGCCTGCAGCTTTGAGCTGTGTGCTGACAGCAGAGCAGATAGAGCCAGCCTTAATCCAAAGAGGGAATGGAGCACGTCCCTACACAATTACACTGACAGGAATGGGGCCTGTGAGAGATATACACATACATATACACACACACACACACACACGTGCATGCATGCACACACACAAACACACACACACCCTGCAGCTACACACAAGTCCAGAGCTCCTATCCATCTTTCTTGATGTCCTTCTGTTTCTAAACTATGAATCAAAAATATTCTCCATCAGTTCAACAGAACACCCCCAGGCACAACTCGCTCACTGTCAGTTCAAGTCAGGTAGGATTACCTGTATTTGTGGGAAGAAACCAATAACACATTGCTTTGAGTCCAACCTAAATCATCCACTCACCTTACCTCTTCAACAGGTACTCCAACAGGTCCAGAAAGAAGGCTTTCAAAAGAAGTCTGTGCAGAAGACTGTGCTCCTTAGATTGAATTCAATATTTATATAACTAACCCCATGCTGTGATAATATTGCTGTTCTGGAGGGTGTTAAATCACTAATTTACAGTCAGTCTGAGTAAAGTAGCATCTACAAAAGAATAGTAGTCACATAATAAACATCAAAGGTTGCCCTAGGGCTAGTTCATATTTCTTATAATTGCTCAGTTGGTAAAGCTGTGCGTCTCAGTTGATAGCTGTGTGACCCTTGCAACACCAAGGTTGTGGGTTCAATTCCCACATGAGACCAGTTGAAAATGTATCCACTCACTACTGTGGCTGTAGCTCTGGATAAAAGCATCTGCTCTGTGACTAAAATGTAATGTATGTCCTTGGTTCATGTTACACATGCTAAATTCTTGCACACTGCATACCACAAAACTCAGACTGCAAGTTTCACAGCCATCGCAAGATGTAGGGAAGCTTCAGCTTGATCAACATCCACTGATTCAAAAGAGTGGTTGAGGAAAAGCATAAATCTGTAAAAAAGAAAAAGAAAAAGGAGAGGGGTAATATATGCCAGGCTCAGCTTAAAAAACAACAACATTTCAATTGATCCCCCAAAGCTAGGCAGAATATTCAGAAACATTAAAGTTGTGTGTAAGGCTTTCACCACTCGTTAAGCAGCAGTACTTTGATAAATTCTCCATTGGAAGTGTGTCTTTGAACAGACCAGAGCTGTTTGAAATAATTTCCTCTGCTGGGCTGGCTGGGCGGAGGTAGAACCAGCGCCCACATTCCTTCCACCCTCGATAGACCCACAACCACCAGGCTGCTGTTCACTGCACGCTGCCAGGCATACAGCTCATATGCTAATTTAATGATGGAATAATCAGAGTGGAGAGGGGTTCTGGAGAGAGCACTACATTCCAGAATCAGGCAGATGTTTAGAAATGTACCGTCCTGCTGCTGCTGGTGGGGGCTGGGGGTGGTGTAGTTGTGGTGGGGGTGGGTCATGGTGATAAACAACATTTTTGGATTCTGTTTTTTAGGTCATTCAGGTTGAAGATGTACATTTTGAGCTGCATTTGGCCTGCCTGGAGACTCAGAGTGTGGTAATTGTGTTTGGAATGCAGATGAAGCAGTGTAGGCAGCAGGCAGGGTTTATTTTCAGCATGATTTGGGGTAGTCTGATTAATCATGCTACAATACACCATTCAATTGGTATACTGTACAGAGCCTAAAAGTAATGACTGCAAAATTTTGTAAATGTTCCCTACAAGCCAGAATGTTGAATGCAATTATATTTACTGTACCAGTTGTCGGTGGTGTTGGTCCTTCAGATGGTCAACATTTTTTGATAATATATCCTACTTAAAGTATCGTTTACCCAACTTTTTAGAGCGCCTGTTCTGAAGTTGAAATTTCTATCACCTGGCACATGCGCAAAACCATGTAAACACCTGCTGACTTCAGTTAGTGTACATTCATTGCATGCTTGTATTTTTGTCTTGTGCAAGCTATGCATGCATACTAACTGAAGTCAGCTGATATTTACATGGTTTTATGCATGTACCGGGTGATAGAAATGTCAACTTCAGTACCGACACTCTAAAAAGTTGGGTAAACAATACTTTCCTGTGCATATTTTGTCTCGAATTTTGAGCAGCCAAAGGACAAACTGCACAAACAACCAGTAGAGTAAGTTCAAATGTAATTTTATTCAAGATGCTGGCTTGTAAGGAACATTTACATGATTTTGCTGTCATTAGTTTCAGGCTGTATATACCAATGAATTGTGTATTACAGCCTGATTAATCAAGTTCAAGTATTATTGTCACATGCACAAGTACATTAAAATACTTAACTTGCAAGCTCTACCCAACAGTGCAGTAATCAATATCAAAATATTATGCCTAATAAAAAATCTATTATAATAATATACACTACTGTTCAAAAGTTTGGAGTCACTTAGAAATGTCCTCGTTTTTAAAAGAAAAGCACATTTTTTGGTCCATTAAAATAACATCAAATTGATCAGAAATACAGTGTAGACATTGTTATTAATGTTGTAAATTACTATTGTAGTTGGAAACATCAGATTTTTTATGGAATATCTACAAAGGTGTACAGAGGCCCATTATCAGCAACCATCACTCCTGTGTTTCAATGGCACGTTGTGTTAGCTAATCCACGTTTATCATTTTAAAAGGCTAATTGATCATTAGAAAACCCTGTTGCAATTATGTTAGCACAGCTGAAAACTGTTGTTCTGATTAAAGAAGCAATAAACTCTGAATTCTTTGAACTAGCTGAGTATCATGAGCATCAGCATTTGTGGATTTGATTACAGGCTCAAAATGGCCAGAAATAAAGAACTTTCTTCTGAAACTCGTCAGTCTATTTTTGTTCTGAGAAATGAAGGCTATTCCATGTGAGAAATTGCCAAGAAACTGAAGATCTCGTACAACGCTGTGTACTACTCCCTTCACGGAACAGCGGAAACTGGCTCAAACTAGAATAGAAAGAGGAGTGGGAGGCCCGGGTGCACAACTGAGCAAGAGGACAAGTACATTAGAGTGTCTAGTTTGAGAAACAAACGCCTCACAAGTCCTCAACTGGCAGCTTCATTAAATAGTACCCGCAAAACACCAGTCTCGTTGTCAAAAGTGAAGAGGTGACTCCGGGATGCTGGCCTTCTAGGAACAGTTCCTCTGTCCAGTGTCTGTGTTCTTTTGCCCATCTTAATCTTTTCTTTTTATTGGCCAGTCTGAGATATGACTCTTTCTTTGCAACTCTGCCTAGAAGGCCAGCATCCCGGAGTCGCCTCTTCACTGTTGACGTTGAGACTGGTTTTTTGTTTCATGTGACAAATAATATCTGATTTGATTTGATTATAAAGTGATTTGATGTCATTTTATCTGTGGCCAATGACCTTGAGCCTTCTTGGACGGGCAATTATAAAGTAAATATATGGCAGCACCCAAGAGGGCTTGAACTTTCTAGCTCTCCTTGTGTCCACATGAGTGACGGAACACTGAGCCAATCACGGCGCAACTAGAGAAGATTACCAACCCCAACCCCAACCCATAAAGAGTATTTTCCACTGACTGCCCCTACTTTTTCAAAGTAGCCACCCTTTGCCTTGATGACAACTTTTTCCGGTGTTTCCTCTTCGGAAGTCCGAGGATTGGTTCGGAGGTACACAAAGAGCCCAGGGCAGATGAGTCAAAGTCGAAATTGAAGCTGGAATTGATGTTATTATCTGCCAATCTGATGTTCGAACGTTAACATGTCTAGTAGGCTTCCAGGCAGGCTGTCGGCAAGGAATAAGGTGTCAAGGTTGTGATTTTACGAACAAAATAATCACTGAATTGTAGAGGTAAATACAAATGCTAAATAGGCAAAGGGACTCACAAAACAAACAAATAATACACAACAAGGAACTTTGCCAAATAAATCAAAGTCATAATTAACTCAATCCAAAATCAAGTTTCAAGTTTTAATGTCACAATCACAAATACAGTGAAATGCCTTTCTTGCAAGCTCTAAATCCAAAAATGCAGTAATCAATAACGTAACGATGTAATACTAAAAATAAGGTAGAACAAAAACACAGGAGAAATAAAAATAAGAAATAAGAACAGGTAATTAAGTAGTTATGCCATATGCCAGCGGCGGTCAGTGCCGTTCATGATGAGAGAGGAATATATTTTTTTCATGAGCATGGTGTCACACCCTGATCTGTTTCACCTGTCTTTGTGCTTGTCTCTACCCCCCTCCAGGTGTTGCCCATCTTCCCCATTATCCTGAGTGTATTTATACCTGTGTTCTCTGTTTGTCTGTTGCCAGTTTGTTTTGTCCGTCAAGCCTACCAGCATTTTTCCACTTGCTCCTGTCTTTTTCTATAGTTCCTGTTTTCTCGTTTTCCCGGTTTAGACCATTCTGCCTGCCCTGAGCCTTAGCCTGCCTGCCGTTCTGTACCTTGTCACACCGCCCTGGATTATTGTCACGTCCTGACCATAGAGAGCTCGTATTTTTCTATTGTAGAGTAGGTCAGGGCGTGACTGGGGGGTTTTGTCTAGTTTATTTATTTCTATGTTTGGTTCTAGTTTCTTTTTTCTATGTTTTTTTTGTCTAGTTTAAATGTTCTATGTTGTGTTCTAGGTTCTTTTTTCTATGTTGTTTTTTTGTCTAGTTTAAATTTTCTATGTTGTGTTCTAGGTAATTTTTTCTAGGTTGGGGTTTTCCCAATTAGAGGCAGCTGGTCACCGTTGTCTCTAATTGGGGATCATATTTAAGTTGTTGTTTTCCCACTAGTGTTTGTGGGAGATTATTTTGAGTTTATGCATGTTGCACCTCTTCGTCACGGTTTGTTGTTTTTGTTTAAAGTTTATTGTATGTCTTGCATAGTTTCACATACAAATAAAGATGTGGAACGATACGCACGCTGCGCCTTGGTCTCCTTCATATGATGGCCGTGACAATTATTGGCCTCTGCCTGCCCTGACCCTGAGATTGCCTGCCGTTCTGTACCTTTTGACTCTGAGCTGGTTTATTGACCACTGTCTGCCCTTGACCTGTCATTTTGCATGCCCCTGTTCTAGTAATAAACATTTGTTACTTCAACACTGTCTGCATCTGGGTCTTCCGTAAAAAGTGATGGTACGAACTGGTCATGACTGACCCAGCAGACTTGGACCAGCTCCGCAATGTCATCTCCTCCCAAGGAGCCACCATCGGAAGGCTTTGCTTCATGGTCTTATGGAAGGGTTCCAGACCTTGGCCGAACGCCATGGCTGAGCGTTGAACACATTGCTGGAGCAATTCCGCTGGTTGCCTGTTAGGCAGCCTACCACGACGGTAACCTCTCAGCCCCTCAGTAACCCGGCTGTTAGTAGCGCCACCTCCACGGCCACCCTGGTTTCCCGGGAATCCTGTTTACCTCCGATGGAGAGTCGGGCACCTGTCGGGCGTTTCTCACTCAGTGTTCCCTCATCATTGAGCTGCAGCCCTCCTCCTTCCCCTCGGACTGCTCTAAGATAGGTACCTCATCACGCTGATGTCCAGGAGGGCTCTCGCCTGGGCTACGGCAGTATTGGAACAACAGTCGGCCGTATGCTTTGTCTGGGAGAGAGGCTGCCGGAAGTCACTCCAGCTTCGACAAGACTCCCGCAGTGTGGCAGACTATGCGGTGGATTTCCACATGTTGGCAGTTGAGAGTGCCTGGAACCCGGAAGCGTTGTTCGACATGTTCCTGCACGGAGTATCGGAGAAAGTAAAGGATGAGCTTGCAGCCTGGGAACTACCGCCGGATCTTGACTCGCTCATCGCCTTGACCATTCGGATCGATGGGCGACTACGAGAATGACGGAAGGAGAGGAGATTTGATTTCACTCGCCTCCGAGACGTCCCGGAAGTCCCAGATGGCGCC
Organism: Salmo trutta; assembly: GCF_901001165.1. Classification (NCBI taxonomy): domain Eukaryota; kingdom Metazoa; phylum Chordata; class Actinopteri; order Salmoniformes; family Salmonidae; genus Salmo; species Salmo trutta. The sequence continues at coordinate 43,312,660 of NC_042970.1, forward strand.
GTTGCAGAGAGAACCTGAGGCTACCCGAGTTCCCTCGAGAGTCTCTGAAGGCTGCCGATTCACCTCTTCCCGAGCCAATGCAACTAGGCAGAGCTAGGCGGTCTCCAGCTGAATGGCTATACAGGATTCACACTAAGAGTTGCCTGTACTGCGAGACTACTGGTCATTTTGTCTCCACCTGTCCACTAAAAGACCAGGCTCACCGGTAGGAGCGAGTACTCCGGTGGGCCATACAGAGAACTTTTCCTCTCCCCTTACTCGCACCCCTTTTCATGTTGTTTTGCTGTGGGAAACCAGTTGAAATTTCTATGGGTACCCATCACCACTGGGGCCGATGAGAGCTTTATGGATGCTACACTGGTGTCCGAGCTAGGCATCCCCACTCAGCCCCTCTCCATTCCCATGGACGTTAGGACACTGGATGGGTGCGCTATAGGCTGGGTCACCTACAATACCACCCCCATCAACCTACGGATGTCAGGGTACCAGAGCGAGATGATCCAATTCCTGCTCATTAGGTCTCCTCAGGTTCCCGTGGTACTGGGATTTTCTTGGTTCCAGCGACACAATCCCCTTATTGACTGGTCTGCTATGCTCAGTGCCTGAAGTCAGCGCAGCCTGCCCCGGGACGTCTTTCTGGGGGCTCGGAAGTTGCCCCGGACCTCTCCACCATTCCCGCGGAGTACCAGGACCTCCGGGAAGTGTTCAGTAAGATGACAGACAGTGACACATTCAATACCGTCTTGCACACTCTTGCCTGTAATCATTAGTCCAACAGTTGCAAACAAGAGCTTCTATTGGACAAATTCAGTTAATTTTATCCCCGTTTTAGTTTGCTTCCTTTTAAAAACGTTATTCAACAGATTCGGCGGATTTAATACACCCCTGATCATAGCAGCCACCTTGTATTCATTCTAGCCTCTATGCACTCTCCTTCTCTCATCTTTTCCCTTCGTTTGTGGACTTCAATGAACCACACATCAGCTGTATGTGACCAGGCAAAAAAAACTTTCCAAGCCAAACCATGTCATAACGCTACACACAGCCTACATCGTTTTCCCCATATTAGCTAAAGTAACGTACTAGTCAACATAGCTAATATAACTAATGTGTTAGTAAACCCGCTACAGTCATGGAGTAACGTTACAGTGTATTTTCAGTAAGCAGTTACACCAGTGGCAATAACTTGTGTTGGATATTCATAGCCTCCCTCTGTTTGAGCTGGGTGTTTCAGTAACTGAACTGGCCAGGTGCATTTGCTAGCTAAGTAAGTGAAACTGAAACTGAAAACATTTATGAAATCTCTTTGTCTTGCTTCTCCTTCGTTTCTGAATACATTTATTTTTTGAAATCTGTTGTCTTTCTCTCTCTTTGAGTCAACTACTCACCACGTTTTATGCACTGCAGTGCTAGCTAGCTGTAGCTTATGCTTCCAGTACTAGAGTAATTATTTGATCATTTAATTGAGTGGACAACATGTCAGTTCATGCTGCAAGATCTCTTATAGGTTGGAGGACGTCCTCCGGAAGGTAGCTGTCCTCCAGCTACACGGTGGTGATACCCTACAGAGTTCTGTTGAGGCTACTGTAGACCTTCATTGCAAAACAGTGTGTTTTAATCAATTATTTGATGACGTGAATATATTTAGTACAGTTTCATCTAAAAAGGATAACTTTTTAACATTTCACTATTTACAAAAAAATGTAATTCTCTGAAGAGCATAGTCCTCCCTTAACTCCCCTGAGGAGCCTCCACTGATTAAAACCAGGAAAATCTGGACAGTCCCTTGCTGATTATGGACCCATAAGTTCAATAAATTGTGACAATAAAATTGTCATAAATGTCAAGATATGAAATGAATGTGAAAAACAAAACAATGGCAATAGGTAAAATAATAACTCACGACAGCAATCCTTTAAGTGTACTTGCAGCAATCCTTTAAGTGAACCACAAAAAAGATTAAATACTTTGGATGCTTAATAAGTGACAACAAACAACAAATATATAAAGATAACTTTATTCCATTACTCAACCATATGAAAGCAGATCTTATTAAATTGAATAATCTTCCAATAAATCTTATAGGTAGAATAAAACTCTTTAGAATGGCATGGCAGCCAAAGTTTTTGTATTTATTTCTGGTAATAGTAATTACCCCACCGAAGACATTCTTTAAAAAAGTATACTCGGTCATAACAGACTTTATATGGGCAAATAAAATTTATAGAATAAAAAGGAAAGTTTTACATCTTCCTAAGTCTGATGGTGGTTTTAACCTTCCAGACTTGGAATTGTATCAACTCGCTACCCACGGCTTTTACTTGCGACATATAGTTAAATGCACTAACGAGGAACAATGGGTATATATTAAAGATGTGCAATCGCATCCCCAGAAAATCAACATTTTCTATCTCTCTCTCTGTCTTTCTCTCTCTGAGCTATTGATTTATGTAATGACAGTGCATAATGTTGTTGCCATGGTGTCTATATCTGTGTGTCCACATTGTGCTTTGTAACCTACCACTGTGCTTAAGGTGGTATGGGGACATTTTAACTGAAGGCCTTACATCTCTCACACACACACACACACACGCACACACATTCCATTGCAGAGACCCACGTATAGACAAACACCCTACACTCTGCTGCCCCCCCATGCACACACACTCTCCCAAGCATGTGCACATTTTCCTGTACATATACTTACATTCCCCCCTGTACTGTTTGTGCCCACACACACAGACACATACACACTCCCCCACACACACTCATTACCGGGAGCGGTTGAGCATGGCAGCATGATTGAAGTGCTGGTGTCATGCAGAGAGGGAAGAAAGGGCCTGTAAACACAGGATTATATGTTTCTGGCCTGTTATTGGTTTGCTGTTGCCGCATGCTAACTGACCACACTTTCAACTAGACTGGTCCATAGGACTCGCTGTGTGTGTGTGTGTGTGTGTGTGTGTGTGCGTTTGTGTGCATACGTGCGTGTCTGAGATGGGGAGACAGAGAGAAAGAGAGGGAGAAAGTGAGTGAGACACCAGGTCCTTTGTATGCAGCATACATCAAAATTCAGCTATTTTAAACATCAATATTACATTTTTGTCCAGCGAGTAGCTGACAGTGATCATGTCCCTATGGCCACCGTGTGTGTGTGTGTCTGTTAGGGATGGTCACAGTTATTTGAATGTTCTAATATCCGAACGGACGTCAGTATTCGATTACTTGTGTGAATATTCATGCATTTAAAAAGGCTAAATTAAATGAAAATATCGATGTAACATTGTTAATTACAAGTATATACCATGACTTTTCAAATTCTTTATTTAATAAAAACAAACTTTTGAATGTATTTTTTATGACATGGGTAGCCTTCAAACATGTGGCTTGTTTTTGTCGGCCAATTAAAGCGGCACTACAGTCAAAGAAGATCAAATCAAATGTATCACATGCGCCGGATGTGAAATGCTTGCTTACGAACCTTTCCAAAAAATGCATAGTTAAAAAAATTGTCATGAAAAATTAAATAGTAACTATCAAAAGAGGAATAAATAAAACACACAAGAACGCCGCTATATACAGTGCATTCGGGAAGTATTCAGACACCTTAACATTTTCCACATTTTGTTATATTAAAGCTTTAATCTAAAATGGATGAAATAAAAATAAATCCTCTTCAATCTACACACATTACCGCAAACTGACAAAGTGACAACAGGTTTTTAGACATTTTTGGCAACATTTTTAATGTATTACAAATAAAAACCAGAAAAAAATGATTTACATAAGTATTCATACCCTTTGCTATGAGTCTCGAAATTGAGCTCAGGAGCATTCTGTTTCAATTGAGCAACCTTGATGTTTCTACAACTTGATTGGAGTCCAGCTGTGGTAAATTCAATTGATTGGACATGATTTGGAAAGGCACACCACTGTCTATATAAAGTACCACAGTTAACAGGGAATGTCATAGCAAAAACCAAGCCCTGAGGTCGAAGAAATTGTCCGTATAGATCCAAGACAGGATTGTGTTGATGCAACAGATCTGGGGAAGGGTGCCCAAAAATGTCTGCAGCATTGAAGTTCCCCAAGAATACAGTGGCCTCTATAATCCTTAAATGGAAGAAGTTTGGAACCACCAAGACTCTACCTAGAGCTGTCCGTCTGGCCAAACTGAGCAATCGGGGGAGAAGGGCCTTGGCCAGGGAGGTGACCAAAAACCCAATGGTCACTCTGACCAAGCTCCAGAGTCCCTCTATAGAGATGAGAGAACCTTCCAGAAAGAGAACCATTTATGCAGCACTCCACCAACCAGGCCTTTATGGTAGAGTGGCCAGACAGAAGCCACTCCTTAGTAAAAGGCACATGACAGCCCACTTGGAGTTTGCCAAAAGGCACCTAAAGACTTTCAGATGAGTAACAAGATTCTCTGGTCTGATGAAACTAGATTGAACTCTTTGGCCTGAATGCCAAGTGTCATATCTGGAGGAAACCTGGCACCATCCCTACGATAATGCATGGTGGTAGCAGCATCATGCTGTGTGGATGTTTTTCAGTGGCAGGGACTGGGAGACTAGTCAGGATCGAGGGAAGGATGAACGGAGAAAAGTACAGAGAGATCATTGATGAAAACTTGCTCCAGAGCGCTCAGGACCTCAGACTGGGGCAATGGTGGTCAGCTTGAAACATGTTAGGATTACAGAGTGGGACAAGGAGAGATTGAACATGTCTGTGAAGACACTTGCCACCTGGTCTGCGCATGCTTTGAGAACGTACCCTGGTATTCCATCTGGCCGGCCGGCCTCGTGATTGTTAACCTGTTTAACCTGTCTGGGCCAGTGGGACGCTTGCGTCCCACCCTAATCAACAGCCAGTGGAATCGCGTCGCGCTAAATGCAAAACCTCATAAATGCTATAACTTCAATTTCTCAAACATATGACTATTTTACACCGTTTTATAGATACACCTCTCCTGAATCGAACCACGTTGTCCGATTTCAAAAAGGCTTTACAGCAAAAGCAAAACATTAGATTATGTCAGCAGAGAACCCAGCCAGAAATAATCACACAGACATTTTCAAAGCAACTAGCATGCATCACAAATACCCAAAACACAGCTAAATGCAGCACTAATCTTTGACAACCTTCATCAGATGACACTCCTAGGACATCATGTTACACAATACGTGCATTTTTCGTTCGATAAAGTTCATATTTATATATAAAAACAGCATTTTACATCGGCGCATGACGTTCAGAAAATCTTTTCCCTCAAATGCTTCCGGTTTATTAGAGCTACAATTTACAAAATTACTATTAGAAAACACTGTTAAAATGTAATATTGTCATTCAAAGACTTATAGATTAACATGTCTTGAATGCCATCGCTTTGCCAGATTTAAAAATAACTTTACTGGGAAATCACACTTTGCAATAAACGACGTGGTATGCCCAGAAAAAAAGTCTAGGCTATACATGTTGGAGCCAACATGGAACGATCAACCATCAAAAATACTATTGTAAATAATACCTTACCTTTGATTATCCCAGGTCCATCACAAATGTAGTTTTGTTCAAAAAAGTTAATAATTTATGTCCCAATAGTGTTAGCGCGCTCCGAAGCCTAGTGAAAATGTACCGTGTGCCTCTGACTTGTCATCAGGAATTAGCAAAAAATATATATTTAACTTCGTTCAAACATGTCAAACGTTGTATAACATAAATCTTTAGGGGCTTTTTCAACCAGGGCTTCAATAATATTCCATTGGGACGGTTGCATTGTTTTTCAAAACGTTTCGAAAAGGGAGAGTAGTCATGGGCGCCGACATCACAATGGTAATGGCCCATCCCCTGTGACCAAGTGCCACAGCCTCTCTTTGGGTCAGTTACTACCATAGGAGACTCAAACCACTATGTAAAGACTGGGGACATCTAGTGGAAGCCATAGGAAGTGCTAAATGATTCACAAGCCCCTGTGTGTTTCAATGGCAAATGTTTGAAGTGATATCCACACATCAGATTTCAGTTTCCTGTCAGGATTTGTCTCAGGGTTTTGACTGCCATATGAGTTCTGTTATACTCACAGACACCATTCAAACAGTTTTAGAAACTTTAGGGTGTTTTCTATCCAAATTAAACAATTATATGCATATTCTAGTTACTGGGCAGGAGTAGTAACCAGATTAAATCGGGTATGTTTTTTATCCGGCCGTGCAAATACTGCCCCCTAGCCCTAACAGGCTAGCCTTTTTGAAATCGGACAGTGTGGTTAGATTAACGAGAGTCTTGTCTTTAAAATGCTGTAAAATAGTCATATGTTTGAGAAATTGAAGTAATAGCATTTCTAAGGAATTTGAATAACGCGCCACAGGATTCCACTGGCTGTTACGTAGGTGGGACGATTTGGTGCCACCTACCCTAGAGAGGCTAAACGTTTTGCTCACATCAGCCACGGAGAGCGAGATTACACAGTCATCTGGAAAAGCAAGGTCTTTCATGTAAGGCATTGTGTTATATTCCTCGAAGCTAGCATTAAAGGCATTTAGCTTGTTTGGGTGTTCTGTGTCGCTGTGCAGCTCATGGCTGGGTTTCCCTTTGTAATCCTTTATTGTCTGCTAGCCCTGCTACATACGACGAGCGTCGTAGCCGATGTAATAGGACTCCACCTTCTATAATGTCTTTGTGCGTGTTTGCTGTCTTGTCAGAGGTCGTAGTGGGATTTCTTGTATGCATCCATGTCTGTGTCCGTTCCTTGTAAACGGTAGCTCTAGTCTTTAGCCCAGCGTGGATATTACCTGTAACCCATGGTTTTTGGTTGGGATACATTCTTATAGTCACTGTGGGGACAACATCGTCTATGCACATATTGATGAAGTTTGTGACTGTTGTGGTAAATGCCTCAATGTTATTGGATGAATCTAGGAACATATCCCAGTCTGTACTAGCAAAACAGTCTTGTAGCCTCACTTCTGGCCAGATTTGCTGAAGGGAGGACGAGGGAGGGTCTTGTATGCATTTCTGTGGGAAGAATAATAATGGTCTAGAGTTATAATGCCCCTAGTAGCGCAAGAGACATGTTGGTAGAAGTGAGGTAGGACGGTTATTATAGAAAGATTACGTATTTCCCAGATTTATTTGATATTAATGGTTAACAATTAACTTATTTGGTCTAGGGGGCAGTATTTTCACATCCGGATAAAAAACGTACCCGATTTAATCTGTTTACGACTCCTGCCCAGTAACTAGAATATGCATATAATTATTGGCTTTGGATAGAAAACACCCTAAAGTTTCTAAAACTGTTTGAATGGTGTCTGTGAGTATAACAGAACTCCTATGGCAGGCAAAAACCTGAGAAGATTTCATGCAGGACGTGGCCTGTCTGACAAGGTGTTGTTGTTCTTGCTTCTGTTTATTGAAGAGTCAGGATCTTAGCTGTAACGTGACACTTCCTACGGCTCCAATAGGCTCTCAGAGCCCGGGAAAAACCTGAACGATGACGAGGCAGCCTCAGGCTGAAACACATAATCGCCTTTGCCAAGTGGTCTATCAGAGGACAATGGAATTAGGCGCGTGCCCGATTCGACCCTGTGCATTTTTTTATTTCGGCTGTTTACCTAATTGCAGATTCCCGGTCGGAATATTATCGCTTTTTTATGAGAAAAATGGCATAAAAATTGATTTTAAACAGCGGTTGACATGCTTCCAAGTACGGTAATGAAATATTTAGAAATCTTTTGTCACGAAATGCGCCGCGCGCGCGACCGTTATTTACCATTGGGATAGTGTCTAGAACGCACGAACAAAACGTCGCTGTTGGAACATAACTATGGATTATTTTGGACCAAACCTACATTTGTTATTGAAGTAGAAGTCCTGGGAGTGCATTCTGACGAAGAACAGGAAAGGTAATCAAACTTTTCTAATAGTAAATCTGATTTTGGTGAAGGCTAAACTTGCTGGGTGTCTAAATAGCTAGCCCTGTGATGCCGGGCTATCTACTTAGAATATTGCAAAATGTGCTTTCCCCCGAAAAGCTATTTTAAAATCGGACATATCGAGTGCATAGAGGAGTTCTGTATCTGTAATTCTTAAAATAATTGTTATGCTTTTTGTGAACGTTTATCGTGAGTAATTTAGTAAATTGTTAGTAAATTCGGCGGAAGTTTGCGGGGGGTATGCTAGTTCTGAACGTCACATGCTAATGTAAAAAGCTGGTTTTTGATATAAATATGAACTTGATTGAACAAAACATGCATGTATTGTATAACATAATGTCCTAGGTGTGTCATCTGATGAAGATCATCAAAGGTTAGTGCTGCATTTAGCTGTCTTCTGGGTTTTTGTGACATTATATGCTAGCTTGAAAAATGGGTGTCTGATTATTTCTGGCTGGGTACTCTGCTGACATAATCTAATGTTTTGCTTTCGTTGTAAAGCCTTTATGTTTTTATGTTTGAAAAATTGAAGTTTTTGGATTTTTGAGGAGTTTGTAATTCGCGCCACGCTCTATCATTGGATATTGGCGAGGCGTTCCGCTAGCGGCACATCTGATGTAAGAGGTTAACCTCTTACATCTAGATGTTCCACTAGCGGAACACCGCTAGCGGAACAATTGCTGGAGTGTTTTCTATCCAAAGCTAATAATTATATGCATATTCTAGTTTCTGGGCAGGAGTAATAATCAGATTAAATCGGTACGTTTTTTATCCGGCCGTGAAAATACTGCCCCCTATCCATAACAGGTTAACAGACATACTAGTGGACTTCCATCAGTGCTGGAAGAAAGAATCCTACTCAAACACATCAGATAATACAGTGTTCCACTAAGTGGCATAGACACCTTCCAAAGTAAACAATCCCAGAGTGCCTTTCCGGGTATCGTATCAGTTTAACCTGTTGCATCATTTCAGTGAAAATATAAAACCTGTTATAACAAAATGTTGCCCCGTCAGCTCAATATCCAATCAGCTCAATATTCAATACTAAAACATTCACTTTAAAACTTGACACTGTTCCACATAATGGAAACAGATTATCATTTTAAATTACATTACCTTCCTGCTCCAATTAACTGATGTTACCTAAACTACAAAACCAAGCAACAATAATCAGAAACTGTCAAATAACATTTATCATACCTCTACTTCAAATGGCCCACTGCCTGCTCGCTTTCAACCACAGCTAATCTATTTTACAATCTCAAGGCTCAATCGCTAAACCTTGTTTTGAAACCTCAACTTCTTGTAATTACAAAAATATTGCATCATTAGGGTGCTATCCAAAACCCCCACTAATAACATATTACCATTCACATACTGTCAACACCCATTAAGTTTACATCAACGCTGTAATGGCCATCGTAGGAAGTGGACCAAAATTCAGCGGGTACGTGAATGCTCATATTTATTTTATGACGAACATTACTCAAAAACAACAAAACGAAAAAACGAACGACAGCTAGACAGTCTTGCAGGCTAAACATAACAATGCAAAAACAACCTCCCACAATTCCCACAACAAACACACCCCTATACATAGGACCTTCAATCAGAGGCAACGAGGAACAGCTGCCTCCAATTGAAGGCCCAATCCCAATATACTAAACATAGAACTAAACACCCTAGATCTAACATAGAAATACACAACATAGAACCTAACCAAAAACCGCGGACTAATCTAAACAAACACCCCTCTACAAAACACATATCCCAACAAACCCCGAACCACATAAAACAAACACCCCCTGCCACGTCCTGACCAAACTATACTGCTCAAAAAAATAAAGGGAACACTTAAACAACACAATGTAACTCCAAGTCAATCACACTTCTGTGAAATCAAACTGTCCACTTAGGAAGCAACACTGATTGACAATAAATTTCACATGCTGTTGTGCAAATGGAATAGACAACAGGTGGAAATTATAGGCAATAAGCAAGACACCCCCAATAAAGGAGTGGTTCTGCAGGTGGAGACCAGAGACCACTTCTAAGTTCCTATGCTTCCTGGCTGATGTTTTGGTCACTTTTGAATGCTGGCGGTGCTTTCACTCTAGTGGTAGCATGAGACGGAGTCTACAACCCACACAAGTGGCTCAGGTAGTGCAGCTCATCCAGGATGGCACATCAATGCGAGCTGTGGCAAGAAGGTTTGCTGTGTCTGTCAGCGTAGTGTCCAGAGCATGGAGGCGCTACCAGGAGACAGGCCAGTACATCAGCAGCAGGACCGCTACCTCCGCCTTTGTGCAAGGAGGAGCACTGCCAGAGCCCTGCAAAATTACCTCCAGCAGGCCACAAATGTGCATGTGTCTGCTCAAACGGTCAGAAACAGACTCCATGAGGGTGGTATGAGGGCCCGACGTCCACAGGTGGGGGTTGTGCTTACAGCCCAACACCGTGCAGGACGTTTGGCATTTGCCAGAGAACACCAAGATTGGCAAATTCGCCACTGGCGCCCTGTGCTCTTCACAGATGAAAGCAGGTTCACACTGAGCACATGTGACAGACGTGACAGAGTCTGGAGACACCGTGGAGAACATTCTGCTGCCTGCAACATCCTCCAGCATGACCGGTTTGGTGGTGGGTCAGTCATGGTGTGGGGTGGCATTTCTTTGGGGGGCCGCACAGCCCTCCATGTGCTCGCCAGAGGTAGCCTGACTGCAATTAGGTACCGAGATGAGATCCTCAGACCCCTTGTGAGACCATATGCTGGTGGGTTGGCCCTGGGTTCCTCCCAATGCAAGACAATGCTAGACCTCATGTGGATGGAGTGTGTCAGCAGTTCCTGCAAGAGGAAGGCATTGATGCTATGGACTGGCCCGCCCGTTCCCCAGACCTGAATCCAATTGAGCACATCTGGGACATCATGTCTCGCTCCATCCACCAACGCCACATTGCACCACAGACTGTCCAGGAGTTGGCGGATGCTTTAGTCCATGTCTGGGAGGAGACCATCGACCACCTCATCAGGAGCATGCCCAGGCGTTGTAGGGAGGTCATACAGGCACGTGGAGGCCACACACACTACTGAGCCTCATTTTGACTTGTTTTAAGGACATTACATCAAAGTTGGATCAGCCTGTAGTGTGGTTTTCCACTTTAATTTTGAGTGTGACTCCAAATCCAGACCTCCATGGGTTGATAAATTGGATTTCCATTGATTATTTTTGTGTGATTTTGTTGTCAGCACATTCAACTATGTAAAGAAAAAAGTATTTAATAAGATTATTTCTTTCATTCAGATCTAGGATGTGTTGTTTAAGTGTTCCCTTTATTTTTTTGAGCAGTGTATAATAACAAATAACCTCTTTACTGGTCAGGACGTGACAAACGCTCCTTATCAATGTCTTCGACACTGTCAGCCATCGTAAGATTTATGAAAATAAAAGAAACCAAAGATGATTATTCTCTCCTTACCAGAAGGCAATGTTTTCATTGTAGTCTACCCTAACAATATTACTCTATTTTTAATACCAACGTCTTCTTCACACTTATTAAACCGCTATTATTTTAAGATTAATTTGTAAAGCGCCAAATGTATAAAATACATCAGCCAATTCTTAAGGACGAAACACATTTCGGTGGGCATAATACTGTAGCCTCTTACTACCCACAACTTCTATCCATTGCTGTTGTAGCCTAGTTTTATCATGATCATTGTCACAGCTCTATCGTAATTGCCTATTATTATAATTAATTCGATTTAGGTAACTGTCTCTTCTGATTAGGCTACAGGTAATAAAACAAACACTTGCAATTGTTGACAAGCATGTATTCAGTTCATGATTCAGGGATTCAAATACGACTCCATTCTCAGTAGTTTATTCCAGCAGACCATTTAGGCCACACAAAATGTATTACCTCAAAATCGCTATTCATGTTGAATAAATTAGCCTTTCAATTCGAACTAAGCAAGCTGTTAAAACGTTCAGTTCACATCTTTAAAAAAACACTGGCTGCTACATCTACCTAAGAAAACATGGCAATAGTTGAATTACTATTAGAAACTCAGGATTCAGTCAGTAACATAGACCCAATGCTATTGAAATGACAAATAAATCCCGCAATTATAATGGTTTGTAGTGTTAACATCAGGCACATAATAACGACACAATTACCAGGTCAACATTTTTTTATTTTTTGTGTCTGGAAGTAACGTTAGCTAGCAAGCTAGCCAACTTTAGCCAGTTAGCTTGGGTGCTTGACTGCCTTTGTGAGAATCAAGGACAGTGGATATTAGGTAACATGTTAAAATTGACAGTATATATGGGCGAGAGCATGAATTATGATTACAAATAGTCAAACTTTATATCACGCCGCATTTAAACAAATCGCTAAATAGTGTACATTTTAGGGTTCTGTGTTGATACAATATGTAGTGAATTTGCTATTGGTGTAAAAAGACGAAGAAATTCATATGCCAAACATCACCACATCAGTAAACTATTTGGTGGAGCAGGGTCACAAGACATCATATGGGAAAGTACAACCAGCGAAACAAGAGATAACATAGTAATTAAAGTGGCCTCCCTGTGAACAGAAGTTATTATGTTTGTTTTGACTATTAACAGAGTTGGTTAGGCTTTTTTCATGTTTTCAAAGCATTCGTGACTAACTGTGCTGCTGGCAATAATAAATTACATTCTTTTCTCTAACGTTTACTGACACCAGCCATATTCAACAGGCGTTGACCGTTGGTAAATTCATCAGTTATTCTGTGCTCTGGTACACTCAGACAAGAATGCTCTGAAGTCAGAACAAATAGCCAGAGAGAATTTACCAAGCACCCCATTTAACAAGGTTATTCAGAATGCACAACGACTATACTATTTATCTAAGCTAAGAATTTTTTTGTTTTATAGATGAGTACTGAATTGCATGGCCTCTAAAGGCCTCTAAAGGCACACATAAAAGTGTCCCATTCTGTCCCCCCTCTAAGCTAAGAATTACATGAATAGTTAACATACTAGCAAGTTCGATGCAATGATATGCTATGCGGTTCATAAGGATAGCGTAACCAACAAATTTGTCAGCCAACATAACACATAACGCAACTTTATTTGAAAAGTCATTACTTTACAACATTGCTCAACATTTTCTTAACATTCGTCATAATTAGTTAAAACAAAGAATTTGTATCTTAAGACCAATAAGCATACTACATACTCAAATTACTTCACAAATAATACGGTTAGTGCGATTATGCTGATAGAACGCTAACATCAATACGCTGGTGTATTTAGCTTTTGACTGTTCTTTAATGTCATTGTGGCAAGTCACAATTGCATCCCTGAATTCTCTATTAGATTGGAATTGTTCTGTCAGCAGGGAAATGCTGCTGAATACTGGCCATGGTTAGATTTTTTTACCATATTCGAGCCGAATGCTCATGCACTTCTTTTAGAGCCTCTATGGCTTTGCTATATTTCACCACGTATATGATGGTTATTTCTGCACCTCTCTCAACGATTTTAATAAATGTGACCAGATCCAGGAAACTAGGCGTATGTCGCAAGTCACGACTTCACAGGAGAGCCGTTTGAACATATTTTTTTGTTTTTATCAAAATGCGTTTGTTTTGACAGAAATGCCTTCTCGAACATGTGAACTTTCAAGTGCCTTAATAACAAACTTGTATGCCATCTGTCAATTTGAATAAAATTGTTAAATAATGAGCCTTGTTGGTTAAACCACAGTCAGTAACCTTCCCACTAGCCATGATTGGCTGAGATAATGAGTGGGCTGGACATGCCGCGAGAGGAGTTCAGATTGGTCTACTGTTTTGAAGGCTTCTGTCTATTTGAGCTCGTCAGTCTGTGTTGGTAATCCTGTTGAACGCGGCTTTTTTATAAATGTATTGTGTAGTGGAGCTGCATAAGTGTTGCTCTCCACTTTCTGGATGATCAAGTTTTTAAATCAGTGGAATTAGAGTATGACAGCTAAAGAGATGGAGAAAACACCTGTCTCCGGATTACATCTTCAAACTAAGGGCAACCACGGCATGGCATTCCTGACAGGGAGACGCGTCCATCATGCATGATGATGTATACAGGTAAGATAGTCTAGCGTTAGCTTGCTACATTTTCAGATGTTACATGTTTGTCACGATCATCGTAATGATTGGACCAAGGCGCAGCGTGAGTAGAGTTTCACATCTTTATTATAACGTGAAACTTCAGCAAAATACAAAACAATAAATGATCAAACGAAACGTGAAGACAGTGAAGTGCAAATAGGCACCTACACAAAAACAGAAAATAATATCCCACAAACACAGGTGGGAAAAACAGCTACTTAAATATGATCCCCAATTAGAGACAACGATTACCAGCTGCCTTTAATTGGGAATCATACAAATCACCAACATAGAAATAATAACCTAGAACCCCACATAGCGAAAGCAAAACATTAGATTATGTCAGCAAAGTACCTAGCCAGAAATAATCAGACACCCATTTTTCAAGCTAGCATATAATGTCACAAAAAACATAACCACAGCTAAATGCAGCACTAACCTTTGATGATCTTCATCAGCTGACACTCCTAGGACATTATGTTATACAATACATGCATGTTTTGTTCAATCAAGTTAATATTTATATCAAAAACCAGCTTTTTACATTAGCATGTGACGTTCAGAACTAGCATTCCCACCGAACACTTCCGGTGAATTGACTAAATTACTCACGATAAACGTTCACAAAAAACATAACAATTATTTAAAGAATTATAGATACAGAACTCCTTTATGCAATCGCGGTGTCCGATATTAAAATAGCTTTTCGGTGAAAGCACATTTTGCAATATTCTGAGTAGATAGCTCGCCAACACAGGCTAGCTATTTTGACACCCACCAAGTTTGGTACTCACCAAACTCAGATTTACTATAAGAAAAATTGGATTACCTTTGCTGTTCTTCGTCAGAATGCACTCCCAGGACTTCTACTTCAATAACAAATGTTGGTTTGGTTCCAAATAATCCATAGTTATATCCAAATAGCAGCGTTTTGTTGTGCGTTCAAGACACTATCCGAAGGGTAACGAAGGGTGACGCGCCCGGCGTGTTTCGTGACAAAAAATGTCAAAATATTCCATTACCGTACTTCGAAGCATGTCAAACGCTGTTTAAAATCAATTTTTATGCGATTTGTCTCGTAAAAAAGCGATAATATTCCGACCGGGAGTCGTTGTTTTCGTTCAAAGACTGAAAATGAAAACATGGAGTCATCTCGTGCACACGCGGGCCAGTCTCATTGTTCTCAGATCGACCACTTACCAAATGCGCTACTGTTTTTCAGCCAGGGACTGCAAAGTCATCATTCAACATTCTGGCGCCTTCTGAGAGCCTATGGGAGTGTTAGAAAATGTCACGTTACAGCAGAGATCCCCTGTTTTGGATAGAGATGATCAAGAAGGCCAAGAAATGGTCAGAGAGGGCGCTTCCTGTTTGGAATCTTCTCAGGTTTTGGCCTGCCAAATGAGTTCTGTTATACTCACAGACACCATTCAAACAGTTTTAGAAACGTTGGAGTGTTTTCTATCCAAAGCTAATAATTATATGCATATTCTAGTATACTCCTCTAACATAATCTAATGTTTTGCTTTTGCTGTAAAGCCTTTTAGAAATCGGACAACGTGGTTCGATTCAGGAGAGGTGTATCTATAAAACGATATAAAATAGTCCTATATTTGAAAAAACTAAATATTACATTTTGTTATGAATATGGAGATAGGATTTTTCGCTGGATGTTTATCCCGCATACAGGATGGAGAACGTCAATTAAGTATGATTCGGACCATGAGAAGGATAGTCTCTAGTCTATTTTTACTATGAAGTTATGGGAACAATTTTTTCTTTATGGAGTTATGGGTAGTGATTTTAATTAGATTTTGTTATTTTAAATTGTTTTGTTTTATTTTTTAGATAGCAGTCTTGTTATTTTTACACATTAATCACTACTTTAGTCATGTGTCAAAATGGGGGAATTACCAATGTATTGAATGATGTATGAAGGAATGTATTGTTGTTTGTTCTGTTTTGTTTCAATATAAATCTCACCAGATTGGGTCTGCTGGATGATTGGGAAAACTTCCTGACCCTGTGACTCTGTGATGAGGTTGACTGTGTCATAGAGGGAGTATAAGCCAATTTGGAAATATGGTTTCAACAGAATTTGATGTTATTTTCTTTGATATTTGTATTAAGAATATTGGTAGAAGTTATAATTTGTCATACAGTCAATGCTTGTCTGGATTTCCTGAATCAGAAATTAACTAAACTAAACTGTTGTTCTGATCTGTCCTTTCTCGAGGTTATAGTGAAGGTGACTACACATGGTATCTAGATGCATGGAAGGGATAATTTGACCAAACGGTGTGGACCTCAAAACCCCCTCTAACCGGCTGAAGAAATGGCGTTCAATACGGCCCTGTCCTGCATCACTTCTATTGTGAGACCTGAGTCATAGCCAGCAACCTGTACACAGAATCCAATCGAAGCTATCAACTGCCTTTTGTCTCATGCCCCTTCTCTTAGGGGTGCGACATGAGTCCACGTGGAGTGAGCATGAATAGAGATCCATTCCAAAATGTATCTTATGTTGCTGGTACACTGGTTAGCAAATGAACAAGACATAATAGGCGTTGTGGTTGGGCTCAAGTGAGACATTAGTCTGTTTGGGAAAATCTGATTATTCCTGAGACATTGCAATTATCATGTGCCATCCACTTGGAACTGTGAACCTAACTGAAGAAGAAAATGAAGAGTTGCCAGAAGAATTGAATGCCGGGGAAGGAAGGGGTTGGTCAACTGAGCCCGTAATTGATTTATACTTGTCTGAATTTTTTTTATTTTGGGGTATCAGGTTGATTGAGGAGGTCTACACACTGCTAAATTTATAGTAATTAAGGGCTAAGGATGCATTGAGATACTGATCTGTAATCATAATTGCGATGAGAAGGTTATTGTTAGAGTTATAAGATGAATATATTGTATGTTAATATAAATGTATATTCTGCCAGTGTTGATGTATGTTAAGTTGAGGGTTTAAATGTTTAGCGATAGAACCAATGTGAATCACTAAGCAATTTAATTCTACATTTTGGTTGGATAATTAATTGGGTTTTAATTATGATTTGGAAGCTTATGCTTTTAAAACTGACTGTTTGATTTGAGTAAGTTTGTGTATGTTAATAACTATATGAGCGGAGAAATTCATGTATTATGGGTTGATTGTTTTGATTGTTTCTATGCTAATGGTGACATGGATAAAGAAGGTGTTGTGTACTGAAAATGTTGAACTCTGATCCTGAGAGTGAAACTGATCCTAATCTATTTGACCTATATCCATTACCAAACTGCAATTTTTAATGATAACACTCAGGAACTATAGCAGGTTTATGCTAATGGTACATAGGCGATGCCCTTATAATAGTGGGATCTGGATGCTTGTCCTGGGTAATGTTCATTAAGCTCTAAACGCAAGAAATGTTACTTAAACAGGGAGTCACCACCTGGATTTGTCCAGCAAGATATGTTCATTTTAGTTTCTACATATGGGGATATGGGGATGGAAATGGTTATTTCTACCATGCTGACCAATGGGAGTATGCTCAGTATCAACATGATGATTTGTTTCATACTGATGAAAAAATTACTCTGACTTTGCTGAGAATTTCCCCCATTTAAAAAAAAACATTTGCTTAAAATGACATACCACATCTAACTCCTTGTAGCTCAGGCCTTGAAGCAAGGATATGCATATGCTTGGTACCATTTGAAAGGAAACGCTTTGAAGTTTGTGGAAATGTGAATTGAATGTAGGAGAATATAACACAATAGATCTGGTAGAATAAAATACGAAGAAAAAAAACGTTATTTTTATTCTACCACCATCTTTGAAATGCAACAGAAAGGTCCTACTTGTAGCCATCACTCTGGTTGTAATTCCGATGGTGTCCACAAGATGGCAGCAGTATATGTGCAAAGATGGATAACTTGAAGTATGAGCGAACTACATGACATTTAGTATGAAGTCACCAGGTACATTTGGGCAAATCGTGAAGGAGACATTTGCATTTATATTAAATTTTTCTGCAAGAATATCGTCAAATCTGTATACTTGGACATTGATTTAGCTTTTCCAGTATTAGTAGCCATATTATAAGTTCAACATTTGCAAAACATCCCGTTTTCACAACTTCATAACTCTGAATATTCTTATAAATTTTGTCCAACAGGAAAAGACATGCTGTCGCACAAGTTTGGCAGCAACATTTTGCAACAGATACATAACCTGTTATGGCTAGACGTTCCGCTAGCGAAACACTGAGCGCACACCGAACAGGAAGAGAAATAACGCCGAACATCCTCCACCAAGGTGGGCCACCAGTACCTTCCCTTCAGGCCCCGCACTGTCCGTTCCACCCCAGGATGACCCAAGGAGGGTAGAGCATGGGACCATCGGATCAGGCGATCGCGAACACCAAGCGGAACGTATTTCAGACCCACGGGACACTGCGGTGGAGTGGGTTCTGACCGACCCGCCCGCTCGATGTCCGCATCCACCTCCCATACCACCGGTGCCACCAGACAGGAGGCGGGAAGTATGGGAGTAGGATCGATGGTCCGCTCCTCGGTGTCGTAGAGACGCGACAGTGCGTCAGCCTTCCGGTTCCGGGAACCTGGAATGTATGAGAGGGTAAAGTTAAACCTCGTAAAAAACATTGCCCACCTTGCCTGACGGGGATTAAGTCTCCTCGCTGCCCGAATATACTCCAGGTTACGGTGGTCGGTCCAGATGAGAAAAGGGTGACGTGCCCCCTCAAGCCAATGTCTCCACACCGTCAAAGCCCTGACCACGGCTAACAGCTCCCGGTCCCCCACATCATAGTTGCGCTCCGCCGGGCTCAGCTTCTTAGAAAAGAACGCACATGGGCGGAGCTTCGGAGGAACGCCCGAGCGCTGCGATAGCACAGCTCCTACCCCAGCCTCGGACGCGTCCACCTCCACTATGAATGGCAAAGAGGGGTCCGGATGCGCCAGGACAGGTGCATTGGTAAACAGAACCTTCAGACAATGGAAGGCTCTGTCCGCCTCTGCTGACCATCGTAGCCGCACCGGCCCCCCCTTCATCAGTGAGGTAATGGGAGCTGCCACCTGGCCAAAACCCCGGATAAACCGCCGATAATAATTAGCGAACCCCAAGAACTGCTGCACCTCCTTCACAGTGGCTGGGGTTGGCCAATTACGCACAGCCGTCACGCGGTCACACTCCACCTCCACCCCCGAGGTGGAAATGCGATATCCTAGAAATGAGACGGCTCGTTTGAAGAACTCGCATTTCTCAGCCTTGACGTATAGGTTATGCTCCAGCAGCCACCCAAGCACTTTACGCACCAGGGACACATGCTCGGCACGTGTGGCGGAGTAGATCAGGATGTCATCGATGTACACCACCACACCCTGCCCGAGCATGTCCCTAAGGACCTCGTCCACAAAGGATTGGAAGACAGCGGGAGCGTTCTTTAACCCATACGGCATGACGAGGTACTCATAATGGCCCGATGTGGTACTAAATGCGGTTCTCCACTCGTCTCCATCTCGGATACGCACCAGGTTATACACACTCCTGAGATCCAATTTCGTGAAGAAGCGCGCCCCGTGAAATGACTCCACTGCCGTAGCAATGAGAGGTAGCGAGTAACTGAAACCCACTGTGATAGCATTTAGACCTCTATAGTCAATGCACGGGCGCAGACCTCCCTCCTTCTTCTTCACAAAAAAGAAGCTCGAGGAGACGGGGGACTTAGAGGGCCGAATGTATCCCTGTCTCAAGGACTCAGTGACGTATGTATCCATAGCCACTGTCTCCTCCTGAGACAGAGGATACACGTGACTCCTAGGAAGAATCGCGTCGGCCTGGAGGTTTATCGCACAATCCCCTCGTCGATGGGGGGGTAATAGAGTCGCCTTCGTCTTACTGAAAGTGATAGCCAAATCGGCATACTCTGAGGGAATGTGCACGGTGGAGACTTGGTCTGGACTCTCCACCGTAGTCGCACCGATGGAAACTCCTATGCACCTACCTGAGCACTCCCTCGACCACCCCGTCAGAGCCCTCTGCCCCCACGAAATCTGGGGGTTGTGTGTGGCTAGCCAGGGGATTCCCAGTACCACCGGAAACGCTGGGGAGTCAATGAGGAACAGGCTGATACGCTCCTCATGACCCCCCCACGTCTGCATCACCAGTGGCACGGTGACCTCCCCTACTTGGCCTGACCCTAGCGGTCGACTATCTAGGGCGTGCACGGGGAAGGGGTGGTCCAGCTGAACCAGGGGAATCCCTAACCTCTTAGCTAACCCACGGTCCATAAAACTCCCAGCTGCACCTGAATCGACTAGCGCCTTATACTGGAAGTGAGGGGAAAAATTAGGAAAACAAACGGAGGTGTACAAGTGGTCGACAGGGGGCTCTGGATGTGGCTGGTGCGGACTCACCTGGGGGGTCGAAGTAGTGCTCTGCCTGCCCTCCGAACTCCCGGAGGGACCTCTCCAGCACCGGTCCACAGTGTGTCCTCTGCGCCCACATCGGGTGCAGGAGAGACCCCCCCTTTGGTCCTCCTCGATGCAGCCCCCCCTATCTCCATGGGCTGTGGAGCGGGAGGACTGGGAGGCGGAACGAACAGGCCCCGACTGGAACGTCCCCGGGCAGCCAGCAGGTTGTCCAATCTAATGGACAAATCCACCAGTTGGTCCAGAGTGGAGGTGTTGTCCCTACAAGCCAGCTCCCGGCGGACGTCCTCGCGAAGGCTGCACCTATAGTGGTCTATCAGGGCCCGCTCGTTCCACCCCGATCCAGCAGCGAGAGTCCGGAATTCCAATGCGAAATCCTGAGCGGTCCTCGTCTCCTGTCTCAAATGGAATAGTCGCTCACCCGCCGCCCTGCCCTCCGGGGGATGATCGAAAACCGCCCGGAAGCGGCGGGTGAACTCAGGGTAGTCACCCCGGGCCGAGTCTGGACCATTCCAGACCGCATTGGCCCATTCCAGGGCTCGACCCGTGAGACACGAGACGAGGACACTCACCCTCTCTTCGTCGGAGGGAGGGGGCGGACGGTCGCCAGGTACAGTTCTAGTTGGCGCAGGAACCCCTTGCACCCAGCGGCCGTCCCATCGAACTCCCTGGGCGGTGAAATCCGGATCCCGCCGGCACCCGCTTCAGTGGGTGTGGGTAGGGGCGCAGGGTGAGGGACCGGAGCTGGTCTGGCTGGGGAGGCACCTCTCTCCCAGCTCTCCAACCGGGCCAACACCTGATCCATGGCCGAGCCTAGGCGGTGGAGGAGGCCGGCATGTTGGGAGACCTGCTCAGCCATGGATGGCGCTTCTGCTCCTGCTGACTCCATAGGTGATGGTGCGGGATTCTGTCAAGGATTCTAGGAGTGGTGGTTGGAGTCAGGCGCAGAGAGCAGAGGTAAAGTATATCGTCTTTATTTTCCCCGGCACAAAACGGTCACGCCAAAACAGAAGGGCGCGTAATAATAATGACCAACCCAAAACACAGGGCAAAACGGTCCGGAGAGAAAAATAAGATGTCAGCCAGCACATCCAAAATACAAACAGCGAAATAAATATATTCCCACAAATATATTCCCACGGGTGTTGTGCGGGATTGTTTATTGTCCACTCAGGACGGTGGGCCGTGTTTGTTACATTTTTACTGACAGGTTTAGTCAGAAGATTTACCGAACTGACAACAGACAAACAGAGAACACCGGAATAAATACCCAGGGACTAATGTGGAAAACGGGTGACACCTGGATGTGGGTAGAGACAATCACAAAGACATGTGAAACAGATCAGGGTGTGACAGATTATCTTCTAATAATCTAATAAAACCACCCTCAAAAAGCACTAATCGCTCAGCACTATCCTCCAGACCTTCTGCACCTTTTGGCGGAAGTGTCTGGGAACGAAATGAGGTGTAATGTGACTAACATGACTTGTGCTGAAGAGTGTGCCATCCTTCAGCACAACATGTCACCCTTTATAAAACACAAGTTTATATCATATTCGACATAGTGGGTTATGTCACATTGACATTGGTGATTATGTCTCACAGTTATGCCACATTTATGTAGCTGAACATAGTCTAAAGCGGGACCAATTTTCTTTAACATCCTTAACCCCTTCCACCTTCCCTTCCGCACTATCACTTCTCCCACAGTTAGTGCTATCTGGAATCCTTGGTATGTACCTACCCTAAAGCCTAACCCTAACCTTAACCCTTACCTTAAATGTTTTACATTTCAACTTCAATGGGCTGATGTCAGAGTTGGACCCAAGGAACTAATTTAGACTTTTTACTTCTCCCACCATGAGAGGTCTTAGACAATGTCCATCCAGGTCACTGACATTGACTTCCCGCCTTACTGAGCCAATAGGTTGCAGGCTGTTGCCCATCTCCCCACCAGGCTTTTACTGGTCTGAGAGTTCTGCCTGCCTGTCTGCACACCTAGCTGTACACAGCTAGCAGGTTGGCTCTTAAGGCACGGACACACCAATAGCATTTGCCGGCCAAGAGTACTTAGCACCTTTGAACAGACTGTCAGCTGTAATTTGTAAACCAATTCTACATGTAGAATCGTGCGAAAATGTCAGCAGTCAGACGCCCACCAGCGGGTGGTCCCTAAAACACACAGTGCCTAACCAACAGCAAACCAACGGCCGATGAACGGCAGATTGACATTCAGTGAGGTGTGTGTGCTCGCTTAAGTGGACTGGAGGGGGAGGGAAGGAATGGATATGAGAAAATAGGAAAAGAGGAGTAGAAAAGAGTGGGGGAGATCAGATCAGAGCAGAGCCAAATGCTGCCTTTATGGGAGCCCTGCATGTCACGTCCTGACCAGTAAAAGGGGTTATTTGTCATTGTAGTTTGGTCAGGGCATGGCAGGGGGTGTTTGTTTTGAGTGTTTCGGTGTTTTTGGTTTATGTTTACATTTACATTTACATTTAAGTCATTTAGCAGACGCTCTTATCCAGATGTTCTATGTTATCTATTTCTATGTGTTTATCTAGTTTTCTATTTCTATGTTGTTTTTTTGCAATGACCTCCAATTAGAAGCAGCTGGTTGTCGTTGTCTCTAATTGGAGGCCATATTTAGTTGGGTTTGTTTTCACTTGTGTTTTGTGGGTGGTTGTTTTTAGTATAGTCTGTGCACCTTACTGGACTGTTTTCGTCGTTTGTTTATTTTGATTAAGTGTTTTCTTTAATAAAATAAGAAGATGAGCACTTTACCCGCTGCGTTTTGGTCCCCCTTTAACGACGCTTATGACACTGCATTACTAGTCTGACCCAGCTTCAGCTCCAGCACCAGCCCCCAGACCCCAGCTCCAGACCCTGCCCCTTTCCTAGCTCCAGGTCCTGCACCTGCCCCAGCTCCAGCCCCTGCCCCAGGTCCAGACCCTGCCCCTTTCCTGGCTCCAGGTCCAGCCCCTGCACCTGCCCCAGCTCCAGCCCCTGCGCCAGGTCCAGCCAAGTACAGCGAGGTGACGGGTAAAGTGACTGTCCTCTATTAATCAGACTTGGGCCGGCAGTGGCGATGGGTGCTGACGTTACGCTGAGTTCCCTGCCTGAGAGCAGGATCAGATAGGACCTCCACATTCATCCATCACTCATGGGAGGGTGACACGCTGGCTACTGACTCGAGGCTGTGACACACACTCACACACACACGCGCTGGCATACGCGCGCGCATGCACACACAAAGACACACACACACGCACAAACACACATATGCATAAACACACCCAATAGACAAACACACATGAACACACACAGTAACACATTCTGACCCCGAAACCTTCTCTGTATACCACAGACGTGAGCTCTTAATTTGAGTGTGATTCTGATGATGACATGAGAGAGAGAGAGGTGGGTGATTGGGTTCGTTAATTGGAACATACAGTACATTCCTTATGGATGGTCTTCTTTTAGTTAATTTATACAGGAGGGTTGTAGATAATGGAAATTCACAGTGTATGTGTGTGAGTGTGTATCAAAACTGCATACAACAGCAATTTAAAAGTGTTTAATATAGTAGCCAGAACCAAGTAACACAGGTAAAACATCTACTCCCATACCATAAGACCACAAGTGTTTTTTCTCTGTGCTCTTTTCTGTATTAGCCTACAGACAACAAGGATATTGCAGTGCTAAAGCATTATATTTGTTTTCTGCTAAGGCCTAAATTAGATCAAAGTGACAAGGCTAGATAGCTATTTTATAGATAAAGGTTTCCTTGACTTAGGGACGTGTTCCTTATAGCAGGTACTGTACAGCATTTGGAAGCAGACAGTAGATTAGAGTACAGCCGAAGGGAAATTCACATTTAAACCCTGTATTACACACACACTACCCTGCCTCAGAACAGAACAAACATCCAGTGTGTGTGTGTGTTTCTCTCTCGTACACAGACACACACACACACACACACACACGTAGACAGACAGTAGGGATTTTCAAATAGTATCATTACTCTTTTTTTCTGGATATCCGGATATTCAAAATACACATGTTTTTTTAAGCAAACATTTTTGAGAGATGCTGCCGCTCTATTGCTGTAATGTAATGATGTGATCATGTGATAATCTTATAAAAAAAGCATTCATGTTCATGTTTTTTTCTGAATGTTTCTGGTGTTTTTTATGCTCTAAATCTCAGAATTTCCTAAAACTGCATCATATTATGCGCATGCATATTGCCTAAACATGTTGTGTGGGTATTGCCTGCTACTGCCTGGGGTAAATTGCTTACATTTGGTCGTGTCTACATAATGTGGTGCTCGGATCCCTTGAACTGAAGAAAGTTAGCTAGCTAGCAAAAACAACCTGACAAATGGACACTACTCTACTCTTCCTCAATTTTCCAAGTTGGAATAATCATGTAACAAGCGGTTTGGAGAGTTTGAAGAATGGAACGTCAACTATAATGAAAGTTAAGACCAGACAGATTCAGTACACAGCATACAAGACGTGACTTTATTCATGACAGGTGACCAACGTTCCATCACTGCTAGCTGTCAGGCAGGCGGACAGTGAGAACTGGACTGTCCACTTGTCTGAAAAGTCATTAACAATTAATACTTTTTACCCAGACTTTTACACATCTTGGACATTCAATGCGGGATGGAGCCTTGGCTTCTAAAAGATGTTTGTGACTAACTCCTCTACAACCATTCTAGCTGTGTGAATGGCTGCCCTGCTGTGTGCATTCAGAATAAAATAATGGACATGGGGTTCTGCTGTGACTTCTACATTGCTGTAACCGAAAGGGAAGGACCGACAAATAGACTTAATTTGCAAGTAAATGTAGGCCTAAATCCATTTTCCTTAGCAATTTGCAGGTTAGAGTTCTGTTTAATCATGAGAACAGACAACATCCCACCTTATTTATTATATACACTACCGTTCAAAAGTTTGGGGTCATTTAGAAATGTCCTTGTTTTTGAAAGAAAGGCACATTTTTTGGTCCATTAAAATAACATGAAATTGATCAGAAATACAGTATAGACATTGTTAATGTTGTAAATGACTGTTGTTAGAGAAACAATAAATGTCGGTACATATAAGTGTCTTATATCGGCTGAAAGCTTAAATTCTTGTTAATATAACTGCACTGTCCAATTTACAATAGCTATTACTGCGAAAAAAAATGCCATGCTATTGTTTGAGGAGAGCTTCTAACAACAAAACACTTTTTTCACAGCGATAGGTTTGATAAATTCACCTCTGAAGGTGAAATGTGTGCTTACATTCTGAAATCTTGCTCTGATTTATCATCCAAAGGGTCCCAGAGATAACATGAAGTGTCGTTTTGTTAGATAAAATCCTTTTTCAATTCCTGAAAAGGTCCATATAGCATGCACGATCGATTTTGTATTTCCACTCGTTCCATTTGTAAAGAAAGGAATCTATGAAAATCTAACCATAAAGCACATAAAAAAGTACCACATGTAATTGATGGGATTGAAATCAGGTGTGTGGGAAGACAAGAGAAAACAAATGGAAAATGAATGGTGGATCAGCGATGGCTTGAAGACCGGTGACATCGACCGCCGAACGTCATCCGAACAAGGAGAAGGAACAACTTCAGAGGAAGTCGTGACAGTACCCCCCGCGCGCTGACACCGGCCTCGGGGATGACCCGGAGGGCGAGGGGCAGGGCAATCCGGACGAAGACCGTGGAACTCCTGCAGCATTGAAGGGTCCAACACGTCCTCGACTGGAACCCAGCACCTCTCCTCCGGGCCGTACCCCTCCCACTCCACGAGATACTGAAAGCCCCTCGCCCGGCGCCTCAAATCCAGTATGGAGCGAATGGAGTACGCCCCCCCCCCCCCCATAGTCCAGACGGAGCGGAGGAACCTCCCGCACCTCAGACTCCTGGAGCGGACCAGCCATCACCGGCCTGAGAGACACATGGAACGAGGGGTTAATACGGTAATCGGGTGGAAGTTGTAACCTATAACAAACCTCGTTCACTCTCCTCAGGACTTTAAATGGCCCCACAAACCGTGGACCCAGCTTCCGGCAGGGCAGGTGGAAGGGCAGGTTTTGGGTCGAGAGCCAGACCTGGTCCCCCGGTGCGAACACCAGGGCCTCACTGCGGTGGCGATCTGCGTTCTCCTGTTGGCGCATCACGGCCTGCTATAGGTGAACACGGACAGCCTCCCATGTCTCCTCCGCGCGCATGAACCAGTCGTCCACCGCAGGAACCTCGGTCTGACTCTGATGCCAAGGCACCAGAACCGGCTGGTACCCCAGTACGCACTGGAAGGGAGAGAGGTTAGTGGAGGAGTGGCGAAGCGAGTTATGTGCCATCTCAGCCCAGGGCACGAATGCCGCCCACTCCCCTGGCTGGTCCTGGCAATAGGACCGCAGAAACCTGCCCACATCCTGGTTTACTCTCTCGGGGTGAAACCCTGAAGTAAGGCTGATCGAGACCCCCAGACGTTCCATGAACGCCTTCCAGACCCTAGACGTGAACTGGGGACCTCGATCAGACACTATATCCTTAGGCACCCCATAGTGCCGGAAGACATGCGTAAACAAGGCCTCCGCAGTCTGTAGTGAGGGAGCCGTAGGGAGACCGGGCAGAGGGAGGAGATGACAGGACTTAGAGAAACGATCCACAACGACCAGGATCGCGGTGTTACCCTGTGAGAGTGGAAGATCGGTCAGAAAATCAGGTGCGACCAAGGTCGTTGTGGAACGGGTAAGGGATGTAGCTTACCTCTGGGCAGGTGCCTAGGAGCCTTACACTGGGCGCACACCAAGCAGGAGGAAACATAAACCCTCACATCCTTAGCCAAGGTAGGCCACCAGTACCTCCCGCTCAAACATTGCACTGTCCGACTGATCCCAGGATGACCAGAGGAGGGTGACGTGTGGGTCCAATAGATCAACCGGTCACGAACAGCAGACGGGACGTACAGATGCCCAGCAGGACACTGGACAGGAGTGGGCTCTGCACGTAACGCCTGCTCAATGTCCGTTTCCAGCTCCCACACTACCGGCACCACCAGGCAGGAGGCCGGGGAGTATGGGAGTGGGATCCATGGGCCGATCCTCTATGTCATACAGCCGAGACAATGCGTCTGCCTTCACATTCTGGGAGCCTGGTCTGTAGGAAAAGGTAAACACAAAACGGGTGAAAAACATGGCCCAACTTGCCTGGCGAGGGTTCAGTCTCCTTGCCGCCCGGATGTACTCCAGATTAAGGTAGTCAGTCCAGATGAGAAAAGGGTGTCTAGCCCCCTCAAGCCAATGTCTCCACGCCTTCAAGGCCTTGACGACAGCCAACAGCTCCCGGTCCCCCACGTCATAGTTTCGCTCCGCTGCGCTGAGCTTCTTCGAGAAGAAGGCACAGGGGCGGAGATTCGGTGGCGTACCTGAGCGCTGAGAGAGCACAGCTCCTATCCCAGCCTCGGACGCGTCTACCTCCACTATGAACGCCAAAGAGGGATCCGGATGGGCCAGCACGGGAGCCGAGGTAAACAGAGCCCTCAGGTGACTAAAAGCCCTATCCGCCTCAGTTGACCACTGCAAGCGCACTGGGCCCCCCTTCAGCAGTGAGGTAATGAGAGCCGCTACCTGACCAAAACTCCGGATAAACCTTCGGTAGTAGTTGGCAAACCCTAAGAACCGCGGCACCTTCTTTACCGTGGTGCGAGTTGGCCAATTATGCACGGCTGAAATGCGGTCACTCTCCATCTCCACCCCTGAGGTGGAAATGCAATACCCTAGGAAGGAGACGGACTGCTGGAAGAACAGGCATTTCTCAGCCTTGACATACAGGTCATGCTCCAACAGGCAACCAAGCACCCTGTGCACCAGGGAAACATTCTCGGCACATGTAGCGGAGTATATCAAAATGTCATCAATATACACCACTACACCCTGCTTGTGCAGGTCCCTGAAAATCTCGTCTACAAAGGCTTTGAAGACTGATGGCGCATTCATCAACCCGTACGGCATGGTGAGGTACTCATAGTGCCCTGAGGTGGTACTGAAGGCTGTCTTCCACTCGTCTCCCTCCCGGATACGCACCAGGTTGTAAGCGCTCCTGAGATCTAGTTTGGTGAAGAAGCGCGCCCCATGCATTGACTCAATCGCTGTGGCTATGAGCGGTAGTGGGTAACTATACCTCACAGTGATCTGGTTCAGACCCCAATAGTCAATATACGGGCGCAGACCTCCCTCCTTCTTCACAAAAAAGAAACTCAAGGAGGTGGGTGAAGTGGAGGACCGAATGTACCCCTGACGCAGGGATTCAGAGACGTATGTTTCCATAGCCTCCGTCTCCGCCTGTGAGAGGGGATACACGTGACTCCTGGGAAGTGCAGCGTCAAGCAGGAGATTTATCGCGCAATCACCCCGTCGATGGGGTGGTAATTGAGTTGCCTTCTTTTTAGAGAAGGCAAGAGCCAAATCGGCACATTCAAGGAGAATGCGCACAGTGGAGACCTGGTCTGGACTCTCCACCAAAGTAGCACCAACGGAAACCCCTAAACACCTCCCCGAGCACTCTCGACCACCCCGGGAGAGCCCTCTGTGGCCAAGAAACAGTGGGGTTATGACAAGCTAACCAGGTTAGGCCTAGCACCACGGGAAATGCAGGAGAGTCAATAAGGAAGAGACTAATTCTCTCCTTGTGACCCCCTTGCGTCACCATGCCCAGAGGAGCTGTGACCTCCCTAATCAACCCTGACCCTAATGGTCGACTATCTAAGGGAAGGGCACAGCCACAGGAACAATGGGGATCCCCAAACTATGGGCGAACGCTCTATCAATAACATTCCCAGCCGCACCTGAATCGAGGAGCGCCTTATGCTGGGAATACAGGGAAAACTAAGGGAAAGTGACATACACAAACATATGTGCAACAGAGGGCTCTGGGTGAGAATGGTGCCAGCTCACCTGGGGTGACGCCAGAGCGCCCTTCCGGCTGCCTCGATACCTAGAGGAACCAACCCGGCACCGACCGGCAGTGTGACCTCTGCGGCCACAGATGGTGCATGAGCTGGAACCCCCTCTGGTCTCCCTGCGCACCGCCCCTCCCAGCTCCATGGGTGTCGGAGAGGGGGTGCGTGGGGATGGAACTAACAGACCCCGACCTGAATGTCCGCTGGTAGCCAGCAGGTTGTCCAGCCGGATGGGGTGGTGTCTCTGCAGGACAACTCCCGACGGACGTCCTCGCGCAGACTGCAACAATAATCGTCGATCAGGGCTCTGTCGTTCCATCGCACGCATGTAATTGACACATGGGAGTCAGCCTGTAATTGATGGGATTGAAACCAGGTGTGTGGGAAGACAAAACAAAAGGAAAATGAAAGGTGGCTCGGCGATGGCTAGAAGACCGGTGACGTCGACTGCCGAATGTCGTCCGAACAAGGAGAGGGACCGACTTCGAAGGAAGTCGTGGCAATGTGGGTTGAATGCTGTAACAACACAGAATAAAACAATTCATAAAAGTCCCATGATGGTAGTGACTGCCCATTACTGCTTATCATTTATTAACCATAATTTATTCACATTACTTCAGTTTAATAAAATATACAAATAAAAAGGGCATCTACTTTACACAACAACAAAAAATCTCAAAAGTCGTTCACTGATGTGGTTTAAGCATGTTGTGAACACATAAAATGAAATGTTATTTTTTATGTATTAAAACAGTGTGAAAAATGGGGAAATCCGAAACCTGAAAAAAACCAAAGCGAGAAAATTGAATAAATAAAAGAATAAAAAAGAATTAGGACAAAAAAAATTACAGATTTTAAAAGGCCCTACCAATGCATTTTGGGGAAAGTTGAGGTCAGGTCCAATATTGTCTACGCACCCAAGGGGGGAAGAGGTTTGGCCATCCTAGAAATGTTTTAGAGTAACATAATATATACAATTTAGCAGACACTTTTATACAAAGCAACTTACAGACATGCATGTATAGATTTTCACGTATGGGTGGACCCAGCAATAGAACCCGCTATCCTAGCATTGCAATGCTCTACCAATACTTTTTGAAGCCTCAATTTAATATGATTTGTAAAGCCTTTATTAAGCAGTGCTTATGCCACCCTTTATAAAGCACATATTTGTCATATTTGACATAGTGGGTTATGTCAAACAGTTATGCCACATTTATAAACCCTTTATATAGAATGACATACAGTTCTATAGGATTTGTGACATCTTTATATAGTGTTAATGAAGGTTTTATGATGCCTTTATAAGCTGCACGCCATTTATAGTGGCTTCGAAAGCTAAAGGAAATGTGTTGGAGGAAGGTCTAAGGTTATATAAATCAGGGACTTGAGGCTCTCCTAGTAAGTAAAGACCACTATCACGCCCACACACACTTGCACAAGCACGCATAGTCTCCACTATACTCAATGTGTGCTTGTGAAAGTGTGTGTGGGTGTGATAGTGGTCTTTACTTACTAGGAGAGCCTCGTGTCCCTGATTTATTTATATAACCTTTAACCATATTAACTCAGAGAAACATACAATGCACATTCATACATTGATAGATACATACATACATACAGGTACTGGTACACATTGCGAATGCCTCACCTGATACATAGTACATTCACCTACTGACACACCCAAGCCATAAGAAAATGGAAGCACACCCTGAGTCCATGAATGGAATAAGATAGGGGAGCATAGGACATGAGTCCTTTGGGAGTCATGACATACATCACTGGGAAAATGTCTCTAGCGGCCTATCAACATATCTTGCCGTTTCATATGCTAACTCCCATGGCTAACTCCCATGGCTAAATCCCATACGCTAACTCCCTTGGCTAAAGTCCATGGCTAAATACCATACCCTAACTCCCGAGGCTGACTCCCATGGCTAACTCATCAGCTCCCAATGCACAGCAAAGCACAGTACACGTACCATAGTTTCACACGCTAACGCTAGCTGGCAGTTCCTCAATTCTAATTCCCAATGCACAGCAGCAGCAGCAAGAACACATAGGCCCACTATCACAAGCTTACTCAATCAAACCGTACAGTATATTACAGCGTCACATGTTAGCTCCCATAGCTAACAATAATTCCCCATGCACAAAACAGAATGCTATTGTGTTCCAGTCCAGACACACAGCACACAGAGCACAGCAGGCTCTATCTTCCCGTTGGCTGTGCAGCAACTGCAGCATGAAGCATTGCTGTACCGAGGGAATACACTGGATTATTGACAGAGTTCTGCTCATTAACATGCTCATGCTACAGCTTAGATTCTCCTCTCAATTACAGCTGCAGCAGTGTGCAATAAGAAACACCCTTTGTATCTCTGTCACACACACACACACATGCACACACACAAACACGTACACAGTCGTATAAACAGCCAGAGTCCTTCCCTTCCACATTGAGTAAATTGTTTGTTGTGTTACCGACTGAGATGGATTAATGACATGGCTAAAGTGAAGTAGGCTGAAACAGCAACTACATCTGCAGCATAACATACAAAACACCTTTCTGTTTAAACATGCTATTCACATTCCACATCCATGACTAGCAGTCAGCAGCCTGAATTGATATGCAGTAAACGGACTCATGGCTGCGTTTCATTCCAGAAAGTATTCCCCTCCCCCGTCGTCATTCACTCCACACATTAGATGTAAGATGGCTCGATAGATAAGCAATTGCTTCACCTAGTATATCACTGTCATGGTTCTACTATATTGCATAGTGCGCCATTTTGCTTTCATAGTCCTATCTATGAGTGATCTGTAATGAAATGAAAAGAAAAACCAAACACTCTTGCCTTCTTTGCACTAACAGCTGCACGGTAACACTTTCTATGGAGCTCTCAGGGCCCGGGCTACATGCATGAATAGTAGCGATGCCAAGCCATGTATGCCGTGGAGCAATCCTGTTTTGACGTGTGTGTGTGCGCGTGTGTGTGTGTGCATGTGTGTTTGTGTGTGCATGTTTGTGTTCCACACAGAACAGTTTCAAGAATGAATCACTCAGGAAGACAATGTTTAAGCGGATTTGCATAGCATTTACTGGAGTGGAACCTGAACGTGTGTGAGGCTATGAGCTGTCACTGTGATGGGGGACCTGGATGCCTAACCGTGTGTTTAGTATGACAGCAGTCAATAACACACATGCTCTAATTTGCCCCTCACATGTTGGGTTGTGATGGCGTGTGTCAGTGGGAGGACACGATGCGTGAATAACAGAAGAGACAGTCTCTCTGTGTGCCTACACACACACACACACACACACACACACACACACACACACACACACACACACACACACACACGGGTGCCAGTGACAGATGCTGATTACCATACAAAGGAGCTGAGGTCCTTTGTGTTAACTCATTGCGCTAGATGTGATGAAGTTGTGGCTGAGATAGATTAGCACTGCAGATAGACTCACTGGGAGACTCACTGGGATGCATGTTAATGACTGTACTGATATGGCCTAAAATGGCTCTGCATAAATGGTGTTTTATGTACAGTATAATCTGTGTTGGTGTGTGGGATGTATAGCTAGCTATACAATACCGGATGTACACTGCGTGGGTTGCATGTGGATGCATGTATACCCATGTGGGATGTACTGTATGTCTTGATATCTTCCAGGGGTCTCTAGCACTCTCACCTCTACTGCAAACAGGGCTGGAGTTTGTGTGTGTGTGTGTGTGTGTGTGTGTGTGTGTGTGTGTGTGTGTGTGTGTGTGTGTGTGTGTGTGTGTGTGTGTGTGTGTGTGTGTGTGTGTGTTTTGCATAGCCTACTGTGAGTGTGTTAGCTGGATGTACGCTTTGAGCAGGGATGGTGTGAGTTACCATTTTCTCTTGGCAGTGAGCTTGGTGCGTCAGTGAGCATGCACCGAGCAGTGCATTTTGCCGGGGTTGTGTAACTGTTTGAAGTGAGCGATGGGGCACAGAGGCACAGCTGTGGTTGGAATGCTAATGTTGCGGCTATGCTAGCTGGTTGAACGTGGGAGAGGAGGGGAAAAGGCCAGAGCCTGCCCACGCTAGACCTTGTACTCCAGAGACGTTGCTCAGCCATTCACAGCCCGCCATCCCTTACACTGGTTTACATGTTGTAACAAAACAAGCTGTTGATTTATGCAGAGAGAGCTGATGTTAAAGGGAAACTGCACCCGCTGATTTGGCAAATTTTCTTGGGTGTGTTTGCCACCACCAAGACACACCCATCTGTCAGAACCTTGCCTGCAGCTGTTTCCTCCCACTCAATCACAACAAACAAACCTCCTGCAGGTTGAGTTCAATAACTACAAGCAGATGAATGGTGAGATGTCGGAGGAAGCTTTGAATAGGTCAATACCATAGAAGAATTGTCATGCTAATACAGTTTAACAATGTGCAGCTTTCACCTTTCATTGTCATTCCCAGCCTATACACATACTGTGCCTATCTGCATTTTGTAGGGTGGTAATGGGGCTACCTTGGCAAACATGCCAGAGTGAGGCTGGAGGTAAGGTCTTTGCCAGCGCCCCATTGATGGGCATAGCAGCGTAGATCAGCTCCTGGCCCCTCAAAGATACGTGTTGGTCACAAACAAACACACAGACACAGACCACTGATTACATTATCAATGGTGGTTATGATTCAGTGGAGGCTCCTCAGAGGAGGAAGACCATTCTCCTCAGTGAAATTCATAAAAATGTCATTGTAAAACATTAAAAAAGTTATCCTCTTTATATAGTCACGTCACCAGACAATTGATTAAAACACGCTATTTTGCAAAGAAGGTCTACGGTAGCCTCAACAGCACTCTGTAGGGTAGCCCCAAGGTGTAGCCGGAGGACAGCTAGCTTATGTCCTTCTCTGGGTACATTGACTTCAATACAAAACCTAGGAGGATCATGGTTCTCACCCCCTTCCATAGACTTACACAGTAATTATGACAACTTCCGGAGGACGTCCTCCAGCCTATCAGAGCTCTTGTAGCATGATCAGGGGTATATTCTTTCCGCCGATTCTGTTGAAAAACATTTCTTTAACGGAAGCAAACGGAACAAAACAGGGATAAACTTACCTGAATTTGTCCAACAAAAACTCTTGTTTGCAACTGTTGGACTAATGATTACAACCTAGATCAGCTAGATGCAGGCAATAGTGTGTATGGCGGTATTGAATGTCACTGTCTGTCGCCTCAAATTTGTGTCTTGACTTGTGTGCACCTACGTTGTAAACTTTCATTCATACTGTAGGCTAGGTTGTGGCAACCTCATAATGGGTATAGGGAAAATCAGAATATCATGTAGTAGCTTAAACCTATCGCTATTACATTGAACTGGTTGAATGGAATATGAATGTGAGTTATCCAAGATGCTGTAATAGAAATAAGGCCATGCTCATGCTCATGAAAAAAAATTGTTGGCACTGACCGCCAGCCTGGTGGAACCAACCTGGTTGCTGCATTCACCTTTCTATTTCATTTCAGATATCATAATATGTGAAGTGAAAAAGAATGGTTAACAGAGATCAGGCTGGTTCCACCAGGATAGGTTATGAAGGTGAATTGGGACAAAACTCAAAACAGTTTTGAACTTTGACCAGTTCAAATGTCACCAACCTGATTCAAGTGTCCTCCCTGTTCCATTTATAGTCAAGTGGTAATAGCATTTTGTTATAAAGATAGGACAAAGCTATTTGATAATGCAATTCACAACCAAAATGACTACTACTTGTATCCGCCTGGCTGGATAATTAAACTACTAGTTTATATAATCGGGTATGTTTTAACTTCTATGGGCTAGGTGGGACATTAGCATCCCACCTGCGGGACACAGCCAGTGAAATATCAGGGCGGAAAATTCAAAAACAACAAAATGTCATAATTCAACTTTCTCAAACATATGACTATTTTACACCATTTTAAAGATAAACTTCTCGTTAATCTAACTACATTGTCCGATTTCAAAAAGGCTTTACAGCGAAAGCAAAACATTAGATTATGTTAGGAGAGTACATAGACAAAAATAATCACACAGCCATTTTCCTAGCAAGGACATGTGTCAATAAAACCCAAAACACAGCTAAATGAAGCGCTAACCTTTGACGATCTTCATCAGATGACACTCCGAGGACATTATGTTACACAATACATGTATGTTTTGTTTGATAAAGTTCATATTTATATCCAAAAACAGCATTTTACATTGGCGCGTGATGTTCAGAAAATGTATTCCCACCAAAACGTCCAGTGAATGTGTACATTACAAAAATACTCATCATAAACGTTGACAAAATATCTAACAATT
This sequence comes from Salmo trutta, assembly GCF_901001165.1. NCBI lineage: Eukaryota > Metazoa > Chordata > Actinopteri > Salmoniformes > Salmonidae > Salmo > Salmo trutta. Next base: position 43,348,483 of record NC_042970.1, read on the forward strand.
ATTTTAAGAATTATAGATAGACTATCCCTGGATGCAACCGCTGTGTCAGATTTTAAAATGGCTTTACGGAGAAAGCACATTTTTCAATATTCTGAGTACATAGCTCAGCCATCACGGTGAGCTATTCAGACACCTGCCAAGTTCGGGGCAACCTAAACTCTTACCTTTGCTGATCTTCGTCAGAATGCACTCCCAGGACTGCTACTTCCACAAGAAATGTTGTTTTCTTTCGAAATAATCCATATTTATGTACAAATACCTCCGCTTTGTTTGTGCGTTTAGGTCACTATCCAAAGGGTAACGCACGAGCGCGGAACGAGAGACAAAAAGTCAAAATGTTCCATTACCGTACTTAGAAGCATGTCAAACGCTGTTTAAAATCAATCTTTATGGTATTTTTAACATAAAATTGCGATAATATTCCAACCGGACAATAGCATACTCATTCAAGAAGAAAAAGAAGGAGGGGCGCGCTCGCGGGACCGAGCATATCCAATCCCATTGTTGCCAGGCAGACCACTCAGAAACTGAGCTCCTATTATCTGCCCAGTGACAGGAAAATGCTCAAACCACTTTCTGAAGGCTTTAGACAGCCAATGGAAGCCTTAGGAAGTGCAACGTCACCCCACAGACACTGTAGCTTCGATAGAGAATCAAAAGAAGAACTACAATTCTCAGACTTTTCACTTCCTGCTTGGAATTTTCTCAGGTTTTTGCCTGCCATATGAGTTCTGTTATACTCACAGACACCATTCAAATAGTTTTAGAAACGTCAGAGTGTTTTCTATCCAAATCTACTAATACTATGCATATTCTAGTTTCTGGGCCAGAGTAGTAACCTGTTTAAATTGGGTACGTTTTTCATCCGGCCGTGAAAATACTGCTCCCTAGCCCAGACAGGTTTTAATACAACTTTTCACATAACACACATTACCGTTGTTGATGAAGCCGTCTGTGTCATCAGGGCAGTAACTCGGATCAAGCCAATACTAGGTCCTTGCTAGTTACCACATTCAGAAAAAGTAATGTGGCCTATTTCTACAATTTGTCTTCTTAAAATGTGATTGAAACCTTAACCACACTGCTAAACATATGCCTAACCCTAACCTTAAATTAGACCAAAAAGCACATTTTTGTTGTCATAAATTTTTACGTACGATATAGTCAATTGTGACTTTGTGGCTGTAGTAACTAGTGGAAACCCTAATTCTATGCTTTACAGATGTAGACTGGCTGTAGTTCCAGATTGGATTAGATTCAGGCCGGTGACACTGTTATGATTTGTTGCTCCTAGTTCACTGTATTATTCAGACTCAGACATGAGTTAGCTACCACCATAGCTGCATCCATTATTTTGTTTTGCCTTAGACAATACAAAATACACTTGGATGACCTACAACTTGATGGCTAATGTTAGCTAGCCTCTAGCTAACTACCCTGCCTCGCTAGGATTATCAAATGATAACGTTACATAACCAGCAGTATCTACAAAATACATTAGAAACTTGTATGAGCTATGAAGCTATGAAGTTATAATGCGGTAGGTAGCTAGCTAAATAGTTATCTAGCTTGCTAGCTATGCTAACGTTAGCTAAAATGTTAGCTAGCCTGGCTCGCTTTATGAAAATATAGCTAACTATATAACCAGCAATAACATTATCTAACGTCATTAGCCAAGTTGTACCAGAGAGTGAGAGGAGATTGGTGGCACCTTAATTGGGGAGGATGGGCTTTTGGTAATGGCTGGAGCAGAATAGGTGGAATGGTATCAAATACATGAAGCACATGGTTTGATGCCATTCCGTTTGCTCCGTTCAAGCCATTATTATGAGCTGTCCTCACCTCAGTAGCCTCCCCTGCAGAGAGTTCATTATATTCCAGTATCTCTGGTTGTACTAACCACCACTGGTCGTTGCACACCTCTGCCCAATTCAATGGGAGGATCCGATTATGCCGAGCCCCAAGGCACCGGTCTACGGCCCTTGACGTGAACGGGGAAAAGCGGCGAGGGAGGACCGCCCTTCTCAAATCTAACATTAATCTGCGCCGCTCGGTCCTATTGTCAACAAGGCAGCATGGTGCATCGCCCAGAAACATATAACATCTCTTTTCCATAAAATATATATTAACATTTTTGGAAACTTGTTTTCATTGGGAATCGTTTTTTTATCAAAAGTAATCACTTTTGCATGTAAAAACACAGATCCTACTCATTACTCTACATGCTAATTAGTCACTTTTTTGAGCCGACTTCGCCTTGGGCATTGAACGGGGAACCTGGCTCACGCCCGGGAGGCAGCTCTGGTCCAAACTGAAAGCAAGCAAAACACGCCAGGGCCAGATTCATTAGAGTAAAGGGGAGCGAAGTGGGAGGAGGGGTGAATTTGCACGTGGAGCTTAGCAGAAAAGGGTATGATTTGTTGACATAATTGTAATCCAAACCCAACCTTTATTTACTCGTGACACACTGAAGTTCCAGACTCTGTTTTAGATGACTGACTTTATGACCAAAATTATCCTCTTTACACTTTGTTGTCAATTTTGACACTAGATTAAATGTTTCTGACTCATATCGACGCCACATAGGCCAATTTCAAAGGGATTGGTTGCTTTTTAGGGGCTTGGTGAGTTGGTGTTTAGCTGGAAATGAAAACTGTGTGTATTGGGATGGGATGGAAGGTGAGGTGAGGTGAGGGAAGTTGGATTGGTACTGTATTGCCGTTTGTAAATAATGGGGGCACACTTTTAGTTTGTTATTATATTGCATTTTTTTCTACTGGTATGTAATCCTATTTGTATTTTCCTAGTATTTATCAAGAAATTATGTGATGTCCTGTCTTGTCCTTCTATACAGCAACATTGGTGGAGAGCATTGGAACAGGGTCTGGTGGGTCCCAATCAAAGACATGGATTTTACCACCCCAAGGAAAACATACACACACACACACACACACACACACACACACACACACACACACACACACACACACACACACACACACACACACACACACAAAGATGAGTCACTGTTGTCTGAAATAAACCAAACAACAAACACACACACACATCTGCAAACACATTGCAATAATTTACCTCTTGACAACACAAACACATTTGCTTCAGTCTTATGGCCATGATACACACACATACAGCCCCAATACCTCCTGCTGTTCAGACTGGCGCTAGTCCATGATCAAATCAAAATGCAATAACGGAATGGTAGTGTGTGTGTGTGTGCGTGTGTGTGCGTTGCATGCTCATGTGTGTGTTTGTGTGTGTCTGCATGCATGTATCCCTTAACAAATAACACGTTGCTACCCATGTGAAGGATAAAATAAATGCATTTTCCATGTAATTTATGCTCTTTATCTTCCATAGATAAATATGGAGGATGAGCCTCATATAAAAAAAAAAGAACCAAAAGTATGCTCGTCAAACATCTAATTTCAAAATCATGTGGATTAATATGGAGTTGGTCCCCGCTTTGCTGCTATAACAGCCTCCACTCTTCTGGGAAGGCTTTCCACTAGATGCTGGAACATTGCTGAGGGGACTTGCTTCCATTCAGCCACAGAAGCATTAGTGAGGTCGGGCACTGATGTTGTCCGATTAGGCCTAGCTCCCAGACAGCGTTCCAATTAATCCCAAAGGTGTTCGATGTGAGTTGAGGTAAGGGCTCTGAGCAGGTCAGTCAAGTTCTTCCACACCGATCTCGACAAACAATTTCTGTATTGACGTTGCTTTTTGCACGGGGGCATTGTCATGCTGAAACAGGAAAGGGCCTTCCCCACAAAGTTGGAAGTGCAGAATCGTCTAGAATGTAATTATATGCTTTATTGTTAAGATTTCCCTTTACTGGAACTAAGGGGCCTAGCTCGAATTATGATAAACAGCCCCAGACCGTTATGCCTCCTCCACTAAAAGTTACAGTTGGCACTATGCATTGGGGCAGGTAGTGTTCTCCTGGCAAACACAGATTCGTCCGTTGGACTGCCAGATGGTGAAGCGTGATTCATCACTTCAGAGAACCTATTTCCACTGCTCCAGAGTCCAATGGCGACTATCTTTACACCACTCCAGCCGACGCTTGGCATTGCGCATGGTGATCTTAGGTTTGTTGTAAAGGTGGCATCCTATGACTGTGCCACGTTGAAAGTCACTGAGCTCTTCAGTGTCCACATACTTGTGTATATACTGTGCATTCGGAAAGTATTCAGACCCCTTGACTTTTTCCACATTTTGTTACATTACATCCCTATTTTAAAATGGATGAAACAGTTTTTTTCCCTCATCAATCTTCAAGCAATAGCCTGTAATGACGAAGCAAAAACTGGTTTTTAGAATTAAACTGAAATATGACATTTACATAAGTATTCAGAGCCTTCACTCAGTGCTTTGTTGAATCACCTTTGGCAGTGATTACAGCCTTGAGTCTTCTTGGGCATGACGCTACAAGCTTGGCAAACCTGTATTTGGGGAGTTTCTCCCATTCTCTGCGGATCCTCTCAAACTCTGTCAGGTAGGACTGGGAGCGTCACTGCACAGCTATTTTCAGGTCTCTCCAGAGATGTTCGATTGGGTTTAAGTCCGGGCTCTGGCTGGGCCACTCAAGGACATCCAGAGACTTGTCCTGAAGCCACTCCTGCATTGTCTTGGCTGTGTGCTTAGGGTTGTTGTCCTGTTGGAAGGTGAACCTTCACCCCAGTCTGAGGTCCTGAGCACTCTGGAGCAGGTTTTCATCAAGGATCTCTCTGTACTTTGCTCCGTTCATCTTTCCCTCGATCCTGACTAGTCTTCCAGTCCCTGCCGCTGAAAAACATCCCCAAAGCATGATACTGCCACCACCATTCTTCAGGTTTCCTCCAGGTTTTCTCGAGACGTAACGCTTGGCATTCAGGCCAAAGTGTTCCATCTTGGTTTCATCAGACCAGAGAATCTTGTTTTTCATGGTCTGAGAGTCCTTTAGGTGCCTTTTGGCAAGCTCCAATCGGGCTGTCGTGTGGCTTTTACTGAGGAGTGGCATCCGTCTGGCCACTCTACCATAAAGGCCTGATTGGTGGAGTGCTGCAGAAATGGTTGTCCTTCTGGAAGTTTCTCCCATCTCCACAGAAGAGCTCATTGGGTTCTTGGTCACCTCCCTGACCAAGGCCCTTCTCCCTCGATTTCTCAGTTTGGCCAGGCGGCCAGCTCTAGGCTAGAAGAGTCTTGGTGATTCCAAACTTCTTCCATTTAAGAATGGTGGAGGCCACTGTGTTCTTGGGGACCTTCAATGCTGCAGAAATGTTTTGGTACCCTGCCCCAGATATGTGCCTCGACACAAATATGTCTTGGAGCTCTACCGACAATTCCTTTGACATCATGGCTTGGTTTTTGTTCTGACGTGCACTGTCAACTGTGGGACCTTATATAGACAGGTGTGTGCCTTTCCAAATCATGTCCAATCAATTGAATTTACCACTGGTGGACAACAATAAAGTTGTTGAAACATCTCAAGGATGATCAATTGAAACAGGATGGACCTGAGCTCATTAAAAAATGTTTTCTAAAAACGTGTTTTCACATTGTTATTATGGGGTATTGTTTATAGATGATGAGGAAAAAATGTATTGAATCAATTTTAGAATAAAGCTGTAACGTAACAAAATGTGAAAAAAGTGAAGGGGTCTGAATAATTTCTGAATGCACTGTATCGTGTACAGTATGTCGTAGGGGCTGCAGGTAGCCTAGTGGTTAGAGTGTTGGGCCAGTAACTGAAAGGTTGCTGGATCGAATCCCTGAGCTGACAAGGTAAAAATCTATCGTTCTACCCCTGAGCAAGATACTGGCGTCCTTCCTAACTCAGTTTAAGAAATGTTTTCAGACAGAATTGCCAGAATGAAAACACCCCTGATCACACACAAACACAGTTCACTTTCATAGCAGCCACATATAAACAGCATCATCACTTTGATCGTTGTATATATACAGTAATTCCATCTCGCAACTATCTACACGCTCTCCTCCTCTCACCTTTTGCCTTCGCTTGTGGACCGCTACACACAGCCTACATCGTTGTCAAGTCATAGTCAACATAGATACTAGAAGTAATGCATTACAGTGTACAGTCAGAAAGCAGTTTAGCAGTTACGCCGGCACAATAAATTAACAAATTCAAAAACTTACCTTGACTTGGAAGAGTTCCAGTGTTGGATAGCCATAGCCAGCTAGCTAACATAACATCCCTCTGTTTGAGCTGGGTGTTTGATTCGGCTAAACTAGCTAGCTGCATTGCTAGCTAAGTGAAAGTAAAAAAAAATACTCTCTCTTTCTCTCTCTCTCTCTCGCTCTCTCTCTCTATTGCTTCTCCTTAATACGGAATAAATTAATTTGTTGAAAACTGTTCCACTGTTTTCTTTCTATTTTTATGCACTACAGTGCTAGCCAGCTGTAGTTCATGATTTCAGTACTAGATTAATTCTCTGGTCCTTTGATTGGGTGGATAACATGTCAATTGATGCTGCAAGAGCTCTGATAGGTCAGAGGACGTCCTCCTGAAGTTGTCATAATTACTGTGTAAGTCTATGGAAGGGGGTGAGAACTATGAGCCTCCTAGGTTTTGTATTTAAGTCAATGTACCCAGAGGAGGACAGAAGCTAGCTGTCCTCCGGCTACACCAGGGTGCTACCCTACAGAGTGCTGCTGAGGCTACTGAGGCTACCTTCATTGCAAAATAGTGTGTTTTAATCAATTATTTGGGGACATGTGAATATAGTTAGTATAGTTTTATCTAAAGAGGATAACTTTTTTAATGTTTCACAATTTTATTTTTATGAAATTCCCTGAGGAGGATGATGCTGCACTTCCTTCATTGTTTTTTCCATCCCTCTAAGTCATCCATCTATCCGTCCAAGGAGAGAGAGCGAGAGAGAGAGCGAAAGAGAGAGAGAGAGAGAGAGAGAGAGAGAGAGAGAGAGAGAGAGAGAGAGAGAGAGAGAGAGGGGAGTAGGGAGGGAGGCAGGCAGGGAGCAGGTGTTAGGCAAGCAGGTCTCGCATATGTTAACGAAGCAGGCCAGGGCACCTCAGAGAGATGGTGGAAAGATTTACAAGTGGTTAGCTAGCTCCAACCTGATCCCTGCCTCCCTCCTGAGGTACACATACAAACACACACACACACAGGCGGAAACAAACACACATGCAGGTGCACACACACATGCCCTAAGGAGAGATCTCACCTGTCGAGTTTGACAGCTTGAGCTTCCGCACACACATAACACTCTCTCTCTCTCGCTCTAACACACACACAGTCATGGGGGAGTGATGCAGGAGCTCTTCATCAGGTGTGAGTGGCAGGGCATTGGGTCTAGCTGACAGATTGAACAGGAGTGTTTAGAAAGACAGAGCTGTGGTACTGAGCTCTATCAGCCCTGGCCTCTACTGCAGCTACTGTAGCTATAGTAACACTGGAGCGGGGTTAGATGTTTTTCAGACATCTTACTGTTGACATCTTCCTGTGTACTTCCTAGTAGTCCTTCTTCCTGAAAGCCACTAAGAGCATCTGCTGGGTGACTAAGTGCTAACGTGACAGAGAGAACAGGAAAACAGGACAAAAGAGCCTAGACCCTAGGGCTATGTCTCTAATAGTGCACTATATTGGCGATAGGGTGCAATTTGGGATGATTGGCGATAGGGTGCAATTTGGGATGCAGCCTCCATCTTCAGCGGTCCAGAGGTCATCTCCAATGTCATTATGTATTATGTGTCCCCAAGCTAAAGCACAAAAGGACGTACTGTGCTCCACAGATGCCTTTTTAATTGATCTCTAGCCATATAGCTGTCACGACTTCCACCGAAGTTGGTTCCTCTCCTTGTTCGAACGGCGTTCGGCGGTCGGCGTCGCCGGTCTTCTAGCCATCGTCGATCCACTTTTCATTTTCCATTTGTTTTGTCTTGTTTTCCTACACACCTGGTTTTCATTTCCCTCATTAAGTGTTGTGTATTTAACCCTCTGTTCCCCACATGTCTTTGTGTGGAATTGTTTGTTGTAAGTGCTTGTGCACATGTTTACTGGTGCGCGATGGGTTTTGTACCCATGTTTGTTATTCTTTATGCCGTTGGTTTTGCAATTAAACTGCTCCGGCTATTACCTAGTTCTACTCTCCTGTGTCTGACTTCCCTGCCACCAGTTACGCGAACCTTACAATAGCAGTCTTTTTTATCCAACTCAAGCCATGGGGTCAGTAGCACTATTGGTTCATTCTACCCCTCTAATCAGAGCGAGATCAGTAGATATTTTTCATTTATTTATTTAATTTAACCTTTATTTAACTAGGCAAGTCAGTTAAGAACAAATGCTTATTTAAAATGACGGCCTAACACAGACAACACAGGGCCAATTCTGCGCCACCATATGGGACTCCCAATCACGGCCGGTAGTGATACAGTCTGGAATCGAGCCAGGGTCTGTAGTGACGCCTCTATATTGACATGGGGATGGTAAAATATCCTCAGGCAACATCTTCATAATATCAAACACAACCATGACTACTTGTGTCTTCCTCAACTATAGAATAGCATATTACATAATTAGTCTTTAAATTTCATTATAAACTGGGTGGTTCGAGCCCTGAATTCTGATTGGCTGACAGCCGTGGTATATCATACCGTATACCACGGGTATGACAAAACATTTATTTTTTACTGCTCTAATTACATTGGTAATCAGTTTATGATAGCAATAAGGCACCATAGGGGTTTGTGGTATATGGCCAGTATACCACAGTTAGCCGTGGTATATTGCCCATGTACCACACCCCCTCGTGCCTTATGGCCAGTATACCACGGTTAGCCGTGGTATATTGCCCATGTACCACACCCCCTCGTGCCTTATTGCTTAATTATATCATCCTCCATCTAGTTTAGAGACAGAGGCATTGCCCATGCAGGGTGGCTGTGACCAACCCTAGTAGACTGCTCCTTCATACACTCTGGCTACATCCCAAGTGGCACCCTGTCATGCCCACTGGCTCCTCTCTCTTCCTCCTGTTTGCTCTCTACCCTGGATTACTATGGTTTCCCTCTCCCTGTTTTTTCCAGACCAAATACTACTCCCCCTTGAGCTTCGCCGCCTGAATAATAACTATCGTCTCTCCTCTGATGTATCCTACGTAGACGCCGTTACCTGCATCGTGGCTCACGCCACAACTAGTCTGTTAACTATACTACTGGTAGCAAGATGAACTCTCTCTGGTCTCACTCGCGCCCTGCTCCCAATCATCTCGTTCTGTAAACCATGACTGCCTACGCCCCCTTCAGCCTACCACTATCCATAAACTCAACTCTCGAGTCTCACAATACTAACTTTGGTCTCCTCAGCTCTTGGTCAATGAACCACAAAGCCCCCTTACTCCATTAACTTAAATCTGACAACAAGCTAGACTTCCTCCTCCTAACTGAAACTTGGCAACAACCTGGTGATTTATTTTCTCTAACCAATCTATTCCTGCTGGTTATGGCTACCTTTGTCATCCCCCACTTCACCGGCCGTGGTGGCAGCCTAGCTGTACTGCTCCACTCTAAAATCTAAATAACTGAGCTGTCTCTCCCTACTGTCTCCTCATTTGAATACCTTGCTTACAAATCATCTTTCTCCATGACCACTATACTTGTGTACCGTCCTCCTAAAGATAATGAATCGTTCCTGTCTGAACTATCTGAACTCCTCACCATTGCTGTCCCATTTTAACCCCACTTACTCCACCCTCTCATTTGACCACCACATAAAACAGACTGTGAAATCCTCATTCTTCCATCTCTGCAACATTGTCAAAGTCAGGTCCTCCCTCTCCCGTCCTGCCGCTGAAACCCACATGCATTCATCTCCTCACGTCTTGACTACTGCAACTCACTACTCTCCAGGATCAACTCAAGTTCCCTAAATAAACTCCAAATGGTTCAAAACTCTGTAGCCCGACTCACCCACACCAAGTCCTGGCAGCACATCACCCCTGTCCTCTGTGAACTCCACTGGCTCTCTGTCTCCCAACGCATTGATTTCAAGATCCTCCTCCTGATCTACAAAGCACTACACCACCTTGCCCACCCTTACCTCTCAAACCATCTTCTCCTTCTATCCCCTTACCTCTCAAACCATCTTCTCCTTCTATCCCCTTACCTCTCAAACCATCTTCTCCTTCTATCCCCTTACCTCTCAAACCATCTTCTCCTTCTATCCCCTTACCTCTCAAACCATCTTCTCCTTCTATCCCCTTACCTCTCAAACAATCTTCTCCTTCTATCCCCTTACCTCTCAAACCATCTTCTCCTTCTATCCCCTTACCTCTCAAACCATCTTCTCCTTCTATCCCCTTACCTCTCAAACCATCTTCTCCTTCTATCCCCTTACCTCTCAAACAATCTTCTCCTTCTATCCCCTTACCTCTCAAACCATCTTCTCCTTCTATCCCCTTACCTCTCAAACCATCTTCTCCTTCTATCCCCTTACCTCTCAAACAATCTTCTCCTTCTATCCCCTTACCTCTCAAACCATCTTCTCCTTCTATCCCCTTACCTCTCAAACCATCTTCTCCTTCTACCCCCTTACCTCTCAAACCACATCTACAAGCAAAGAGCAGCATTTAACCCTTACCCTACCCCCTGCCCGAAATCGGGTTCATATCCAAATCCCAACCCTCCTCTCCCCATACACTGATACATCATACTCTTTCCCTTCTTTGAGGCCACCCCTCTCTTGATTTATGTCTTGTTTAGGCTGATTTTCTGTTTGTCTTTTTAATTTCTATAATTGTAAAGCATCTTTGGGTCCTTGAAAAGTGCTGTAAAAGTCCCATGTATTATTATTATTCTTATTATTATTCCCTATATAGTGCACTACTTTTGACCAGGGCCCATAGGGTACCCTAGTAGACTGCTCCAGAGTGTATGAAGGAGCAGTCTACTGAGTTGGTCACAGCCGCCCTGCAGGGGCCATGCATCTGTCTCTAAGCTAGAGAATGGAAGATGATATTATTGTATTACCCAGAGCAAACGCTTACAGCATCATTAGTACTTTGTTGTGGGCTTCACTATGGGATAACCCGTCACTGAGCTGTGCAGTGCTTTGTGTGCATGTGTGTATGTGTGCGTGTGGGTATCCTCGCAGGCCCGTTGGTTGACATTAAAGGAGGTCCTGCCTGATGATAAGATAACACTTTCTCCAAGTCTCCGTTCTTCTCTTTCTCCGATCTCTCTCTCTGTCCTTCTCTCTCTATCTCTCTCTCCGTCCTTCTCTCTCTCTCTCTCTCCCCATCCTTCTCTCTCTCTCTGTCTTTCTCTCTCTCTGCAAAATAATAGAACCTTACAAATGGCTCCTGTAGCTAATCAAAACTATTTGTTTAATTTCATGTGAAAATGGACCTGTGTTGCGCCTCATTGGAAATATGTTATTGTGAGAGCTTCCTGTTAGCTCTCTAGTTTTATGTCACATGCATCATTCTACTACCTTCAAGCACGTTAATCCTCGCAATACTGCCGGCCCGGATGGCATCTCAAGCAATGTTCTCAGAGCATGCGCCATGCAGCTCTCACTTCTGTCATCATGAAGGGCTTTGAAAGTCAAGGACCATATCAACTATGACCCACTACAATTTGCATACCGCCCCAACAGCTCTGCGAACAACGCAGTCGCCATTGCACTGCACAGCACACTGCCCTATCCCACGTAGACAAGAGGAATACCTATGTGAGAATGCTGATCGTTGACTGCAGCTCAACTTTCAAAACCTTAGTGCACACCAAGCCGAATAAGCCGAACGCATCATCAGGGACACACCGCCTTCCCTCCGGGGCATCTACAGCACTCTATGCCAAAGGAAGGCCAAGAAGATCATTAAGGACCTCAGTCACCCGAGCCACAGACTGTTCACTGCTACCAACCCCTGTGACACAGCTCAACAATCAAGAGGTGGAGGAATCTACTATGAGACGTGTTGCATATTCTCCAGGCAGTGCACCTGCTGATAGCCCACTCAGTAACACATCATCTACTGTATGTGGAACAGCCTCTCCTCTAAGGGCCAGGAAAAAGACTGTTGCTTTAATTGATACCCAGAAAGGATTTCAAATCCAATCAAATCAGTTTGTCACGTACACAGTTTAGCAGATGTTATAGCGGGTGCGGCGAAATGCTTATGTTAATAGATCCTAACAATGCAAACAAGTATGCAAACAAAACATCTAGAAATGTTAGAATGAATCAAATTAACAACCCAACTAGCAGTGTACCAGTAATCCAAAGTCAATCTATACATATTTATACACCAGATGAATGATAGGTACAGCAATAGATATATCAGGGAGCTATGTCAAGTGTCCAGTGGTTTAATGTCTCTATAACACGGGACAGCAGCGTTGGCTGTGTGTGTGTGTGTGAGTATGTATGTGAGTGTGTGTGTATGTGCATGTGTTTGTGAGAATGAGGTGTGTGTATGATAGCTTGTGTGTGTATTTTGTGTGAGTGGGTGCGCATCACCTGGTAGAGGGCTAGTGATGGCTGTTCAATAGTCTGATGGCCTGGTAATAGAAGCTGTTCAACAGTCTGATGGTAATAGAAGCTGTTCAACAGTCTGATGGTAATAGAAGCTGTTCAACAATCTGATGGTAATAGAAGCTGTTCAACAGTCTGATGGTAATTGAAGCTGTTCAACAGTCTGATGGTAATAGAAGCTGTTCAACAGTCTGATGGTAATAGAAGCTGTTCAACAGTCTGATGGTAATAGAAGCTGTTCAACAGTCTGATGGTAATAGAAGCTGTTTAACAGTCTGATGGTAATAGAAGCTGTTCAACAGTCTGATGGTATGGTAATAGAAGCTGTTCAACAGTCTGATGGTATGGTAATAGAAGCTGTTCAACAGTCTGATGGTCTGGTAATTGAAGCTGTTCAACAGTCTGATGGTCTGGTAATAGAAGCTGTTCAACAGTCTGATGGTCTGGTAATAGAAGCCGTTCAACAGTCTGATGGTCTGGTAATAGAAGCTGTTCAACAGTCTGATGGTCTGGTAATAGAAGCTGTTCAACAGTCTGATGGTATGGTAATAGAAGCTGTTCAACAGTCTGATGGTCTGGTAATAGAAGCTGTTCAACAGTCTGATGGTCTGGTAATAGAAGCTGTTCCACAGTCTAATGTCCTGGTAATAGAAGCTGTTCAACAGTCTGATGGTAATAGAAGCTGTTCAACAGTCTGATAGTAATAGAAGCTGTTCAACAGTCTGATGGTCTGGTAATAGAAGCTGTTCAACAGTCTGATGGTCTGGTAATTGAAGCTGTTCAACAGTCTGATGGTAATAGAAGCTGTTCAACAGTCTGATGGCCTGGTAATAGAAGCTGTTCAACAGTCTTATGGTCTGGTAATAGAAGCTGTTCAACAGTCTGATGGTCTGGTAATAGAAGCTGTTCAACAGTCTGATGGTCTGGTAATAGAAGCTGTTCCACAGTCTGATGTCCTGGTAATAGAAGCTGTTCAACAGTCTGATGGTAATAGAAGCTGTTCAACAGTCTGATGTCCTGGTAAGAGAAGCTGTTCAACAGTCTGATGGTAATAGAAGCTGTTCAACAGTCTGATGGTCTGGTAATAGAAGCTGTCCCACAGTCTGATGTCCTGGTAAGAGAAGCTGTTCAACAGTCTGATGGTAATAGAAGCTGTTCAACAGTCTGATGGGCTGGTAATAGAAGCTGTTCAACAGTCTGATGGTCTGGTAATAGAAGCTGTTCAACAGTCTTATGGTATGGTAATAGAAGCTGTTCAACAGTCTGATGGTATGGTAATAGAAGCTGTCCAACAGTCTGATGGTAATAGAAGCTGTTCAACAGTCTGATGGCCTGGTAATAGAAGCTGTTCAACAGTCTGATGGTCTGGTAATAGAAGCTGTTCAACATTCTGATGGCCTGGTAATAGAAGCTGTTCAACAGTCTCCTAGGCACCTTCCTAGAGGTAAGGTACAACCCCTCCCCGTTCCACAAAGGCCGTGGTCTCACCTGTCGGTGGACTTCCTTACCGATCTTCCCCCGTCTCAGGGGAACACCACGGTTCTGGTGGTTGTGGATCGGTTCTCTAAGTCCTGCCATCTCCTCCCGTTTCCCGGTCTCCCTACGGCCCTACAGACTGCGGAAGCTCTATTCACCCATGTCTTCCGGAACTACAGGGTGCCGGAGGACATCGTCTCTGATCGGGGTCCCCAGTTCATGTCCCGTGTGTGGAGGGCGTTTATGGAGCGTCTGGGGGTCTTGGTCAGCTTGACCTCCGGTTATCACCCCGAGAGCAATGGGCAGGTGGAGAGAGTGAACCAGGAGGTGGGTAGGTTTCTGCGGTCGTACTGCCAGGACCGGCCAGGGGCTGAGCTGGCACAAAACTCACTCCGCCACTCATCCACTAACACGTCGCCATTTCAATGCGTGTTAGGCTACCAGCCGGTCCTGGCACTGTGGCATCAGAGTCAGACCGAGACCTTGCGGTAGTGGATTGGGTGCAGCGCTCCAAGGAGACCTGGAGGGCTGTCCAGGAATCCCTTAAGCAAGCAGGTGGACGGCAGAAGAGGAGCGCTGACCGCCACCGCAGTGAGGCCCCTGTATTCGCACCGGGGGACGAGGTCTAGCTCTCGACCTGAAACCTGCCCCTCCGCTTGCCCTGCCGGAAGCTGGGTCCGCAGCGTTTAGGGCCCTTCAAAGTCCTGAGGAGAATAAACAAGGTGTGTTACAGATTACAACTCCCTTCTTATTATCGTATTAACCCCTCGTTTCATGTGTCTCTCCTCAGGCCTCAGGCCGGTGGTAGCTGGTCCCCTGCAAGAAGGTGAGGTGCCGGAGGTCCCTCTGCCCCCTCTGGACATCGAGGGGTCCCTGGCATATACAGTACGTGCCATTCTGGACTTGAGACTCCGGGTGAGGGGCCTGCAGTACCTCGTGGACTGGGAGGGGTACGGCCCGGAGGAGAGGTGCTGGGTGCCGGTGGGGGACATACTGGATCCGTCACTGTTGAGGGATTTCCATCGCCTCCACCCGGATCGCCCTGCGCCTCGCCCTCCGGGTCGCCCCCGAGGCCGGTGTCGGCGCGCAGCAGGAGCCGCCTGTCGGGGGGGGGGGGGCGTAATGTCACGACTCCTACCGAGGGTGGCTCCTCTCCCTGTTCGGGTGGCGCTCGGCGGTCGTCGTCACCGGCCTACTAGCTGCCACCGATCCTCTTTTCCTTTTCTGTTGGTTTTTCCTTAATTTGTTGCACATGTTGTCTATTAGGTTGATTAGCTGGGCTATTTAAGCCCGTCTTCCCGCCTGTTCTGTGCGGGCTTGTTGGTTCTTTTCTACTGTGTGCTGTGTAGTGGATTGTATTTTGGGACCTTGTGTTTTGGTACGCCCTGCTGTTTTGGGCGATTACTCTTTTGTGGTGCGTAATAAAGAGCACTGTACTGAACGTTTCTGCTTCCTGCACCTGAATCTATACCCACGATGCCCAAACGTTACAGAAATAAATGTACACATACACGTTATTCAATCATTTCAACCAAACTGCTTGTGCGCGTCAACGAGCGTCTGCATAGCCAGTCGTTAAAATATAACATGGTTTAAGGTATATTGAGGCCACCAACTGACAGTGCTGGTGCCACTGTCAGTGATTTATTTCGAATTCAAGGCACATTTAGCTAGCATGGCTTCCACAGCATTCTGCAGCGATACGCCATCCCATCTGGTTTGCGTTTAGTGGGACTGTCATTTGTTTTTCAACAGGACAATGACCCAACACACCTCCAGGCTGTGTAAGGACTGTTTGACCAAGAAGGAGAGTGATGAAGTGCTGCATCAGATGTCCTGGCCTCCTCAATCACCCGACATCAACCCAATTGAGATGGTTTGGGATGAGTTGGACCGCAGAGTGAAGGAAAAGCAGCCAACAAGTGCTCAGCATATGTGGGAACTTCTTCAAGACTGTTGGAAAAGCATTCCAGGTGATGCTGGTTGAGAGAACGCCAAGAGTATGCAAACCTGTCATCAAGTTAAAGGGTGGCTACTTTGAAGAATCTCAAATATAAAATATATTTCGATTTTTGTATCACTTTTTTGGTTACTACATGATTCCATGTGTTATTTCATAGTTTAGATGTCTTCAATACTATTCTACAATGTAGAAAATAGTACAAAATATAGAAAAAACCTTGAATGAGTAGGTATGTCGAAACTTTTGACTGGCACTGTAGTTGGTTCACAGTTTTGGCATTTAACATGCATGTGAGGAATGCGTCTGGTGGGGATAGATGAAATCGACGATTGCGAACGCTGAGCCGGTTTGGTCAGCATTTTAGGTTGTTCTTCGTGAGTTTTAGTTTAGAAAACAATCTCTCCGCAGAAGTAATAGTTGCAGGGATGGGAAGAAAGCTTGATTGCTGTAGCAATATCAGGAAAACTGAACAGAAGGGAGTGGTGCTTAAAAACTCAGCAGTTCTACAACATCTTTAATTGAGCCTCACATTCTCCTTAATTGCCGGCCTCAACACATTACGGAAAGGGATTAACTGTATCGGAAGCTCTTAGGACAGGTCATCTGAGTACTGGACAGACAATAAATTGCCAGATGGAAACATTATTATCTTTAGAGGACAACAGTTCTTCAGGACTTTAACAAAAAAAATGTTTACGATTTTGTTCATACTGGTGAACCGGAGTTTGAGTTGAGTGGTTGCAATATCAACAGTTCCTTATCTCTGGTATATATTGGCATGCATCATTCAAAACTAAGTTTAAATTGTGTGCAGCGCAATGGACATTTAATGCACAATGTCTCAGGAAGACTGTCTGGGTTGGCAATACTCAGTGTAGGAAACAGGCGGGCCCCCAACCTGGACCAACAGGCAGTGGTGAAACCATTTGCACAGAAGGAGACCAGGGGAGTCTTTCAAGTAGGATTTAATTTGATTTAATTGAATTGACCTTGAATATTGCAGCCCATTTGTGTAGGCTATTAGCCAGTATAAAACTGCTGAATTCAACAATAAATAGTGGCTGAATTTATCCTCAAGCCGACTACTTTTTTCCTCACTAGCTAGGTTTCCATTCAATTGGCGACAGATTTTCATGCAAATATTCTAAAATCTGCATAAAAACATTATGCGCATTTCCCACCAGAGATGTTTCCATCAAATGAACTTCTTGCAGATAAAAGGCAGTGCGTGATGACGTAGTGCATATACACATTTATTTTTCTCTTAAATTCCCACTGCATTTTCCATTGCATTTTTAACTCTACTTATGGTTTTCTCACAAAAATGTTTGCTTTATATAGTGTGTGCCCACTGGTATTGGCAAGTGCACTCTAGCCAACCGCGCTATCTGCACACTATTGGCTAGAGCGCACGTATAGCCTATATGATGAGATTATATGGACAAACGGCAGCCAAGCATCGATGATCATGTCACCAGAATAAGACCCTAGATATTTATTGGAAAGGAGCATCAAGCTCATTACCTTACACTTTCAGCACCCTGTGAAGTTCATCATCACTTATTTCATCTGTAGCTTAGTAAACTCTGTGCTTTCCCGACAAGTCGTAGTGGGAGGACCACACAACATGGCATCGCGTGACTCCAAGTTTACTTCGATGTAATGGTCATTATGTCCGTATTTGTGCATAAATGCCTTTCCGCCGTCATTTCTCGCGTAAATAATTATTCCGACACAAAAACATCTCACCTTGTCTAGCATATTTTGTTTTGTCAACATTTGGAACGTTTACAGACAAATGCTCTGTTTCCATCAGGCCTGTCATGAAATGTTTTATCTGACATTTACTTTACTCGCATAAAAGTTTGGATGGAAACCTGGTTACTGTTAGGCTATTTCATGTGTAATTTTTTTAATAAATAGCAGCCAATACACTATATAGCTATAGATAGTTGTCACGATTCCTACCGACGGTGGCGCCCCCTCCTGCTCGGGTGGCGCTCGGTGGTCGTCGTCACCGGCCTATTAGCTACCACCGATTCCCTTTTTGTTTTTCCTTTTTTTAATGTTTTCTCACCTGCCCTGAGTTAGTCAATTAAGAGGGCTATTTAGTTCAGCTGGCCCGCTCCCTATTGTGCGGGATTGTCCTTCTGTGTGTCGACTGCATTTTGTTCGACTGTGCTTGTCGATTGTATTTTCCCTGTTGTTGGGAGACCTTTTATTTTGTACATGTGGTTTATTAAAATTACCACACAGTGTTCGCTGCTTCCTGCGCTTCTTTCCGCCACACCACAGACAAGCCGTTACAGAATCCCGCACCACAAAGAGCATGGAATCAGCGGGAGCAGCGGGCACTCCACTACCCTCGATGGAGGAACGTGTCCTGCATAATACATCGGTCCTGCATCGCATCGGATCCGCCATGGACCAGATGATGGAGAGGATGGACCGATGGGAGAGGAGTGGTATCCTCTCTCCACCTACACCCCCCCCCCGATACAACCATCTCCTCCTCCTACGACGTCTGGCTCTGGCGCGCTTCGCCTGGCACTCCCGAGGGAGTACGATGGGACGGTGGCTGGGTGCAAGGGTTTTCTTCTCCAGTTAGAGTTGTACCTGGCCACCGTCAGACCTGCTCCTACAGGAGAGGAGAGCGTGAGTGCCCTCGTTTCCTGCCTGACGGGCCGAGCTCTGGAGTGGGCTAATGCGGTCTGGAACGCTCCGGACTCGGCGAGGGACCACTACCCAGAGTTCACCCGCCGCTTTCGGGCTGTTTTCGACCACCCCCCCGAAGGTAGAGCGGCGGGTGAACGGCTGTTCCACCTCAGGCAGGAGACGAGGAGCGCTCAAGACTTCGCGCTGGAGTTTAGGACCTTGGCTGCTGGAGCGGGGTGGAATGACAGGGCCCTCATAGACCACTACCGGTGTAGTCTCCGGGCGGACGTCTGCAGGGAGCTGGCCTGTAGGGACACCAATCTATCCCTGGACGAACTTATTGATATGTCCATACGGTTGGACAATTTGCTGGCTGCCCGCGGGCGTTCGGAAAGAGGGTCCTGCCCGCTACACCCCCGTGCACCCCCGCCCCTACCCCTATGGAGGTAGGGGGGGCCGTGTCAAGGGGCACCGGAGGAGGTGGCTCCTCCTGCAGCAGCTGTGGTCGGAGAGGACACACGGCCGACCGGTGCTGGAGGAGCCAGTCTGGGAGTCGAGAAGGCAGGCAGAACACTTCTCGGTCACCTCAGGAGAGTCAGCACCAGACTCGCCCAGAACCCCCTGTTGGTCATGTGTTTTTGCCTGTTTCATTTTCTAATTTTTTTCCCTCTTCCCAGCATAGGGCGCTAGTCGATTCAGGCGCAGCTGGGAACTTTATGGACCGTGGACTTGCCATTAAGCTGGGCATTCCACGGGTGCCGATAGATTCCCCCTTCCCCGTGCACTCCTTAGATAGCCGACCATTAGGGTCAGGGCTAGTCAGGGAGTCTACGGTGCCGCTGGACAAGGTAAGGCTGGGGAATCATAAGGAAAGCATTAACTTTTTTCTTATTGATTCACCTGCATTTCCGGTGGTGCTGGGGGTCCCCTGGCTGGCTGGTCACAATCCCCTCATTTCATGGAAACAGGGGGTTCTCCAGGGGTGGTCGGAAGAGTGTTCAGGGAGGTGTCTAGGAGTTTCCATAGGTGCCACGTCAGTGGAGAGTCCAGACCAGGTGTCCACCGTGCGCATTCCCCCTGAATATGCCGATTTGGCGATCGTTTTTAGTAAAAAGAGAGCAACTAAATTACCACCTCATCGACAAGGGGATTGTGCGATAGATCTCCAGGTTAACGCTGCGCTTCCCAGGAGTCACGTGTACCCCTTGTCACAAGAGGAGACGGCGGCTATGGAGACATACGTCACGGAATCCTTGGGACAGGGGTACATTCGGCCCTCCATCTCACCCGCTTCCTCGAGTTTCTTTTTTGTGAAGAAAAAGGAGGGAGGTCTGCGTCCGTGCATTGATTATAGAGGTCTAAACGCGATCACGGTGGGGTTTAGTTACCCACTACCTCTTATCGCTACGGCGGTGGAATCATTTCACAGAGCACAGCTCTTCACAAAATTGGATCTCAGGAGCGCGTATAACCTGGTGCGTATCAAGAAGGGAGATGAGTGGAAAACCGCCTTTAGTACCACGTAAGGGCCATTCTGGACTCGAGACGCCGGGCGGGGGGCCTGCAGTACCTCGTGGACTGGGAGGGGTACGGTCCGGAGGAGAGGTGCTGGGTGCCGGCGGAGGACGTCTTGGACCCATCCATGTTGAAGGAGTTCCACCGCCTCCGTCCGGATCGCCCTGCGCCTCGTCCTCCGGGTCGGCCTCGAGGCCGGTGTCGGCGCGCTGCAGGAGCCGCGCGTCAGGAGGGGGGTACTGTCACGATTCCTACCGACGGTGGCGCCCCCTCCTGCTCGGGTGGCGCTCGGCGGTCGTCGTCACCGGCCTATTAGCTACCACCGATTCCCTTTTTGTTTTTCCTTTTTTTGATGTTTTCTCACCTGCCCTGAGTTAGTCAATTAAGAGGGCTATTTAGTTCAGCTGGCCCGCTCCCTATTGTGCGGGATTGTCCTTCTGTGTGTCGACTGCGTTTTGTTCGACTGTGCTTGTCGATTGTATTTTCCCTGTTGTTGGGAGACCTTTTATTTTGTACATGTGGTTTATTAAAATTACCACACAGTGTTCGCTGCTTCCTGCGCTTCTTTCCGCCACACCACAGACAAGCCGTTACAATAGTACATTGCATAATGAAACATCCCTAGCAAGCTAGTGTTTTGATGGTGGACTGACTGTATTATTTGGCATTAATAGACTGGTTTGACGCACAATAACTTTTTATTCATGCTAGGAGAGAGCATGAGGACAGCTCATGTCATGCAGGTTCAGGTAGCCTATACAGGACAGTTGTAAAACTCAGCAAAAAAAGAAACGTCCTCTCACTGTCAACTGCGTTTATTTTCAGCAAATTTATTAACATGTGTAAATATTTGTATTAACATAACAAGATTCAACAACTGAGACATAAACTGAAGTTCCACAGACATGTGACTAACAGAAATTTAATAATGTGTCCCTGAACAAAGCAGGGGTCAAAATCAAAAGTAACAGTCAGTATCTGGTGTGGCCACCAGCTACATTAAGTACTGCAGTGCATCTCCTCCTCATGGACTGCACCAAATTTGCCAGTTCTTGCTGTGAGATGTTACCCCACTCTTCCACCAAGGCACCTGCAAGTTCCCGGACATTTCTGGGGGGAATGGGCCTGGGCCTAGCCCTAACCCTCCGATCCAACAGTTCCCAGACGCGCTCAGTGGGATTGAGATGCGGTCTCTTCGCTGGCCATGGCAGAACTCTGACATTCCTGTCTTGCAGGAAATCACGCACAGAACGAGCAGTATGGCTGGTGGCATTGTCATGCTGGAGGGTCATGTCAGGATAAGCCTGCAGGAAGTGTACCACATGAGGGAGGAGGATGCCTTCCCTGTGACACACAGGGTTGAGATTGCCTGCAATGACAACAAGCTCAGTCCGATGATGCTGTGACACACCGCCCCAGACCATGAGAGACTCTTCACCTCCAAATTGATCCCGCTCCAGAGTACAGACCTCGGTGTAACGCTCATTCCTTCGACGATAAACACGAATCCGACCATCACCCCTGGTGAGACAAAACCCCGCCTCGTCAGAGAATAGCACTTTTTGCCAGTCCTGTCTGGTCCAGCGACGATGGGTTTCTGCCCATAGGCGATATTGTTGCAGGTGATGACTGGTGAGGACCGGCCTTACAACAAGCCTACAAGCCCTCAGTCCAGCCTCTCTCAGCCTATTGCTGACAGTCTGAGCACTGATGGAGGGATTGTGGGTTCCTGGTGTAACTCGGGCAGTTGTTGTTGCAATCCTGTACCTGTCCCGCAGGTATGATGTTCGGATGTACCGATCCTGTACAGGTGTTGTGCCACTGCGAGGAAGATCAGATGTCCGTCCTGTCTCCCTGTAGCGCTGTCTTAGGCATCTCACAGTACGGACATTGCAATTTATTGCCCTGGCCACATCTGCAGTCCTCATGCCTCCTTGCAGCATGCCTAAGGCACATTCACGCAGATGAGCAGGGACCCTGGGCATCTTTCTTTTGGTGTTTTTCAGAGACAGGGTCCTGAAAAAAGGATGTTTCTTTTTTTGCTGAGTTTATATTCAAAAAAAGAAATTGGTAGTTGATTAGTATGCTGTTGCAGAGAAAATGTATTTTACAATCTGCAATGTTTTAGTTTCCAACTTTAATTACTGAACAAGTAATTACATTATTACCACCAGTCTAAAAATGGCGGAACTGCGACACTGTGTATATAGCTTTGTGAAATGTTAAGCTTCACCTGAGAAAATTACGAACAAATAGGACTCCCAATAAACATTTATCCATTAGCTAAAGCAAAGCTATACATGCCCTGGCACCACAGAAAGCCTATCATTGATTTGATAGGTATGCAGCCGCATACACATGTCGCAATTGGCCAGCGCTCGTAGTCTATACTTTGTGAGTGGCTGTCTTGATCACCCATTCAAGGGGGGGTCCTGAGAAACTGCGTTACTCCAGTGGTAACTACATTTTATTTTAAGTGAGAATTTATTAAAAAAACTATACTAGAAAGGAAACCTTTAAAGGGAATGTGAAAGACCACCAGGGCTGCATTATGTTCTCATTGTGTGGTCTCCCTCGCACTGACTCCAGGTAACTATGGTTACTGTACTTTACATTCAGTTGGCTCTGAGGGATGTTCTGTTTCAGTTTTTTCTCTTAGCAAATACATGTTTAAACGCTCTGATTGATGACTGTGTTGTTATACTTGAAGTCTTACCAAATGTGTAACTATAAAGTGTTTTGATGGTAAGCCTTGGCCCCTAGGGATACCCTTTCAAAAGCTACAACAGTTCTTCAGTAGGTCAGGGTGATGTCTATTTCCACCAAATATAACTGTGATCATTATATCTCCTTCTTCTTACACACTATTTTGGAAACAATTATTTCTAGGTGAGAAAGTGAAAATGAATGTGTGTGTGTGTGTGTGTGTGTGTGTGTGTCAGACCTGGGTTCAAATACTATTTAGGGTATTTCAATTACTTTCAAAGACATTTGGAAGTAAGTATTTAGACATACCTTTTTTAAGATAAGTAGTTGAATATTGGAATGTACAGTGTTTGGAATTACACCTGGAAAGTATTTGAAAATACTTACAGTAAATACACTGACTCAAATACACCCCCATGCATTTAACGCAGATATTTACAATTATATGTGAAATAAGTATTTGAAAATACATTCAAAATGTAGGCTATTTATAGGATTTGTTTTTTTAAATACTTTCAAATACGTCCAATAGAACACACATACACAGAGAGAATAGGAGAGAGAGACAAAAGGATAGAGAGTGAGAGAGAAGAAAGAGAGAGAGGGAGAGCCAGCGAGCGCAATATAGGTTTGGAGCAACGGACACTTTTATACCTGAACATAAAATGTCTGCTAGAATCTATAAGGGTCCCCAAACCTGGGAACACACTATTACACACCAAAAGCTCTTGGCGTTTTCTATTGACACATCGAGTCAACAAAACCAATGTCTCCAACCAGGGGTCAGTCCTAACACAAGCCAAAAGAAATCCCACAATGAGTTACAGCTGATTGAGGTCTCCTTCACTAGCAAGAGTTATCCCTGATACTGTGTCCTCCCTCCCATCAAATCCTCCTCTACTCTCTTTCTCTTCTCCTAGCCAGCGCTGTATTGACATTAGATACACAAGGCTGTTATGGCAACAAGAACAGAACGAGGGGATACGGGACAGTGCTACCAGCAACAGCCAATCAGGTTTCACCGTTACATATCACATCCCTTCTCTGGAGGGTAGATGTGTGTGTGTGTGTGTGTGTGTGTGTGTGTGTGTGTGTGTGTGTGTGTGTGTGTGTGTGTGTGTGTGTGTGTGTGTGTGTGTGTGTGTGTGTGTGTGTGTGCGTGTGTGTGTGAGAGAGAGAGAGAGAGAGAGAGAGAGACGGATGGGATAAAGAAAGAGATAGAGGTGAAGGAGAGACAGTGACAGAAGGAGTGAGAGCACAAGAACTCAAATGCATTTTCTCCATTACCCAACCTGAGTGGATGGTAACAGTTGGTGATACGGCTGGTGATACGGCTGGTGATACGGTTGGTAATACGCGTGTCTATCCTGTGATCAAGGCTCCAGGTGAGGAGAGGAAGAGATGAGTTGTGTACGGTGCTGTAGATGTACTGGTTAATTGGCAGTCTGTGGTGTTTGTCCAGCTCCGCAAAGCTCAGCCCACGGAGGCTTTGTCTTACACAACACAGAGAAGAAGAGAGTAAATAGATGGGGCAGGGAATGAGAGCGAAAGGGAGGGGAATAGAAACAGAGGGGAAACATTTTCAATGTTTTTGGAGAGAGAGAGGGAGAGAGAGAGAGTCAACGAGCTTGGGGATAGAGGTAACGAGAGACTAAAAAAAGGAATAGAGAGAGATGACAGCGAAAGAGGAAGACAGGAAGAGATGAGGGAAAAGAGTAAGAAGGAGAAGACAGAGAGTAGATAGGGAGGGAATGGGGATGATAGATAAAAGGAGGGGAACAGAAAGAGAGGAAACGTTCAAAAACGTATGGGAGGAAGAGGAGGAGGAGGATAAGAAGGAAGAGGAGGGTTGATACCTGCTCTATCTCTAATGCTGCAGTGCAGGGACCTGTCAGAGGGTGAATTAACCATCTGCACGTGCACGCACACACACACACGCACACACACACACACACACACACACCAAGGTTATTATAGTAAACTAAAACCTGAACTAAAACTAATCATGAAAAAACAACTTAGTAAAATTAATTAATTAATCTGTTTGAAAAACTGAAACTATACTGAAACTATTATCTTTGACTCCAAAACTAACTCAAATAAAATAAAAAAAGACATTCATTATGTTCAGTTGTCGTTTTGGGGGGGTAAAAATCTAAGCTTTTTTCTAGTTTGGTTGTCATCAAGCCTCTGAATCTGGCGGGTCACATTGAGATTGACTTTATCATTTAAAGGTAGACTTTGCGAGATGACGTTGCCACGAGCAACACCGCAGATATTGGGCTTGTTTGAGTGGATAAAGCAACCAAAAGTCGAGGAGTGGAGTCGTGGGAGGTGCGTCTGCGACAGCCGAAAGTCAGACACTAACGTGGTTTTCCAACAGCAAGGATCAGATCAATATGGCAGTGTTGCCAGGATGAAGTAAGAAACTGCAGAAACTTGCAGTCGACTGCAGTCAAAACTTTATGATCATTGATCACATGATTTTTGTAAAGTTAATGCAGTCGACATTTATGCGCAAGTCGGAAAAAACGTCCCCCCAGAATGCAACACACTTTGACAGGGGGTGACCATCAACTTGACAAAAGTGATCCGCTCGAACAAGCCCATTGAGATAAGCACAATGCAAGACTTTGCTCTTACAAAGTCACACAGAGTATGTGTGCATGTGCACGGGTGCGCTTCACGCCGCTACAATGTGGTAGCTACGGGACCAAAACAGAGGAGAACTTTAGCCTCACACTTCAACACACCTGGTTGTTGCGGTATTTGACCTACTACTACTGTTTACTTCGTGCATCTACGTCATCTCGCTGAGTCTACCTTTAAACCTAACCTATGACCTGACCCGTCGCTATGTATTACTGCCCCCCAGTGGCAAGAAGTGACATCCCAAAAACCACAAACTATACAACACATAAATGGCTCCTCGCCTCCCAGGCAAACGTTACTTTCTGTCCCTGACACTAAAACTAAAACTACAACTAAATAATGTAAAAAACAAAATGGCTTTTTACTGAAACAGGGCCAGGGAGGACACTTAGTTATTGTTTCAACTGCTGATTGCTACTTTAAGAGTTGGTATTGAACTACCCCTTCAAGATTATGGTCGTGTTCCCCTGCTCAAACATTGCATCCATCAACCAATGGTTGAGTGCCACATCATCGACTGTGCAGTTGGGCAGCAGATTGCTATAACATATGATGTGGTTAACTGATTAGTAAAATACCTATCCCGGCAGATCAACAACGTCTGTAGGGAAACCCGACCTTGGTGTTGAACTACCCTTTATGATTAGGTGTTGTACTATCCCTTTAAGATTTGGTGTTGACCTATCTCTTTAACGTTTGGTGTTGACCATAGAGACAGATAGAGGACTCATATAACCTGTTTTAGAATGGACATTGCCATTGAGGGCTTCCACCCTTTTAAAGTAGTCAACTGGGTGGGGATTCCTATGGTCTTGGAACGATCAGCCAATGATTAGAGCATTGTCTTCTTCTTCAAATTGTGTTGCCTATGGTATGTCAATGGCTTTAAGCTATATTGCTGACATCTAGTGGCTACAATAAATAAATGACACACAAGTTTAGATTCAGGACTACAGCACTGCATGTGTCAGTAAATCGCCAATATTAGCTTTACGCTTTTTTCAAACATAAAAGAAGAAAAATGACTTCTTTAAAATTGAGATTTTGTGCTCTATGGTGTTGACCTGTTTGCTTTAAAATTTGACCTCTCCCTTCAAGATTTGGTGTTGAGTTGTCCCTTTTATATTTGTTTTAGAAATTTCCCTCTAATATTTGGTGTTGACCTCTCCATTTTATATTTGTTGTTGTTCTATCCCTGTAATATTTGGTGTTGAACTACCCCCTTCAAGATTTGGTGTTGAATTATCCCTTTAAGTGCGAAGGGAGGGTGTCAGTCACAGAAGAGCTGAGATGTTGACTGGCACCTCTCAGCCTGTAACACCTACATGTAGAACAGGTGCTCATGAATATCAGATGCAGTGTTTTCATGCGTTGGCGTTTCGTATAGGCCTTGGGCATACATTCTCGCCTCTGTATTCTATCAGGTCTTATATGTAGATGCAGTAAAGGTGGTTTACTGACTGAACTATGTTCAACCTGTCAGAAAACTGAAGACTCATGTTAGCTCCCCTAGCTCATGCCTAGGCTTTAGCCCAGAGGGATAACTCAGGCACAAAGGTATGACAGTATCGATTTGTGACTTCCTTATTTGTGTCTCTGTTTTTGACCATAACCACAAACCAGAAATCAAGCCAAAAATCTAACCCTAACCCTAAAACCAGGATAGCACACAGAGCTAGTTAAATAAAGGTTAAATAAAAATGTAATTAATAAAAAGCCTTGGCGTTAACTTTTGTGGTAAAAATGAATCTTCGGGCAAGATTGCTCATTATGCAAGCATAATTTACTGAACGCCTCTGCTACACAACTTTACATCTTATATAAACACATTTTGAACTCATATACACTTGAAATCATTGTACTGTATGTTAGAGTCGAGACCATTCTCTCTCTCTCCTTCTTTCTCGCTCTTTTTCTCCCAAGCTAATCACGTTTGTGTTCCTAGAACACTCTGTTATCTACATATGGTTGTTACTATTTTAGCACATGTTAGCAACCCATCTCAACCAGACTGCATTTCTTTTTCTACCTTTAACCAATTTTTGCTCAGTGTTTACAAATACTAATACAGCACATGGAACGTTTGAGTCAAATATGCACTTTCATAAATTATATTAATTAATCAAATAATTGCAGTTTTTCTATGATTTGAGCATAGAGGGAAGATAGAAATGCATGTACATCTCTCCGTATATGCGCTGACAAGTATATGACCAGTCGTTTCCATGGCTACCCATGCACATAATGTGTATTTTTATAGTGAGTTTTTTTATTTTTTTTTACCTTTAACCCACTAGAGTCGAATTCCGTGCCCCCGCCGAAATCGAATGAGCATAATACAAAAATCCCCATCAACATCTTTCGGTTTAAACTAGAGAAATCTGGTGGCAGAGCCGATGTAGCCCTTCCGCATCTGCGGTGAAAGGTGGCAGAGCTAGAGCGGTGTTTGTCAGATGTTTGTCAAATGTTTTATATGAGGCGAAAGTACAGAATGTCATCTTTTATTTGAGGGTATTTTCATACATATCCGTGTTAGCATTTAGAAATAAATGCACTTTATGTATATGGTCCCCCCATTTAAAGATGTCATAAGTATTTGGACAAATTCACTTAAATGTAGTCAAAAGTTTAGTATTTGGTCCCATATTCCAAGCAAAACTTTCTGGATGCATTTGCAGTTTGTTTTGGTTGTGTTTCGTATTAGTTTTTTAAATGTATTTAACCTTTATTTAAACTAGGCAAGTCAGTTAAGAAACAAATTCTTATTTACAATGATGGCCTATCAGGACAAATGTTCCCCTAAAGCGGACGACGCTGGGCCAATTGTGCGCTGCCGTATGTTGTGCACAAATGTTGTGAAACTAGTTTCAGCATCATCTCTGTAACTTTCTCACTCATCATTATTCACCATTCATTCATGATTACCCATAATCATGGTCGCACCCAGATTAATGTAGATTTGCTCAGAAACATTATATTCTTATGACTTGCCTAGTTAAATAAAATGTTAAAATAATAATAATTTCATAACAAAGTGACTCAAAGTGAGTCATTTCTACTGGGCCCAACATAATACGAAACACTTTAGGGCTATAGGTACATTCTTATTCTACTAAACTTTAGGCTACTTGTGGAGTCGGGTTATATTCTCGTAAATTAGCAAAATTACTGGCAATCAAACATTTATTCCTGTATTGAGGACATGTAGCCAGGCCTAGGCCTAAATTTAACCATTTCATGAATCACACCGTGGAGGGTAGAGCAGACAAGCTACAAACGCAGACCTGGGAGGAAATATGATAAGTATATGGTTTTCCTGATGCCATTACAGGACTATTCAGGCGATCATCGATTCAACTGTTCAAGAGAAACGATCATGTCTCCTCAAGAATCCACTTTAAATGGGTAATCCCGATTTCGTCCCTCCCTCTTTCTCCCTCCGTCCGCCTCCCCCTCCGTGGCGGCGCTCGCTTCAGACGCTGTATATCTCTTTCGTTTTTCCAGCCACGGAAATCGGTGAACCGATCGGTGCTCTGATATTTCTATAGTTCGGAGATAGGTCGCGTTTATCTGTACATTTACCGCGGATGGACGTGAACCCAGTCACAATTTAGCCTAGACAAAACAAGAAACCTTGCGGAGTGAATCTATTGGGACTGGTGCTGTGCATTCGGCCCACCAAGAGGATCCTTCCTCTGCGCGATATTTTCCTCCTATTTGGAGAGGAAGGGTGTTATGGGGTGTTCGTTTTCGAAGTGAAATCTCAACAGTTGGTTTACTTTTGGGACTCATAACGCGTTGGTCTAGCTTGTCACACACCTCACGTCAAGTTACTGATATCTAAAACAAAAAGGAAAAGCTATAAAGTGCCACGATCAAGCCCGTCTCTGTGCAATGCCACAGTTGTCACGTCGGAGTCCAGATGAGGAAAAAACAAAACCGTAGGCTATAGCTTGCACTCCTACAGCACGCATATTTGCGCCGATCGCATAGTGGTAAATCCCATCTCACGGATTTCTCTCCCCATCTCAAAAGCACAATATCAATATAGGCACTGATTTATTTTTTTATGGTTGTGTGGTGTTTTTCGGTGTCAAACTGTACGCCTACTCACTGAAAGACATTTTGCACTACCCAGCTCTGACAGAAGCGGAAGAAGACTGAGATACGGGATAGTGGATTTACCCGTTAGTGTAGTGTGCTTGTGTGTGTTGGTGAGCTGAGGAGAGGAGCGCTCAGTTAGACCATCTCCTGCCGTCTGGTTGTCATGTAGGCTGCCTGACTGCCCTCAGCATCCGGGTAAGGACTGCTGCCTCTACCCTTCTCTTCCAAATCTCAGGTTATTTTCCACAGGTGTGTGAGTGGAACGAATTAATGGTTTCGTGCGATGCGTGTGTTTTTGCACTGGCTTTACCAATGCAACCATCCGTCCGTTGTCTGCAGATAGCGAGTTCAGTCTTGCTGGGAGAAAATAGTCAAGTTTCAATAAACAACCTCCCCTAGTTTGGTAATAAACACTGATGTTTTATAGGTGGGAACAGCTCATTTCCGTATGGGGGTTGCGGCTACTATTCAGACGGAGTCTGTGTCCTTCACCAATGAGTGTTTGTCGCAACAGTTTGTCTCACGTAGAAAATGAATTGTTGTGCATGTCTGGGGAGGCATTTTCTGCGCTCATGGGTTTATCCCATCGTTTTATTTGGAGATTCCGCGTAAATGTCACAGACGGCAATGCGCATTTGTCGTCAGGGTCGTCTCGTGTGTGTTTGATCGTGCTCACGTGTGCGTGTATTTATCTGTGCGTAGCTTTGTGTCTGCATTATTGGATATGCCGGTTTAGCTTGATCCATTTAGTTCTTCCTAGTTCAGATTCAACTGATGTGACTGGTTGTGCTTTTTGACTCAAACAGAATATGATGTTTTAGCTCGAGCTTCGAAAGAGAAGAGACCACCTTGTTTAATTAACAAGCGCTCGCTCGTTGCAAGAAGTAAATCCTTCTTACATAATTTCCAAGGGATGGGCATCAGCTCTCCTCCTTCTCTCCGTTCTCCTTCCTTTTCTGGGTGTGTCCTCGCGCTATTGCGTTTCTACAGGGGGAGACCCCGCAAAATCTGCTAGTGACTATTTTTCAGACTGTATGACCTCCAAAGGAGGTCATCGGGGCTGTTATTTTCCCCCGGCAGCGGAGTGTCAAGGGCCACGGCTAATATTGCAATATTATTACATTCAGAACATTCAGGTTGATCTCCCCCCCCCCCCTTTAAAGCCGGCCTAAATCCCGTATACGCACTTTCACCTTCACTCTAGACTAGACTAGGTGTGACTGCTGCAGTAAACTGAAAATGTCTAATCATACTGTTGGCTACACCTTCCCCTCAGGAACTGCCTCAGAAAAACATTACATATTTAACTTATTGACTATTTTTGTGTGTGTTTAATGCTGTAACATACAGTACCAGTCAAAAGTTTGGACACCTACTAATTCAAGGGGTTTTCTTTATTTTGACTATTTATACCTTGTAGAATGAAAGTGAAGGCATCAAAACTATGAAAAAACACACTGAATCATGTACTAGCCTAAAAAGTGTGAATCAAATCAAAATATATTTTATATTTGAGGTTCTTCAAATAGCCACCCTTTGCCTTGATGGCAGCTTTGCACACTCTTGGCATTCTCTCAACCAGCTTCATGTGTTGGGTCATTGTCCTGTTGAAAAACAAATGACAGTGCAACTAAGCGCATACTAGGTGGGATGGTGTATCGCTGCAGAATGCTGTGGTAGATCATCCATTCACCTACTCTGTGTCTCACAAAGACACGGCGGTTGGAACCAAAAGTCAGAATTTGTGATTTATCAGACCAAAAGGACCGATTTCCACCAGACTAATGTCCAATGCTCATGTTTCTTGGACCAAGCAAGTCTCTTCTTATTATTGGTGTCCTTTAGTAGTGGTTTCTTTGTAGCAATTTGACCATGAAGACCTGAGTCTCCTCTGAACAGTTGATGTTGAGATGTGTCTGTTACTTGAACTCTGTGAAGCATTTATTTGGGCTTCAATTTTTGAGGCTGGTAACTCTAATGAACTTATCCTCTGCAGCAGAGGTAACTCTGGGTCTTCCTTTTCTGCGGCGGTCCTCATGAGAGCTAGTTTCGTCATAGCGCTTGATGGTTTTTGCAACATTGAAATCTTCCGTATTGACTGACCTTCATGTTTTAAAGTAATGATGGACTGTCATTTATCTTTGCTTATTTGAGCTGTTCTTGCCATAATATGGACTTGGTCTTTTATCAAATAGGGCTATCTTTTGTATACCACCCCTACCTTGTCAAAACACAACTGATTGGCTCAAATTTATTAAGATAGAAATTCTAGAACTTTAGCAAGGCACACCTGTTAGTTGAATGCTTTCTGGTTGAGAGAATGCCAAGAGTGTGTGAAGCTGTCATCAAGGGAAAGGGTGGCTACTTTGAAGAATCTCAAATATAAATTATATTTTTAACACTTTTTATTTTAATATTTATTTATTTTTGGTTAGTACATGATTCCATGTGTTATTTCATAGTGAAGACACCAGAAACTATCATTCTACATTGTAGAAAATAGTACAAATAATGGAAAAACCCTTGAATGAGTAGGTGTGTCCAAACTTT
This sequence comes from Salmo trutta, assembly GCF_901001165.1. NCBI lineage: Eukaryota > Metazoa > Chordata > Actinopteri > Salmoniformes > Salmonidae > Salmo > Salmo trutta. Next base: position 43,380,624 of record NC_042970.1, read on the forward strand.
TGACTGGTTCTGTATATGTATAGCATAGTCTGTCACAGGCATCATTATTATTATTATTATTATTATTATTATTATAATACTGTGTCTCATTCATCTCTTTGACTGAGGGAATGTTCTGTGTCATGTCTGTTAACTTGATCAATACAACTCATAACCTGATCAATAACACTCACATTATCAATATAGTATATGACACTGCATGCATGCATAGTGCCGTGTGTCTGTCCTGTCTTTCTGTCCTGTCTGTATGGTGATACGCCGCTTATTTATTATCTTGGACTCTCTGAAAAAGGCAGCAAACATCTCTCTAAGTGTGTTTCGTCCCTCTGATAAAGGGTATCGACCTTTATAGCAGAAAGTAATTGCCGGTTTGCTGGTTCAAGACGCACTCTGAACTCCATCGTACTCCAGACAGAACAGCAAATGGTGACGTCAGCTTTTCAGTGTGACACCGTCATATAGATGGCGTTCCCCTCCTCAAACGTTGCATCCCTCAACCAATGGTTGCATGCCACGTCGTCAACTGACGTATTGCTATAATATAGTGCGTTAGCTGGTATGTAAAATACCTATCCGGGTGTTGTAAGATCTGGCAGGGGTCAGCAACTTCTGAGCAGAGGAATGTGTCCTCTGTCCTTGTCCCGTGATCCTGTGGGACATCCTTTTCTGCCTCGTTAATCCACTAATCACATGCATGAATGACTGCCCCTGTGTCTCCGCCATGCCACTCTCTGGAAGTCACCCTCTGAGTTTTGTCAGCAACACGTGATAATGGAGGTCCCCATAAGCGAGTTAGTGGTTAGGGATTCACAACATCTCATCAGTCCCATCATAAAGACCTCATGGCCACCGACCTAATTGTTCCCAGCTTCCTACTGGTCCATCTCTTCTATCTAATCATCCTCAGCTTCCTTCTTGCTCATCCATCCTTCAAATCTCCACTGTGCCTGAGGGGACTTGTCTGCCAAGGTTGATGGGGGAGATTGCCCCTTTAAGCTAATATATACCCCTGGGACAGTATGCTACTCTTCAGTCTTGGTCCCAGGGGCCCAACAAGGATAATAATATATGCCATTTCGAAGACTGGATTGCACTCCCTGTATTGTCATTAATTCCCTGTGGCAATTGAACCCACAACCTTTGTGTTGGTAGCATCAACTGAGGACCACACGGAGGCACGTCCTTATAGTCCAGGGTTTGAACCCAGACAAAACTCTGTCACACTGCACTCTTTGTGTGTTGTACTTTTGTCTAAACTGTGTTCTTGTGAATGTGTCTTGCACACGTCGGCACAGGGTTGACGGGCTCTGTGTTACGTGATACTCACTTCTCTTGTTACGTTTCATTTTTTTTCTTCATCTAACCAACACCGCTAACCCATTTATTGAAGGTTTTTCTACAGGACTGTTTGTTCTGGGGGGTGATGGTTCTCTTTAGGGAATTGAAACAAACGGTGAGAGAAGGAAAAAGCGATTGGGTGGGAAGAGAGGACACCTTCCAAAAAGGATTGGGCTCATGCAGAGGCTGACCGTTTTATTTTCTTTCCCTCGTTCAAATCCCCCGCTCCTCACCTCTCTTCTTATTCCACTCCTCTCTTCAATCCCCATTCTCCCACCTCTTTTCCTCTCACCCCCCGTTCCTCCTCATGTTCAGGATTGAGTGACCTAAGAATTGAGTTAGTCTCAGTCACAATTCATAGCAGAGGTTAAGCCCCCAAAACCAAGAGCCCCTTTAGCACCCTATCTCATCTCTGAAAGGGCCCCACACACACAAAAACGCACGCACGCACATGCACACAGAGCGTGTTAAGCCTGCATTGCTGGGTGAGTTTGTTCTGAGTCCTATCCCAGCTGGAAAAGAGAGAGGAGATAGATATATGCCTGTAGTGTTATGGTGCTGCTACAATACATGACCAAAAGTATGTGGACACCCTACTTGTCGAAAAGCTCATTCCAAAATCATGGGGATTATAATGGCGTTGGTCCCGCCCTTTCCTGCTATAACAGCCTCCTCTTCTGGGAAGGCTTTCTACTAGATGTTGGAACATTGCTGCAGGACTTGCTTCCATTCAGCCACAAGAGCATTAGTTAGGTCGGGCACTGATGTGGGGCGATTTAGGCCCGGCTTGCAGTCGGCGTTCCAATTCACCCCAAAGGTGTTAGGTGGGGTTGGGCTCTGCAGGCCAGTCAAGTTCTTCCACACCGACCTCGACAAACCATTTCTGTATTGACCTTGCTTTGTGCACAGGGGCATTGTCATGCTGAAAGAGGAAAGGGCCTTCCCCAAACTGTTGCCACAAAGTTGGAAGCACAGAATCGTCTAGAATGACATTGAATGCTGTAGCTTTACGATTTCCCTTCACTGGAACTAAGGGGCCTAGCCCGAAACATGAAAAACAGCCCCACCCCATTATTCCTCCTCCACCAAACTTTACAGTTGCCACAATACATTGGGGCAGGTAACGTTCTCCTGGCATCCGCCAAACCCAGATTCCTCCTTTGGACTGACAGATGGTTAAGCGGGATTAATCACTCCATAGAATGCGTTGCCACTGCTCCAGAGTCCAATGGAGGTGAGCTTTACACCACTCCAGCCAACGCTTTGCATTGTGCATGGTGATCATAGGCTTGTGTGCGGCTGCTCGGCCATGGAAACCTGTTTCATGAAGCTCCTGACGAACAGTTCTTGTGCTGACATTGCTTCCAGAGGCAGTTTAGAACTCGTTAGTGAGTGTTGCAACTGAGGACAGACGATTTTTACATGCCACACGCTTCAGCACTCGGCGGTCCCTTCCTGTGAGCTTCTGTGACCTACCACTTCGCGGATAAACTGTTGCTCATAGACGCTACCACTTCACAATAACAGCACTTACAATTGACCGGGGCAGCTCTAGTAGGGCAGCCATTTAATGAACTGACCTGTTTGAAAGGTGGCATCCAATGGCGGTGTCACGCTGAAAGTCACTGAACTCTTCAGTTATGTCATTCTACTGCCAATGTTTGTCTATGGTAATTGCACGGCTGTGTGCTCGATTTTTATACACCGTTCAATAACGGGTGTGACTGTTAATAGCCAAATCCACTAATCTGAAGAGATGTCCACATACTTTTGGCCATATAGTGTAACTGCACGCAGAGATGCGTGTCGCCACCTGGGTGTATAGAATATGTTTTATGTATAGATTTAGTCTAACACATCCGTGTGTGTGTGTGTGTATGTATATATGTCCCAGTTACTCCTACAGTCAGCTATGATATCAGCAATATTTTTGCGTTATCACAAACGAGGTACTAGAGTAGTGAATTGATGTTATATTCAGCTGTAAGCTAGCAAGGAAAGTTAATCTACAGAGCTGGAAGCTACCGGTATCTTCTTGCATTGTAAAGTGTTCTAGACTGTAATGGACATTGTTTTGCGAACACTTTCGACATTTCTAGCTACATGCCATATTGCATTATTCAAAGGCACTTAACCCTAATTGTTCCTGTAAGTCACTCTGGATAAGAGCGTCTGCTAAATTACTAAAATGTAAATGTTAGCTTCTGTGCAGCATAAGTGGTGATGCAGGCCAGACTCCACGTGAGTGCAGCGGTTCAGGCTAGAGCTAGCGATGGGTAAGTAGAGCAGGCACGTTGCGCTTTAAGGGGGCATCGGCTGCACTGACAGACAGACTTGATCCTCTCTGTCAGTAGACGACATGAGACACATTTGATAGAAGTACCGAAGGGGAAAAAAGAAATAAAAATAATTACAGTACCGAACCGTTTTTCCTGTTCTTGTATCGAAGAAGTACAGAAGTTTCGGTATACCATGCAACACTAATCTCTTCTTCTCTCTGCATTCTCCTCTCCACTCCTTTTCTCTCCTTTGTTCGTCATCGTGGCAAATAGTTTGAGTGTGTTCGTTCTGTGTGTGTGTGTTTGGTCATGATGAACTTCTCATTAAGGTGTTGCAGACTGCTGCTGAGGATGTGATGAGCTGTAAGCAGGCTGATGACGGCTCCGTCAATTTTGTGTGTCTGTGAGTGAGAGTCGGTGTGAAGTGACAGCTCAGCGCACACACACACACACACACAGCTGCTAGATGTGTTGTGAGTTGTATTAATAGAGCGTGGAAGTGAAGTTTCCCCTGAGAGTCCCTGTGGTGCATTGTGGGATTGACAGGATCGACACGGAGTAGAGGTGTGCGGCGGGGGGGGGCGTGCGGCTTCAGCTCATTATCACAAAACATCACTGGCGTACTCATTGAGACAAGCACACACTAGTTTCTGAACACATGAGGTTGTCATTGTTGAGTTCATCTATGGTGCCAAACAATGTGACTCTTTATCCCTGCTGCAAGTGTGTGTGTGTGTGTGTGTGTGTGTGTGTGTGTGTGTGTGTGTGTGTGTGTGTGTGTGGATATTAGCAGACAGGCAAAAATGTGGACCACTGACGAAGAGGTTGGATTGATTAGAAAACGTGCTAATGAAGGAGAGAGCGTCACAGAGCGATAGAGAGAACCAGGTATGAGTAAGGGAGGGGGGAGAGGGATGAATGGAGCGGAGAGGGATTGAGAGAGAGCGAGCGAGAGGAGAGCAAGTCCGAGGCAAGAGGATTATATGGAGACAGTGAAACGGACCATTAACATATGCTGTCGGTGATGAAACAAGTGTGACTCTAGTACCCAACCCGGATGGTTGTTTACATTGAGAGCACACCTACGTTCATATACACATAGTGAAGCGAGGGACTCTTAGATAGTAGGCCGCTAAGTTATTTCCTGCGTTCTATTATAATCCTCGGCAGCATGGTTAATGCATGCCTGTTTGTTCATTTTGGCTTTATCGATCAGAGCAAATTGTTGATGATAATAAATAGCAAGCCTCTGCATTTTAGTAGTACACTGTCTCACATATCTTTTATTTTTAGATATTCAAAAGCAAAAAATGCTTTTTAGATCATCACAATAGTATTCAAAAGAAATGTCCTGTCTCTCCCTATACCTGTTATTGTTACCACAATGATTTGTTGTTTTTAATATCATAGTCTGTCTCACTTTGCTTGAGCAACGGTGGCCTTGCCATTCTTGCTATAATAAAGCGGATCTGAAGCGGAATTTGAGATGGGCAGAGAGGGAGCGAGAGAAGAAGAGGGAGAGTGGTGAGGTTAGGATGAAGTGTAGTCATTTACTGGAGCCAATGGAATGTATTTGCAGGGAGGGAGGGAGGGAGAGAAAGAAAGAAAGATGCACTGCTCTGCACTGGTTGTGGAACTCACGTTGGCTCCAGAGAACGAGAATGAGAGCGACGCATTGCACTCGTTTACTGAACTCACTATGTATGGTAACAGCACGGCAGTTAAACTCACAAAGGAGAGGTGGATGAGGGGACAGGAGAGGGGGTGGGACAAAAGGGTCAGAGGTGGAGTGTTGTAGGCGCAGAGGAAGTGGAAATCTGGATGGTTTCCTCATGTTCTGGGTTCCTCATGCATATTTTCTCCTCGCCATTTCACTTCCTGATATTTTAACGACACTGGGCTGAGGCCTCTCCCCCTCTGTCCCTCTTTTGTCCCTCTTTTCCATCTGTTTGTGTTTATGTAGCCAGCTTGTGTGTGTGTGTGATGTAGTTGTTTAGTTAAATGTGTGTTTAAGTAGCCGGTGTATGTAGTTGTAGTTCTGTAGTTGTTTGGAAGTCTGGCGGTAACAGTAACACACATCAGATGTAGCTGCCTGGCCCAATGCCAAGAGGGAACTCTCTGGCTCACTGCCTCCTTCCCTCCCTCCATCCCCTTGTTCTCTCCCTCTGCCTCTCTGCTCCCTGTCCTTCCAACCACACCCTCCTTCGCCCCTCCTCGTTTTTCCCCGTCACTCCTTTTTCCTCCCTGTCTATCTCTCGGTTCATTCCCTGTATCTCAGTTGGTAGAGCATGGTGTTTGCAACGCCAGGGTTGTGGGTTCGATTCCCACGGGGGCCAGCACAGGGAAAAAAAGTATGAAATTGTATGAAATGTATGCATTCACTACTGTAAGTCGCTCTGGATAAGAGCGTCTGCTAAATGACAAATTTTTTTTTTTTAATTCTCCCATCTTTCTCTCTCTGGGATGGGGGAGTTGGGGAGTGTGTAGTTCTGTAGTTGTGTTTTATGTAGTTGTGCAGTTAAATGTGTGTTTATGTAGCTAGTCTGTTGTGTATGTGTTTATGTAGCCAGTGTATGTAGTTCTAATGCTGTAGTTGTCTGCATGTTTGGAAGTCTGGCAGTAACAGTAACACACATCAGATGTAGCTGCCTGGCCCAATGCCAAGAGGGAACTCTCTGGCTCACTGCCTCCTTCCCTCCCTCCATCCCCTTGTTCTCTCCCTCTGCCTCTCTCTGCCCCCTTCGTCCTTCCTACCACACCCCCCTTCGTCCTTCCTACCACACCCTCCTTCGTCCTTCCTACCACACCCCCCTTCGTCCTTCCTACCACACCCTCCTTCGTCCTTCCTACCACACCCCCCTTCGTCCTTCCTACCACACCCTCCTTCGTCCTTCCTACCACACCCTCCTTCGTCCTTCCTACCACACCCTCCTTCGTCCTTCCTACCACACCCCCCTTCGTCCTTCCTACCACACCCTCCTTCGTCCTTCCTACCACACCCCCCTTCGTCCTTCCTACCACACCCTCCTTCGTCCTTCCTACCACACCCTCCTTCGTCCTTCCTACCACACCCCCCTTCGTCCTTCCTTATTTTCCTCGTCTATCTCTCGTTCATTCATCATCCCCCCCTTCTTTCTCTCTCTGGGGTGGGGGGGGAGGGGTGTGTGTCGGGGGTCTGATCTGTCGATCCAGACCAGCCTCCAGACAGGCGAGGGTTTATTGCGGTCACCACCTTAACCTCACACACACACACATCGCCACAGAGATGAACTGCTTGGATATTTATGAGCTACAATAAGCTAGTTTACAAATCACACACAATGCTATTAAAACAGGGTTTTGTATTAAAACTGATTGTGCATCGTTAGCTGTTGGTTATGTAATTGTGTGTGTGTGTGTGTGTGTGTGTGCGTGCGTCCTGTGTCAGGAGCAGTTAAAGGGGGGTGGAATGCTGAATGTCGTATTTGGGTTGAGAAACAGGGTGTGGTGCTGTTTGGACATTATTACTGAACACAATGAGGCTGTGCTGTTCTCTCCTACTGCAGGTTGTTTACTGAAGATGTGTGTGTGTGTGTATATATATACACACACTGTACTTGATTCAGTTGACTGGCCCAACGTCAAATACAAAATGGAAGAAGGAAATAGTAATATTATGCTGAAATGAAATGTACAGGTTGGCTGGAAAACCTGAAACGGATGTATTTGGAAACCTTCCCGAACTGTTCCACTAACAGAACCGAAGTTATTCCACGTTTTCAAATACAGCATAAACCAACCAATTTCTACATGTCCGTTCATTCCTCTGACGGAGTTAGAAAACAGTCTGCTGATATATGTTCAGCGGTGTTAATTCAATGAAACTGGCTAGTCTGCGTGCATCAGAGTTCCTGCTAATTTGAGGTCTAGGACAAACTTTTCCATGTGTCAAACAATCAAAGGCGCCGTTGTCCTTGACCTAAATAGCTCTGCATTATGATCATATGAATGCTGTAAATAACGTGTTTTTCCACTGCTGCCCTATCTGCTGGTCCCATTGAACAAGAGGCCTTACAGAAGGGGAGAGGGAGAGTGTGGGTGCGGAGACGGAAAAGCACATGGGTTCATTCATACATGCTGCATGTATTGTGTAGATCCTACACGCCTCTTTTTTTGTATGGAATAAAACATCTGATCAGCTCTATGCATCGCGTCCGGCTGCTGAGTAAGTTGATCGTGTCGAGACAAGGCGCGTGGATTCTAGAAGAGCGAGTGAGGGCGAAGCCGTATAGATTGGGAGGACTGTGAGATAGGATTGTGAGATACGCCCGTCCCAACCCACAAGTATCAGTGGCCCTCTGTGTTTACGTCACTGTCTCAAGCGAACCACAAATTCCATTAGCATTAGCATGACTTCATTTAAAACAAGCGGTGGCAGTGAGGTAGGAATGCTGGCGGTATGCTGAAGACGCTGAAAACACGACATTTGCTGTGACTCAACATCTGGGACCACCTTGTGACTGCAGTAGAGGAACAACCTTGCAAGACAGTCATCTGAAGCTGACAAACTAGTTTTCCTAAAGAACGAGCACTTCTCTCTCTGTGTGTGTGTGTGTGTGCGCTATTACACAATGTTTGTGCGTTTCCACTGTCTTGAGGGTCGAATGAGTCCCGTTCGCTCTAAACACTTGTCGCTTTAGTAAATCATCGCTAATTACACAATGTGACCTTGCCGCACATGCCAAGTGTTATTTGTGACATTTACTAGTAGTGAGTCAATGTTGGCCAACATGGGATACCCCCTGCTGTTTACTATATATATTTGTTGTAAATTGAAATCCAAGCCAGCATATAACCTACATGAATGGAATTAGAAGTGGAACCCAGCTAGTCATTATGAATGAAACCATGGCACGAGCAGAGGCAGTAGTAACATGCCATCCAACCAAGTGGACCGAACTCGCTCTGTAATATGGTTCTGTGTTCTACTGTTCACTCCTGATACGTGTCGTTCTCTTCCAGCGCACTGCAGTTCACCATTTCCCATTTCAAATACATGTTGTACTACTTGCTTCAGTTTAGTGCTTGATTTCATTAGTCTCAAGTCATTGAATATATCGGGAGTTGGCTGTAGACCTATATAGCTCAGCCATTGTATCCCAAACAAGACAACCGTAATTCCGAATCAATCTATTGTAAACACCAAAGCAGGCCTGTTGGGGATAGGGCCAGTCCGTGGCCACCGGTGTCTCTGGGATCAATAGAACAAGAGGTCAGCTGAGTAGGGTCAGGACCAGATGTTTTTTTTTTACCTCTAACCTCTGGCCACACACACTGGTAGCATGCTCAGTGACACTATGCTCCAGGGTGAGTGGTTCTATAATGGGTCTGTCAGTATAAGAGCTGTTGTGTTACCGTCTCAACAGTAGACCACTTTAACAGCGCTTTTTTTTCTTCCTCTGCGAAACACAGTTGGCTTCATATTGACACAATGTCAAGCTGTTAGCCCAAAAATACTTAATCCACTGCAAGGTACTTTACTCAAAAATGGGATACTGCCAGTAGAGATTGAATCCTGTGCATCACATTTAATGTAAAAATATCTCCCCTTTTTTAAAAGCTCCAGTCCTGGAGAGCCCGTTTTAGAAGTAGTGTGTGAATGGGGAAGCAGGTATGTGAACGGGCGTTCACGTCGAACCCTGATTTGTGTTGGACTCCATACAGGCTGGGATTTGTGGGAGGCTGTATGGTGCCTCTCTCGTCCTTAAGCACTGGTATGCTCCCTCTGTCAATTGATGCAGTTAGATGTATCTGTGTGTGAGAAGGAGAAGAGGGAGGGAGGGAGTGATGATGATATGACTGGCCTTTATCTGAGGGACCTTCTGTGCTATCTAATAATCACTGCTGTAGCTGTCCCAGCCCCCCCCCCCCGACTTTTTTTCAATTCATGGGCTTTATACACTCTCTCCTTTCCCTCAGCCACCCATCTTCTCTCTCCCCCAATCTCCTTGAGGTATTGTGTGTGGAACTTGGCGTGAGAGATGCTTTGAGGGAGGAGGGGGTGGGGGGTGGAGAATTAGGCATTGGTGGCTAAAGGGCTGTCTCTATTTCTCCCAGAGAGCGCTAGGGAAATGAGAGCTTCACCTTTGGTTTTTGCGATATCATGTCAGATGTTTACTTAGCAGACTTCACTCTGTTTAATTAGCATAATTACACACTCATCTAATCACCTGTTGGTTTTCGTTTTTCATTGTCAGTCTCTGTAGCCAGTGCCTAGACCTACCGGCTCTGTCTCACTTCAGAATTAGTTGTTCATCCATGTTTCTCAAAGGTTGTGGTGTTTAAGGTTAAGTTTAGGCATTAACTCAGAATTCTTGAGGTTAGGCATTAACTCGGAATGGTTAAGGATTGGGATAGGCTTAAAACTAAAATGTAAAAAAAACTTTTTATCACTGTTCGAACTTGCAACCTTTTGGAATCGGAGGCAGATACTTATACCCATCCGCCATCCCGAGTGGCGCAGCGGTCTAAGGCACTGCATCTCAGTGCAAGAGATGTCATTACAGTCCCTGGTTCGAATCCAGGCTGTATCACATCCGGCCGTGATTGGGAGTCCCAACTGGCGGCGCACAATTGGCCCAGCGTCGTCCGGGTTTGGCCGGAGTAGGCCATCATTGTAAAGAATAATTTGTTCTTAACTGACTTGCCTAGTTTAAATAAAGGTTAAAAAAATTTAAATACAAAAATTCCCTTCCGCAACTGAAACCGACTTGAAGGTAACAGCGCTTACTGTTGCCCCTAGTGGTCAGTCTACACATCTCCTGACATGGATGTCGAATACTGACTTGTGTCACGGGTGACCTGGCTGGCCTAGACAGCAAGGGATGAAGGGGACGGGTTAGGAAAGGGGAGATGGAGGGGAGAGGGAAAGGAGATTCAAAGGGAAAACAGGGGCGCAGAGAGGACACTAGATGAGAGATGGTGGTGTTGAAGTGGGGAGAATGGGAGTAAGGGAGCTGGGGAGGAGAGGGAGAGTGGTAGACTGTTGAAAGCTCTTCTGAGCGATTCTAATTAAGAGATTAGCATATCCTCTGAGACGGCTAGCGTAACCACGGCCTGCTAGCACTAACGGCCAAGACATGTCGCAATTAGGAGAACAAGGATCCGCTGGTGCTAAAGTAGACCTCTCTGAGCTTGGTCCACACTCATACAAATACACACACACACACAGAGAGAACAAGCAGTCAGCGACGCTTCGCCTGAGCTTGTTTAAGACCTGTCCTACAGCTCCAACGACAGACTACTGCAAAGCTGCAGGCTTACATGGACTGTTTCAATTTTCACCATAAAGGGCTTCCCTTTAAATAGCATAGGTTTAGAGGCCCCGTCTTTTCTGTACATGGGTGTTCAGGCCAACGCAAGCTCATCTGTACCTGGGGATACCTCCACATCTGATCAGGCGCTTATCTGAACCAGGTAAAGCTAGGCCAGTAAAGCCTCCGACAGGTGACAGTATCTCTTCATCCAGCCTGGATGTAGGCTCAGCGCAGTGGAGGTCAGCTGCCAGCTACCTCATCCGAGGCCTCCCTACCTGGTCTAAATCAAAGGTGTTTTCCCCTCCCTGTGAGCCCTCTGGTTCTCATTAGCCATGGGCGCTGATTAAGAAGGCTTTATAGAGCACAGATGTTGATACGCACTTCAAAGGAGTCCCCTTCAAAGTCCCCTACAGGTAAGAGTGCTGAGAGTGGAATGACTTGGTTCATTCATGGAGATGTAAATATTAATTGATACAGATCTAGGATCTTAATTTGAGCCAGTTTTCTACAGCAGGAAAATAATCCTGCAGCAACAGGAAATCAAATCAAATCAAATTTATTTATATAGCCCTTCGTACATCAGCTGAAATCTCAAAGTGCTGTACAGAAACCCAGCCTAAAACCCCAAACAGCAAGCAATGCATGTGAAAGAAGCACGGTGGCTGGGAAAAACTCCCTAGGAAAAACTCCCTAGAAAGGCCAAAAACCTAGGAAGAAACCTAGAGAGGAACCAGGCTATGAGGGGTGGCCAGTCCTCTTCTGGCTGTGCAGGGTGGATATTATAACAGAACATGGTCAAGATGTTAAAATGTTCGTAAATGACCAGCATGGTCAAATAATAATAATCATAGTAATTGTCGAGGGTGCAACAAGCACGTCCGGTGAACAGGTCAGGGTTCCGTAGCCGCAGGCAGAACAGTTGAAACTGGAGCAGCAGCATGGCCAGGTGGACTGGGGACAGCAAGGAGTCATCATGCCAGGTAGTCCTGAGGCATGGTCCTAGGGCTCAGGTCCTCCGAGAGAAAGAAAGAAAGAGAGAAAGAGAGAATTAGAGAGAGCATATTTACATTCACACAGGACACCGGATAAGACAAGAGAATACTCCAGATGTAACAGACAGACCCTAGCCCCCCGACACATAAACTACTGCAGCATAAATACTGGAGGCTGAGACAGGAGGGATCAGAAGACACTGTGGCCCCATCCGATGATACCCCCGGACAGGGCCAAACAGGCAGGATATAACCCCACCCACTTTGCCAAAGCACAGCCCCCACACCACTAGAGGGATATCTACAACCACCAACTTACCGTCCGAAGACAAGGCCGAGTATAGCCCACAAAGATCTCCGCCACGGCACAACCCAAATTAATTCTGTGAATTATAATGAATGGGCATTTCTTTTGTAGGTGTTAGTACATTTCTCGTTAGGGAAAATCAAGTCTGACATTTTTAAGTGGAAGTTACAAACTTTAGAAGCCTTTTTAAACCTCGAATACACTACAAGTTTGCATTTCCTCCAGTGCAGGAAAATTCTCAGCAACAAAAGAGTATCATCCCCAGCTGTAAGAGATATTGGTCAAGTTATTACTATAAATACATTTTTTTTTATCTCTAATGACAAATTAATATATGCTATAAATCTGGGAACCAGTCCGTTATTGGAAAATAAATTGTACAAGAAGACCTGGCTTAAAAGTGACATTAACAATGACACTTATGACAAAAAAATAGGGATATTTTTAATAATTGATTTATCTGAAGGTATATTGATGAGCCTAGTATCACATTCATGAATTCGTATGTTTTCTGAAGCTTGTTTTATATCAGAAAACAACAGGTAAAATTAAATAAATAAAATGAATCAGTGGCTACAGGATGAATGATGATAATGGCATATGATTGATACAGGGAATGTATGAATTCCCCCCCAAAAAATTCTCTAGCAAATTGTTAGATGATAATATTCTCAATTCGGATAGAGCGACATTTACACACTCCACTATACTTAACAGGTCACGCGGGTGCATACTGTGAAAGACTATTTCCTATATTTCTGTGAATGGAGGAATCAACTTAAAAGGGCCAGTAGTGGTTCAGTTCTAATGTTCAAATTATCCTGTTACAATCAGCAGTTGCTATATCCGTTTTTAGACTCATAAATTAGGGCACCCGAGTGGCGCAGCGGTCAAAGGCACTGCGTCTCAGTGCTAGAGGTGTCACTACAGACACCCTGGCTCGAATCCAGGCTGTATCACAATCGGCCGTCATTGTAAATAAGAATTTTGTTATTAAACTGACTTGCCTAGTAAAATAAAGTTTAAATAAAGAAAAATATTTAAAAAAAATATGCATCCATAGATTCTCGAAGATTGTAACTTTTTAAATGCCTCATGAGCTTAGTTCAACTGTTGTACCCCATCAGACCCCAAAATATAAGCTTGTTTTACTCCGTTTTGTAAACAAACACTATAAAGCCTCAACATGGTTGAAACTATAATTTTGATATCATGTATGGTCAGTCCTTGCATCCATAGCTCTGTCTATGAATTTGAGTGGTTACATTTCTCCAGCCCCATCCCTCAGCTTTTTACCGAAACGGAGCGGGGAATCTGATATGTTATTGTTTCTACTGATTATTGCTGCTTTAACGTTAACCTAAAGAGCTACACATTACACCTCGTGTCAATGCTGGTGAGTGAAAGGCCAATTTAGTTGTGTAGTTACAGTCAATAGATAGAATGGGGGTCTTCGGGCAGATAGTGCGGCTTCAGAGATGCGCGCTGACGCTGGGTAGTTCTGGGCTGTGCAAGACAAAACGGTCCAAAGTAGAGGTTTGGTGAGGAATGCTAGCGTTGGCCTTCTGATTGAGCTCTTGTAATCAGTCAGATGCAAGCTGGTAATCTGGAATCCTTGGCTCGGCTTCAATGGAAAAATGACAACTCGCAAGAGGAAGAAGTCTTTTTAGGTAGTTCGTCCAGAAGTCGTCTTCACAGTCACATATGACAGCCGAAACATTCACTGGAACGAAAGTGTGAAACATTTTCCATAGTTCTTTTATTCCTCCATATTGAGGGGAAGGTTCAAAATGTCCAGCCAGACCATCTGACCCTGCTGATTTGGTTCAAGCTCGGAAAGGGGGAGAAAGTCATGCAAGCCTCCTCTGACCTCTCCTATGTATGTATTGGTATGTTTGTGCCAATTGGAGAAATTAGGAATTGGTCCATAGAATGTTCTGCATGTACCATACACTCACAGAAACAGCCCAATAGTGAATGAAATGAGGTTTGCAGTCCTAAGGCACCAAACCGGCATTGGTTAGGTTAGACGTTGCATGATTACTTGTAATAAGCATATTATACCTTGCAATAACATAGGAAAAACGAAATAATATCACACAACATACTTTACACTAACCCCAAAATGTTATGAGTCCTTCATGTTTGATGTGCTGTTAGGAAAGGTGGTCTAGATCTCGGTACGTTGTTGAATGAGTAGGCCTATTTTCTTAGAAAAAGGCTCGTCGCTTTCCATGGTCAAGAGGAAGTAGGCCTCTCTGGATCAGGACTTTATTGCCCTGTCATATACTGGAGCAAAAAGCATATTAGCTAGGGCTCTTCTGGTTTGTTTATAATATGTTCTATAGCCCTGGATCAAGATAGCAGGCTGATTTGGGGCCTTATCCTGGTCAAGCCTGGCTTAAAAAAGGGACTTCTTCTGGCCAGTGGGTCAACAAGGGTTCCTGGTCTGAAGGGGGTTTATAGGCCCCTGTCCAGTAAAAGGGTTTTGTGCTGATGTGACGTGAGGGTCCACTCCTACACAGCTATGTCTATGCTACTGCAAAACAGTTACCGTTGATGTGTGTGTGTGTGTGTGTGTGGTTAGTTCATTAAATTATTTGTATTTGCACACAAGAAAATATAAAACAAGATGAGAGATTAATACGCAAACGAAAAGAGTGCAGGAGAGGTACGAACTCTGAAAGGCTTGTAAGTCACCTCCTTTCAAGTGTTCATAAAACAAACCATACAAAAAAAAAGTACCTAAGGCAGATGAACAAATAAATAGAGATTTACACAATGAAAAAAGAGAACATGATGAATTACGGGGTAAAAAAATTAATTCAAGTAAAATGCATAATGAAAACAAAGTGGCTAATTGTGGCTGACGGTTGGTTGGGGTGTGTTTGTAGTACCTCTCTGTTCGCCTGCGCTCATCTCTGAATGTCAACCTCGTGTTGATTGGCCGGCTGTAATGGAAGCCTAAGTCATCTGTCAGTGCAGTCAATTCCAACTAACATGTGTACACACCCACACACACACACAGCGTAGAGCTGCCAAGAGAAATGACTTTAATTCAATGACGGCAGTCAACCATGATCAGTGGCAACACTCCCATGTGAGACGGAACACTTACACACGCGCAATTATCATATGTGTGTGTTGGTGTCAACTCCAACCACAACAAGACAACCCAAGTAGAGTTAACACAACT
This sequence comes from Salmo trutta, assembly GCF_901001165.1. Classification (NCBI taxonomy): domain Eukaryota; kingdom Metazoa; phylum Chordata; class Actinopteri; order Salmoniformes; family Salmonidae; genus Salmo; species Salmo trutta. The sequence continues at coordinate 43,396,031 of NC_042970.1, forward strand.
TGTCCTTCAAGGTTTTAAAAAAAAAAAGCCTTTTACATGAATTTGCTTAAATGCCTGTTGCAGGAATTTGCTTTTTTCTCGAGCTTTCACAAACTCGGAGAGATGGTCGGATGTTGTTTTTAGAGCTAGGTTTGGTTGCTCTGTGAGTTGAGGTATCAACAACCCTTCTTTTTATGGGACAGAGGGACCAGATTCACATTATAAAGAGTTTAAGGTGATCCTGGGCCAAAAGCAACAGTATCAGCTAGAGATGACTGTCTATGTGTATTTGGCTAGTAGTACAAGGGACTGGCTTTTTGCCATTTGTCCATGGACTCACCATCACTATGGCAACATGTAACATGTCCACCTTTTCTTCACTTTCTTTCATGTGCACTGCTGTTTGTTTCCCGTCCCCAGACGTTTCTCTGGTTAGTTTTGTTTATTTGTCTTTTGGTCTCTGCGTGATTCAGTTCTCTCTCTTTCTGCCCTCTCAGCTCCGTCTCTCCTCTTGTCTCTTTCCATGTGTTTCATTCTTACTCACCATGTCCCTCGCCCTTCATCTTCCCTCTCGCTCTCTCTCCCTCTCTCTCTTCTATCCTTCTTCTCCCTTCAAACATTTTTAGCTCAGTCTCTCCTCTTGCCTCTTTCCATGTGTCTCGTGCTTACTCACCATGTCCCTCCCTCTCGCTCTCTCTCTCTTCAATCGTTCTTCTTCCCTCAAACATTTTTAGCTGTCTCTCCTCTTCTCTTTCCATGTCTCGTGCTTACTCACCAGGTCCCCTCTTCTCTCTCTCTCTCTCTCTCTCTCTTTTTTTATCTCTCCCCCTCTTTCTCTCCCTCTCTCTCGTCTATCGTTCTTCTCCCCTCAAACATTTTTAGCTTAGTCTCCTTGTCTCTCGCCTCTTGTCTCGTGCGTACTCGCTATATTCCTTCCTCTTCCTCTTTCCACATATTTTTCTCCTGCCTCTTTTGCATAAATCTTTTTCTCACTTACTCTACTCTTTACCTCGGTCTCAATCTACTCCCCCCCCCCCCCCCCCCCCCCCTCTACTCCCTCCCTCTGTCTAGTTCCCTCTTCTCTGAGCGGGCCCTCTCATTTAGTAGCTGACAGCATGGAATAATTTCTAAATGGAACCAGAGCCCACGCACCCCTGGGAGTGGCTCAGAGTGCTTGGGCACACATACAGCTCATTGTTCTGTTCAGTGAAAGAGGGAGGAGGGAGGGAACGACAGAAATAAGGAACCAGAAAGGTAGGAAGAGGGGAAAGATGGAAGGAGGAAGCATTTGAGAGGGAGGAGAGAGTCCTGCTTTAGCCAACTGTTTCCTCGATAAATCTCTTTTTACAAGCTTTTAGAAAACACACTGTGTGTAGTTTACATTCAGACTGAGGAATGCGATTCCACCGTCCACCCAGAGTAAGTCAGCAAGAGGGAGGAATGGAGTACGAGACAGGAATGCCAAGAATGAGCTTAATGCATGAAACTATAGTGTGTGTGTGTGTGTGTGTGTGCATCTTTTTTTGCATTTCCATGGGTGCTTGTGTGCAAACCTATGCCTACTTACAAGCCTGTATGTTTGTGTGAGTGTGTATGCATGTCTGCGAGAATGCGTGTGTGTGCATGCCTGCCTGTGTGGGTGTGGGGGAAGCCAGGGGTGTGATCATGTCTGCTTCAGACCTGCCCTCCCACATCACATTCCAGACCAGTACACACACACACACACACACACACACAGAGAGAGACAGGTAATTTCCTCGTAAAAGGACCCAAGAGCACCAACATGACTTTATAGGAGCATATCAAATTTTGTGTCAATTGAAAGCTAAGAGTCTATTTTGGGGAAATGACTATTTTCCCATCTTAAAAAAATAGGCTTTGATTTCTGGTCATACAGATGGAGAAAGTCTTAAAAGCTATCAGAAATACATCAAAACACAATCATGTTGAAAAAATGGCCCCTGACAACTAATATCAGCTTTTATATTTAGTTTTGCAGAATTTGTTTGCCTTCTGTAAGTTTAACAAATATTGCCTAGTGTCTTGTCATTCTGTTACCAAAAACCCACATATCTTTAAGATTTGTTCGTACCAATTAGTCAGTGTTTTTATGGATAACAATCAAACATGTCACGATGTTACCAAATTGGTGACAGATCAGTAACAGATTGACTGCAATTTATTTGGCCACTATGGGAAATCATAGTCACCAACCACAGTGGCATTAGAGCACAGTAGAGTAGAGTAAAGAAAATGATAATACAGTAGAGTATAGAAAAGGATTTTACAGTATAATAAAAAGGATAGTAGAGGTACTGAATATTACGCTACTTTTCTTTACTATACTGAACTAATACTTTATGGACCTGAGCTGTGCTCTACTGTTCTGTACCTTGATGCCCAAACTTGTGAAACTTAGACGTCTATGATTGGTACCGATTTGGTCTGGTTTGGGCCAACCAAATTTGGTCTTGTTTGGGGGCGGAGCTCATTAGAATAGTAACCAGTTTGTAGAATAATACCCAAACATGCAAAGAAGGATATTACATTTGTCTACCTTTTTGTGTACGTATTCAGGATACACCACCATGAATAAAAGGACATTCATAACTATGCATTTCTGGAAAGTACAGATCGAGGACCCATGATGTCATTCTGTTACCATCATTCTGTTACCAAGTGTTGATCCACTTCACTTACTGTAGTTCAATAACCAAAAAAGATTTTCCCACAGTCAAGGTGTCATATCATCGCTGACTCCCCAGTCTTTCTGCAGACATCCTTTGAATCAATATTTTCCAACAGTCTTGAAGGAGTTCCCACATATGCTGAGCACTTGTTGGCTGCTTTTCCTTCACTCTGCGGTCCAACTCATCCCAAGCCATGTCAACTGTGTTGAGGTCGGGTGATTGGAGGCCAGGTCATCTGATGCAGCACTCCATCACTCTCCTTCCTGGATATATAGCCCTTATACAGCCTGGAAGTGTGTTTTGGGTCATTTGTCTTGTTGAAAAACAAATGAATGTCCCACTAAGGGCAAACCAGATGGATGTTGTATCGCTGCAGAATGCTGTGGTAGCCATGCTGGTTAAGTGTGCCTTGAATTCTAAATAAATAATGACAGCGTCACCAGCAATGCACCCCCACACCATCACATCTGCTCCATGCTTCACGGTGGGAACCACACGCAGAGATCATCCATTCACCTACTCTGCATCTCATAAAGACATGGCAGTTGCAACCAAAAATCTCAAATTTGGACTCATCAGACCAAAGGACAGATTTCCAGTGGTCTAATGTCCATTTCCTTGTGTTTCTTGGCCCAAGCAAGTCTCTTCTTATTATTGGTGTCCTTTAGTAGTGGTTGCTTTGCAGCAATTTGACCATGAAACTTGCTTCATGACTTCCTCATGAAGCTGGTTGAGAGAATGCCAAGAGTGTGCAAAGCTGTCTTCGAGGCAAAGGGTGTCTACTTTGAACAATCTGAAATATAAAGTGTCAGGGTGGAAACTATAAATTCCTCTAAATGTATTAATATTTGCTAAGGTTGAAAGAGGGAGAGGCCGTAAAGAGTGTTTTAGTCCACTGTCTATACCTGACTGTATGTGCTTGTGAGACCCAAATGTAATCCCAGCAGCAGGAAGACCCTGAAGTAGGAGATAAGGAGTGGTAAGGGTTAAGCCCTGGTGTGTGTGTTTTGTTTTCTTTGCTCTTTATCGATGAGGGTTGACATGGAGATGTTGTGACCCTGGCTCTGACCAGTGGTGAGGGTTAGAGATCCCTGATCTCACAGTGGGTGGGAAAGGGAACCACTGATCTCACACACACAGAAAGAATACAGATCACCAGAATTATATTTTACTGTGAAGTAACTTGCTCTGTACTTGTTTTTCTAATGCCACTGGCACATTCATGTAATAGTCATCCTAGTTCTGTGGGCACCCTGGCATGTCGTTGTGTTTGTCTGTGTGCCAGCATGCCTTCCAGAGCCCGTCCCAGATCGAGCCTCCGTCTTCTGATCCACTCCATCTGTCCTCTGGTGACTCAGGTGGTGCTGTCTGTCTGTGTCTCCAGCTATTTATTTAGTGTTCTGTATCTCAGATACACTCAGAGAGGAGGAAAATGGGCAAAACCTTCTGGCGTTGAGGAGCTGTACAGGAGGACGTTATGTAAAGCTGTGTGGGGTTGGGTAGGTTACTTTCTAAATGTTACTAGTTACCTGTCCAAAATTGTAATCAGTAACAACTTTTGGATTACCTGAACTCAGTAATGTAATCAGATTACTTTTGGATAACTTTCCCCTTCAGAGGGATTAGAAGAAGACAGAAGGGATCCATCAAACGTATTTGGTGTGTCTTCATAGTGGTCTCTGTTTGTTCCACCTGAGCGAGGTGGAACGAACTTAAACTTGTGCCTTTTTTCAATGCTGAATTCAATGTCATTGAGAGAACAGAAAGGTGTCGTAATGTATCTTTTTTTTTCAGAAGCATCTGATTTTAAAAGTAATCCAAGAAGAAATCATCTACTTTTTCAAAAGTATCTGTAATCTGACAATAATATTTTTGCTGGTAAGGTAACTGATTACATTTACAGGGTAACGTAACGGTTTCGTATTTTTGTAATCGGATTACATGTTTGAACTCGTGTGTGTGTGTGTGTGTGTGTGTGTGTGTATTTTTTTTAATAGCAGATTTTCTTTGGAAGGTTTTACTTGCACTGACTGTGATATGTGGTTGTCTTACCTGCCTTAGTTGAAACTAAGTAAGTTGCTGTGGGAAAGCATTTGCTAATGGATCAACATTTAACATTTGTTTGCATGTTTTTTGTGATTTCCATTTGACTGTTGTCGGCTCCTTATATGGACGTGTGTGTGTGTGTGTCTGTGTAGGTTCTTGTTGTAGCTGAGTCCTTTTATAGAGCTGTGTGTGCATACGTGTATTCCGTTTCATATTGTAGTTGAGTCCTTATATAGAGCTGTATGTGTGTGTAGTTTCTTATTGTAGTTGTGTCCTTATATAGTCTGGGGTGTTGGGGTGTGTGGCACAGTGTTCGCTGCTGTTATGTCTTGTTCATACCTTAGGGCCAGACGCCTACCAGACACACAGCGGGAGAGAGGGATGAGAAGGAGAGGAGGATTAGAGGAGTTGGGAGGTGTCTGTGTGATTTAGGCTGGCCAGCTATGGCTCTGCTCACTGCATGTTTGAGAACACAAATGAGTTCTCCTCAGACACGTTGAAGAGGGTGCGAGTTGCCTCACCACCAACCCTCACCCCATCTCTTCATGTTTCCCCCCCCTTCTCATTCTTTGCCTCTTATTCGCTGCCCGACTTCACTAGTTGTCTGTCTCTACTTACATGGTTAATCTATTTTCACTCTCTCTGTACTCTTCAAATCTTGTCTGTCTCTGGCTTTTTCAGTTTCTTCCCCTCCTCACTCTCTCTACCTCCCTCCTCCTCTCTCCCTTCCGTTCTCTCTTCCTCTCCCCCTCTCTCTTCCGTCTCTCTCTCTCTCTCTACCTCTCTCTGCAGTAAGGGATTTCCTCCTCCAGGCAGGTCATGTGACTGCAGATAGGGTGTGGTCTCCTTCATTCCTGCTTTATCCTTCTGCCACTGCAACAGTGAAACGAGGGAGGGAGGGGGAGAGAGACGGAGGGGGAGAGATGTTGGTGTGTGTGTGTAGTCTGTCCTGTTGCAGCCTTTTCATTGGTAAACACCAGCAACTGGTCAGCTCTTTAGAACAGAGGCAGCACAGCACTGCATATACGAACGCAGACCACATGCTAAAATAATGTTTGTTTAGCTGTGATTTACTGGATATTATCATCTAGGTTTTTATATTGACTCATATCTAAAAATAGGGGAGTGGACAGTGTGTTTGAATGCAAAACATGAACTTATTGAATAACACACTTCAAGGCTTCTCTCTCGTACTCTGAGATTGTGTATTCTGAGATTGTGTGGTGTTGTAGTGAGAGCAAGCACAGTTGAACTGAAGCTGGTTCTTTGAGAAGGGCCTGATTTTCCCCCTATGGAGTGTTACCAAATGTGTTATATGTTAAGACCGTTTTATTATATTAATCCATCTCTGAAGTCAACTGTGATCTATATGCGTGTGTGTGCACACCATACTGCGTGTGGGTGGAGCAAGTGTTGGCAGCGTGTGTGTGTGTGTGTGTGTGTGTGTGTGTGTGCTTACACTTTACATCACATGGGATGTATGAGTCATTAGTAGGCAGTATAGGGCTGTAAGCGATCAGCCAGCTATAGCATGTGGTGCTGGAACTGTAAGGCTGATTTTTGATCTGTTGCTGGGTGCGACTGGGCATGTTCCCCACTGTCTAGGGTGTGGCCACAGCCACGTTTTCTTAGTGGCAGGGGGGGGAGGTGGGGTTTGGTGCAGTGTGAGTAGGGGGGGGGTTGCGTGTCTGCAGGGAGGGAGGGAGGGAAGGAGAAGGAGAGACGCAGTCCGTGCTTTAGTATGCAAGGCAGGTGTGTCTGCAGAGGCAGGAAGAGAGGAGGCAAGGAGGGATGATGGGGAAAGGGCAGGGAGGAGAGGGGTGAGGAGGGAGAAGTTGAGGGGCAAGAGAAGGATAGAGGTGAGGAGTTCTGCCTCCTTCTACCAACTGAACCTTATTCTCTCCTCTTGTTCGCATTCCCCCTCTCTTCTCTTCATGTCTGTGCTCCCCATGCTACCTCATTAAAATACAAACCCAGCCCTTCATCTTTCACCTGTGTCACTAACCTCCCCTTTCCCCATCTCCCTTTCCTCCCTAATTTGTTTACCAGTGTTTGTGATCTGTTTCGCCTCCAGCCAATCTGTTTTTACATCCCCACCTGTTGAATACCTTGACTGCTGATGGATGAACGGAGGGTGTAGGGATGGACGTGAGTGTTCGAGTACTCGAAAGCCCGTCAACTCGATCTTTAACCAGAGATAAACCTATTTATTTAAAAAAAAAAATTAAATACTATGAAACAATTTGGGGAAAATGTGCTTTGTGGATGCCTGAACAGGCAAGTGAAATGTTCTTGAAGACAACGTTAATTTGATTTGACATGTGGATTTGTGGGGCACAACAGAAAAGAATCCATGCTAAACATCACACAGTTCTTCTCCCTAAATTCCCTCCATGTCGCACTCAGTTGCGTTCCGACCGTGAGGCCTACAGAAATAAATGCCTGTTAAAAACTGATGGGATACACAAGCTACATTCCTTGCCAAATGACGACAGTTTTAGCAACACTTCAAAATGGACTGGTTGATTGTTCCAACAACGAGCTGCAGTTTTGGAATAATTGTGTCCCCTCTATTTTCCACTTAATCAAATATGCAAACTGTTAGTGCCATTTAGAATGTGTTAGCCTAGGCAGCAGGTAGTCTAGCAGTTAAGAGTGTTGGGCCAGTAACTGAAAGGTTACTAGTTCAAATCCCTGAGCCGACTAGGTGAAAAATCTGCCGACGTGTCCTTGAGCAAGAACTTCTGCTAAATGACTAAAATAGAAAAAATAAATCAACATGGATCGGTTTCACACACAAAAGTGTGTGTATATATATATATATGTGTATGTATGTATGTATGTATGTATGTATGTATGTATGTATGTATGTATGTATGTATGTATGTATGTATGTATGATTATAATTATAATTTTTTTTTTTTACTGTTTGGACATAGGGGGCCCAAAAAAAACACACACCAAATAAATATCTCACCCTCTCTCCATCACCAACCCAGCAACTGTTGCTAACCCCATGTTACCAGCTGCTCGCAGGTTGCTGTTGTTACTGCACTCCACTTTTCTCTCTTATTTGTTTTCTGTCTGTCTGTTTTCTGTTCTAGATACAGGATCGAGTGCTCTTATCTATAATTTGATGCCAGTTCATGACAGTATATTTGTGTTTTCTTCTACTAATCATGAAAAATCTGATTTTGAAAACTCTAAATTTGATCCGGCACTTTTGAATGCCTACTAGACGCTTAACAGTTTAGTATGAATGAGATGTCGAGCTTTTTCCTTCCAGACATTTTCTACCTCTACTTGTTCGGAGTGGGATAGCTCTTTTTCTTTCTCTAGCAGGGTTATGACGCCTGAAATAATATGTTACGATTTAAACCAGGCAGCCATGTCCTGTCAATGTCCTCTTGTTGTCAAGTGAAGGGCTGGAATGGAAGGTCAGTGTTAGAATGGATTTACCTTGTTCACTTATTCACTGGTAAATGCTGCTACCACTCTTCATGGCACGTTGTATTGAAGTGGCCTAATACTAGAGGAAGAGAAGTGAGAGAATAGTGGAATAGGAGTAGCAGTGTGTAACTGGGAATTTACACACTTGACATTCACTTACCACACACTGCGTATTGTATAATTATTTATCTACAGTACTGCAGTAATACTTTGTGTACACTTTGGGTTTCTACTGTAGTAACTGTTTGCTCTAATAGTTGTAAGACAATTTGTTCTTGGTTTGGGGTTTGCTATATTTCTGCGCATGCACGCACACACACACACACACACACACACACACACACACACACACACACACACACACACACACACACACTGATCTAGCCTGAGGCACCGTGGTCACTAATTTCATCAGCTGGCCGATAGTAAGCAGATAAACAGTAGAGTGCTCTGTCCAGAATGACAAAGCTTATATGGAGTCATTGTCTGAGTCCCAAATGGCACCCTATGCCCTGTATAGTGTACCACTAATGACCAGAGCCCACTATACAGGGCATAGGGTGCCATTTGGGACATTCCCCAGAGGGACAGGGAGAGTGGGGTAATGGGAGGAAGAGGCAAAGAGAGCAGGGTAGAAGGGAAGGGAGAGTGAAAAAGAGAACGAGAGAGTGCAGGGTTTGTTCCTAGCATAGGCTGTCATGTAGCCTCATGGTCTGTCGTGGTCTTCGAGCCAGTAGAGCAGCATTTCCCAAACTAGTGATAGCGACCCCATGTGGGGCCGCCTGATTTGAAAATGGGGTTGCGAAAGAAACTCTGAAATAAAATAAAGCTTGCTGGTTCACAGGACCGGGGTTACGTCGGTAACCTCCGTTAGCCGCTAGATGCGGTTGTAATAAACAGAGCAGCTTCAGTTTTCTTCCTTCAAATGTGGCGCCATCTTTTGAACCGTTTTAGCTACAAACATCTGCTGCCCTCCCTCTCTTTAACATGTCATCTACTTTACCTCTTTTTCTACTCTACCTCTCTTTAACATGTCATCTACTTTACCTCTTTTTCTACTCTACCTCTCTTTAACATGTCATCTACTTTACCTCTTTTTCTACTCTACCTCTCTTTAACGTGTCATCTACTTTACCTCTTTTTCTACTCTACCTCTCTTTAACGTGTCATCTACTGTACCTCTTTTTCTACTCTACCTCTCTTTAACGTGTCATCTACTTTACCTCTTTTTCTACTCTACCTCTCTTTAACGTGTCATCTACTGTACCTCTTTTTCTACTCTACCTCTCTTTAACGTGTCATCTACTTTACCTCTTTTTCTACTCTACCTCTCTTTAACGTGTCATCTACTGTACCTCTTTTTCTACTCTACCTCTTTTTAACGTGTCATCTACTTTACCTCTTTTTCTACTCTACCTCTTTTTCTGCTCTCCTTCTTTCTTCTCGATTAATCTCTTCTCTTTCTAGCCTACCTCAATTTTAATTCAATTACAAAATATTTATTAGCATGAAAACGCGTACATTGCCAAAGCAAACAAAGGCATTTGTCAAATAAATGATGGCACAGATAGATAAGAGGAAAAAACAATACTCAATGGTCCATTGTTAATTGCAATTTAGCAGGACAACACAGTAATGAGGACTGTCATTTAATGATGAAGACACATGTAGCAACGTTATTGCTCTGGTGGGTTATCCATATTTCTCTCTTTCTGCTCTACCTCTCGTTCTACTCTACCTCGCTCCCTTTTGCTCGATCTGCCTTTCTACTTACTATATGTGACTCTTGTTTTACTGCTCGCTTTTTCATCTAGCTCGTTTCCCTCTCTACAGTATATGCATATCATTCCTCTTCCTCCACCCCCTCTGTTTTTATATCCTCATTTTTCTCTCACATTCCTCTCTCTCTCTCTCCCCCTGTCTCTCTTTCTCTCCCTCTTGCTCACTCACTCTCCCTCTACATTATTCCATGCCAGAGTTGAGTTGAGAAAGTGGGGCTCTTCAGTAGCCTGGCGACGTATTCTGAATAGTATCTAGTGATGATGACAGTGTAAGTGGTGAGTTACTTGACAACAGGCCTGGTAGCAGATCAGCGAGGAGTGGTGTGTGGAGTCAAATCCCCAGCCACGCTGTTAAAACAGAACCTTCCTGTGCTCTGCTGTATGCTGTGTGTTTTGTATGAATAAGGACGTGTAGGTAGTTGGCCACGTGCCTTGTATTTGTGCTGCTCTCACTTCCTTCACTCAGAGGGAATCCCTCAACTAGTAGTAGCTGGACGCACACAGCCTTTTCTTTGGCTATTCGCTACTCTGCTCTCTTCCATGTTATCCTCTACTTCTCTAAGGTATTCTGTCTCTCTCTCTGCCTTTTCTTTTCTCTACCTTCTCTCTCTCCCATCGCTGTGGCATAGGCTATAGTTTGGATGTATTTAACCAGGTAGATAGAATAATGAGGGTACCCCCCCCCCCCCATCATTTCGGCATTCAAGTGGATTATAAGATAATTCTCGTCCCTGTTTTTCACATTCTTTCATTCCTCATCTCTCCATCTCACATCCCCTCTCTCCCTAATTGTATCATCACAATAGCTATAATTACTGCATTCCTTGTTAATGACATCACCGTGCCGTTTTGCATAATGAGGGAACAAGCAGAGGCATCTGCGTTATTTTCTTGGTGTTGGAGATGCTCCGGCGCTTGGGCTAATTTCACTAATGAAATGACTATTGGTAAAATTAGCGTGCCAGTTGATTAGCTTGTCTTAATGAGTAGCTAGATCCTCATCCATCGACATTAATAAAAATCTCTTCTCATAGAGACGTGTCACAGATCTGTGTTGTTGTTCTTCATTTTGGTGGTGGTGGTGCTCATTCTCTCTGGTGATGGATCGAGGATGGTTAATGTGGTTTATAGCAAAGTGACCGTGGGAAACGAGAGGAAGTCGGTAAAAGTCATGCTTACGGCTGTTTTTCATACCGTGTATTCAAGACCACGTTAACTAAGTAGAGAGGAAGAGATGGATGAAGAGGGGTACAGAGGAGGATAAAGAGTGAGGGTGAGAACAATACACAGAGAGAGCAAAAGGGGGATAGATGAGGAGAGGCTGGTGACTAGGGGACATACTTCTGGTCATGTAGTGTATGTGGACACACACTCATCGAACATCTCATTCCAAAGTCATGGGCATTAATATGGAGTTAGTCCCCCGTGTGCTACTATAACAGCCTTCACTCTTCTGGGAAAGCTTTCCACTAGATGTTGAAACATTGCTGCGGGGAGTTTCTTCCAATCAGCCACAAGAGTATTAGTGAGGTCAGGGACTGATGTTGGGTGATTTAGGCCTGGCTCGCAGTCGGCATTCCAATTCATCCCAATTGTGTTCGATGGGGTTGAGGTCAGGGCTCTGTGCAGGCCAGTCAAGTTCTTCCAACGATCTTGACAATCCATTTCTCTATGGACCTCGCTTTGTGCACAGGGACATTGTCATGTTGAAACAGGAAAGGGCCTTCCCCAAACTGTTGTCACAAAGTTGGAAGCACAGAATCATCTAGAATGTCATTGTATGCTGTAGCATTAAGATTTCTCTTCACTGGAAGTAAGGGCCTAGCCCCAAAATCATGTAAAACAGCCGCAGAAGATTATTCCTCCTCCACCAAACTGTACAGTTGGCACTATGCATTTGGGCAGGTAACGTTCTCCTGGCATCCGCCAAATCCAGACTCTTCCGTGGGACTGCCAGATGGTGAAGTGTGATTCATCACTTCAGAGAGCGCGTTTCCACTTCTCCAGAGTCCAATGGCAGCGAGCTTTACACCACTCCAGCCGACGCTTTGCATTGCACATGGTGATCTTAGGCTTGTGTGCGGCTGCTCGGCCTTGGAAACCCATTTGATGAAGCTCCCGACGGACTGCTTTTGTACTGAAGTTGCTTCCAGAGGCAGTTTGTAACTCGGTGGTGTTGCAACCGAGGACAGACGATTTTTACGCACTACACGCTTCAGCATTGGGCAGTCCTGTTCTCTGAGCTTGTGTGGCCTGCCACTTTGCGGCTAAGCCGTTGTTGCTCCTAGACATTTCCACTTCACAATGACAGCACTTACAGTTGACCGGGGCAGCTCTAGCAGTGCATAAATTTGACGAACTGACTTGTTGGAAAGTTGGCATCCTATGATGGTGCCACATTGAAAGTCACTAAACTCTTCAGTGAGGCCATTCTACTGCCAAAGTTTGTGTATGGATATTGAATGGCTGTGTGCTCGATTTTATGCACCGGTCAGCTGTGGCTGAAATAGCTGAATCCACTCATTTGTCCACATACTTTTGTATATATAGTGTATTGCAGTGTACTTACTGTATGTTGTCTAAAAGCTCTCACTGTTTGGGCCCCGAATTTAGGGAGCCATTTAGTGGTCCTTTAGTGGTCCCCAGGCGACTGCTGGCATTTCACAAAATCAATAGATTTTGTTTGGAAACTGAGCTCATGTGACATTTACACATGCACACTGGTTACATCAGGCTAATGCATTTGTAGACCCGAGCAGCATCTACCAACTTTTTGTCCAGAAACATTGCTGAAAACGCCATCATTGAAACTCTAGAGGCCAGGTCACTTCCCCTCTGTGGAAAGTCTCTCTCACTCACACACACACACACACACACACACACACACACACACACACACACACACACACACACACACACACACACACACACACACACACACACACTTTTTTGGGGAGCAATATAGATGGCCATTCACTTTGAATGGTAAGCTGTATATACTGTTGAAGTCGGAAGTTTACATACACCTTAGCCAAATACATTTAAACTCCATTTTCCACAATTCCTGACATTTAATCCTAGTAAAAATGCCATGTCTTAGGTCAGTTAGGATCACCACTTTATTTTAAAAATGTGAAATGTCAGAATAATAGTAGAGAGAGTGATTGATTGATTGATTTATTTCATCTTTTATTTTCTTTCATCACATTCCCAGTGGGTCAGAAGTTTACATACACTCAATTCATATTTGGTAGCATTGTTTTTAAATTGTTTAACTTGGGTCAAACGTTTCGGGTAGCCTTCCACAAACTTCCACAATAAGTTAGGTGAATTTTGGCCCATTCCTCCTGACAGAGCTGGTGTAACTGAGTCAGGATTCTAGGCCTCCTTGCTTGAACATGCTTTTTCAGATCTGCCCACAAATTTTCTATAGGATTTAGGTCAGGGCTTTGTGATGGCCACTTCAATACCTTGACTTTGTTGTCCTTAAGGCATTTTGCCACAACATTGGAAGTATGCTTGGGGTCATTGTCCATTTGGACGACCCATTTGCGACCAAGCTTTAACTCCCTGACTGATGTCTTGAGATGTTGCTTCAAAATATCCACATAATTTTCCTGCCTCATGATGCCATCTATTTTGTGAAGTGCACCAGTCCCTCCTGCAGCAAAGCACCCCCACAACATGATGCTGCCACCCCTGTGCTTCACGGTTGCGATGGTGTTCTTCGGCTTGCAAGTCTCCCCCTTTTTCCTCCAAACATAACGATGGTCATTATGGCCAAAGAGTTACATTTTTGTTTCATCAGACCAGAGGACATTTCTCCAAAAAGTATGATCTTCGTTTATGAGCGGCCCTTCAGGTTATGACAATATAGGACTCATTTTACTATGGATTAGAGGTCGACCGATTAATCGGAATGGACGATTTAATTAGGGCCAATTTCAGGTTTTCATAACAATCGGCAATCTGCATTTTTGGACACCGATTATGGCTTATTACATTGCACTCCACGAGGAGACTGTGTGGCAGGCTGACTACCTGTTACGCGAGTGCAGTAAGAAGCCAAGATAAGGTGCTAGCTAGCATTAAACATATCTTATAAAAAACTATCAATCTTAACATAATCACTAGTTAACTACACATGGTTGATGATATTGCTAGTTTATCTAGCTTGTCCTGCGTTGCATATAATCGATGCAGTGCCTGTTAATTTATCATTGAATCACAGCCTACTTCGCCAAACAGGTGATTTAAGAAGCACATGCGTGAAAAAAGCACTGTCGTTGCACCAATGTGTACCTAACCATAAAAATCAATGCCTTAATCAATACACAAGTATATATTTTTAAACCTGCATATTTAGTTAATATTGCCTGCTAACATGAATTTCTTTAAACTAGGGAAATTGTGTCACTTCTCTTGCGTTCTGATCAATTTTTCATTTTGGAAGAGTCAGCTTTTTAAACCAACATGGCTCAGTTTAAATTGTTTTTACACTGTAGTAAAACAAAATCTCATTTTATATGCATTTGGGCCGCCTGGCTCATTGCGAACTGTGTGAAGACCATTTATTCCTAACAAAGACCGTAATTAATTTGACAGAATTATACATAATTATGACATAACATTGAAGGTTGTGCAATATAACAGCAATATTTAGACTTAGGGATGCCACCCGTTAGATAAAATACGGAACGGTTCCGTATTTCACTGAAAGAATAAAAGTTTGTTTTCGAAATGATAGTTTCCGGATTTGACCATATTAATGACCTAAGGCTCGTATTTCTGTGTGTTATTATAATTAAGTCTATGATTTGATATAGTAGTCTGACTGAGCGGTGGTAGGCAGTAGCAGGCTCGTAAGCATTCATTCAAACAGCACTTTCCTGCATTTGCCAGCAGCCCTTCGCTGTGCTTCAAACATTGCGCTGTTTGACTTCAAGCCTATCAACTCCCGAGATTAGGCTGGCAATACTAAGTACCTATTAGAACATCCAATAGTCAAAGGTATATGAAATAAAAATGGTATAGAGAGAAATAGTCCTATAATAACTACAACCTAAAACTTCTTACCTGAGAATATTGAAGACTCATGTTAAAAGGAACCACCAGCTTTCATATGTTCCCATGTTCTGAGCAAGGAACTTAAACGTTAGCTTTTTTACATGGCACATATTGCACTTTTACTCTCTTCTCCAACATTTTGTTTTTGGATTATTTAAACCAAATTGAACATGTTTCATTATTTACTTGAGACTAAATTGATTTTATTGATGTATTATATTAAGTTAAAATAAGTGTTCATTCAGTATTGTTGTAATTGTCATTATTTTATATATATATATATATATATATATATCGGCTTTTTTGGTCCTCCAATAATCGGTATCAGCGGTGAAAAATCATAAACGGCCGACCTCTACTATGGATATATACATTTTTGTACCGGTTTCCTCCAGCATCTTCACAAGGTCGTTTGCTGTTGTTCTGGGATTGATTTGCACCTTTCGCACCAAAGTACGTTCATCACGAGGCGACAGAAGGTGTCTCCTTCCTGAGCGGTTTGACGGCTGCGTAGTCCCTTGGTGTTTATACTTGCGTACTGTTGTTTGTACTTATGAACGTGGTACCTTCAGGTGTTTGGAAATTGCTCCCAAGGATGAACCAGACTTGTGGTCTACAATATTTTTTCTGAGATCTTGGCTGATTTCTTTTGATTTTTCCCATGATGCCAAGCAATGAGGCACTGAGTTTGAAGGTAGGCCTTGAAATACATCCACAGGTACACCTCCAATTGACTCAAATGATGTCAATTAGCCAATCAGAAGCTTCTAAAGCCATGACATTTTCTGGAATTTTCCAAGCTGTTTAAAGGCACAGTCAACTTAGTGTATATAAACTTCTGACCCACTGGAATTGTGATACAGTGAAATAATCTGTCTGTAAACAATTGTTGGAAAAATGACTTGTGTCATGCACAAAGTAGATGTCCTAACCGACTTGCCAAAACTATAGTTTGCTAATAAGAAATTTGTTGAGTGGTTGAAAAACAAGTTCTAATGACTCCAACCTAAGTGTATGTAAACTTCCGACTTCAACTGTAGATGGGGGTTGGGGAGCAGTACATGGCCATGATGGTTGTTTTGTCTAACTGCTTCAGTGAAAGGCCTGAGGTTAAATTAGTGAGATGCTCTTTGTTTTATATTTATATCAAATTCCAGGGAAGATATCAGAGTATAAAGAAGAGCATATTAACCCAATCTAGGTTAAAGCCTTCCTGCAGGCTCTCACAAACAAACCATCTCACATACACCACTTGCCCATATATAAAATAACTGCTCCTAGGCTAATTAGTGTGTGTGTGGATCAGGGTTTTTGTTATGAAAATTTGGCACCGGACAAGTGACTGGGAATATTTACATTTACCTGACATTTTGAGAAAATGACCCGGTCATCCATATGTATTGGGGTGCGTAACCCATTAGGGCGTCCACCCAAGCAGCCAGCACCATCAATAAACGAGCCACGTTGGCCAAATGAGCCACATTTACGTGTCCTTAAAAACAACCTTAATGTCAAATTTCTTAAACACTAAAACTTGTGTGGTTTTTACTTTCCTAAAACAATAATTATTCAGCTGTTGGAGATGTGAGCACTAAACGCACCAGGGCATTGCATGCATATGTCTATAGGCTTAGGCATCCACTGTACGATGTTAATATCTAAATAAAGATCTAAATGAAGGAAAAGGTTAGACCTAGAGATGGAGAGATGCCGGTGGAATGCTGCATCGACATGCCTTTCAGATAGGCTACTGCGTCTGCTATG
The DNA here is from genome assembly GCF_901001165.1 of Salmo trutta. NCBI lineage: Eukaryota > Metazoa > Chordata > Actinopteri > Salmoniformes > Salmonidae > Salmo > Salmo trutta. The sequence continues at coordinate 43,412,808 of NC_042970.1, forward strand.
ATATACACAAGGAGACTAATTAGTTCATTTTCTATCATAATTAAAGATGAGCATTATGTTGTTAGATTATAGGAGTTACTCTTGTAGGCCTAAAACATTCTTCCTCACCTCAAGTTCAACTTTCGGAGTCAGTTGGTGCGCACTGCCACACAACACCCAAACCTTCACAAAAGTTTCTAAACTTTATTTGGGTCATTTCAAAAGTAAGTCAAGTCATTGTTTATAGGCAAAATAAGAGCAGGATATTATATTTTGGCAAACACAATATTACAGTTGGAACTTAATTTGGCCAAAGAAAATGGCCCAACAGAATTAAATAAAACACTTGTGAACTGGTTTAAACCTTCACATATGTTTTGAACAGGCTATATTGCAGCAATTACCAACAAAGTCTAGTGTCTACCGTATCAAACAGCAATAGGCAGGTCTACTTAACCTATCGTAAACTAAATACGGAGTACACAATTTAAAAAGACAGAAAATTGAGAAAACCGAATGAAACGAAAAACACTTTTTGCATATTAAACAACTGGTTTAGATAAATAAATAGGCCCACAATAACAATGATATAGGCCTACAATAATAATAATGATAAAACAAATGATTATAAATAGCCCCCGTCCCTTTTCACTATAGGCATACTTTTTCCCCTCTAAAGTTTGTTTTACTTCAATGAAAAAGGCCCTCCGTCTTCGCAATCAACAGTAGCTTAGGCCAAGGCTTGTCTCTCCCTCTCCCGAGCATCAGGTGCATGTACGTAAGGCAATCGGGGTGTATGAGAGGCAGCCCGACGATTTTTATTTATCGGCTTTTCATAATTTTTATCGGCCAAAAGTCGGCTATTGCCGGCTAATGGAAACCCTGGTGTGGATGTGCGTGCGTGAGTGTATTTCTGGCCTGTGAGACGGAGAATGGAAATCCGGAGAGTCGCACTCCAGCACATCAGTTCTTATCACATAAGCACACATCAAAGGCAGACCTCCATTTGGGGTGTTTAGCATGTCATGGAGAGCCCAGAAGAGTGGGACACACACACACACACACACACACACGCGCGCGCGCAGACATTCACACACTCTGAAACGCACACTAAAACACACACCGGCCCAGAGGAGAGGTCCAGAGCGTTACCTCACATTAGCATAATGTCCTCTTCCTTCCAGTCACTTCCAACACACAGTGCTGTATTAAAGCCTGTTGTATTAGACTTTGTATTGTATGGGAGATATTAACAATCTATTATAGCTCCTCTCTACAGCTACACACCACTGATAACTACTCTATACCACTGCTGTCATAGAACCAGGTCACTATGGTGATTCCTATGGCATCTTTCTCCTTTCTTTAGAGGGGAATTAGGATTCTATGTGAAACGCAGTCGTTTTGGGACAAGCAGTTGGATCTACTGCGAGACCGCTAATCTTATACAAACAAAGGGGCTGTGTGTGTCAAGTGAGAGTCAGATTATCCTAAATATGTTTCCTACTGTATGACCTGTCCTTAGGAATTGTTCAACCTCAATGCAAAGCATGGCTGTCTTTCCCATTCAGAGAATCACATGCTCTCTGCTTTTGAGAATCTCTGCAGCTTTGGCATTTTCTATTCTTATCTCAGTTCCTCCACTCTTGCAGTTTTCTTGCAATTCTGTACATTTTGCAATGTCGAATGTGTATACATGTAGTATTTGCGTGACCAAAAAAAATGACAATGGTCAACAACAAAAAACTTGGTATAAAAACGTTAGCTGACATAGGCTGATTGATCTGGACATTTTCAGACAAGATATACACCGCTCTCTAAGGTATGCAATGACTAACATGGCAAGAGGAACTGATGATGCAATTGCAACCTTCAAGAGTATGTTTAAAACCGGACTGAGTTCCTTAAATTACAAATGACCGCTCTCGCCCACCCCACAGTTTGGGAACCACTGCCATACGGTTTTGCAATAACTGAAGTGTTTTTTTTATTTTTCTCTGGTTATGTGGTGGTAATCTTGCAGTATTTGATATAAATCCTCAATGGCGAGCTATTCCTGTGGTTTATATTCATTTGGACTTTTTCAATGTTTTAAAACCTTTTTCTTGTCTCTTTCTCCTGCAGTTTTGTGGAACAGAAGAAGTGGTCAACGGATCATGACTCCACTGTTTCCTTGGTAACTAATATGCACTTCGGGGTCCAGACGCTCGTCCACTGATGTTCATCTCCCACACCTGGCAGAGAGACCACCAATACTACTACAATACCCACATTTCCTGCCTGCACAAAGTAAGGACTTAGGCGTTGAAGCCCTTAGGTGACTTGGACTTCCTTGTTTTACGATTTAACTATTTTCGCACTACTAGCCAGTTCTTAGTTTACAATTGTCAAGCACAGTGATCTTAGAGAGACAGTAGAGGCAGTGAGAGACAGTCGGCGAGTAAAGAGAGAGAAACAATCAAACGACGACAAAATGGCCAACAACACGGCGGACCACCCTCCGGGGAACTCTGTTGTCGCCGATGGCAACCAGGAGGGGGACTTTGGCATCACGGTGATGGACCTCCGAGAGCTGATGGAGCTGAGGAGTGGAGAGGCCGTCACCAAGATAGCCGACTCCTACGGAGACGTGCAGGGGGTCTGCCGCAGGCTCAAGACATCACCCATCGAGGGTAAGAGACATTATATATATACACACACACACACACATCACTGTATCACCCCATTAGCCCTACTGAATGTTATAATGATGATGTCATCATATATCTGACCCCTATTCATAGGTTGCACCTCTGTCACTCGGTCACGTCATACCATTATGTCATGCCATTGTTGGTCGCATCATGCCATTGTTATGAACATTTACTCAAGTCACCCTCTACCGGCGGCGCAGTAGTGGTGCCCAAAAGTGATGATAAGCGCCCAGTCATTCTGGACGGAGGCTAAATACTGTTTAGTCTAAATTACACAATAGTGCCTGGAAATACGATGACATTGCGAAAATAGTCAAATGTATAGTTGGAAACAACTTTGCCAGCATTATCATGTCGTCAAATGTACCTTAGACAGATGGCAATGTTGTCATTAGCTAGCAAAGTTCGTCAACAATTGCTAGCAATGCCTCAAGTTAGCTAGCTAAAATCAGGTGATCTTCCCTGAATTTTAGCTAACGTAACGTTATGCTGCATCTAAAGTAAATCTGGCAACATCAAAATGATGACAAAAGGTTTTCCTACAAATGATTTGCCTCCTTTTGAATGGCATTGAATTACAAGCCACTAATGTACTTTTTATTAAATCTTCATCAGCGCTAATTGATGATGCGTTGAGTAGAATGTTCAGCTGGGCAACAGTACAATACGAACATTCAAAACAATATTGTGACGAAACATGTAACCCGTAAATAGAGTCCCAGGGCTAAACTGCTCTGACATGACGGATTTTTAAATCGGTGTGCGCAGCAGAGAGTGAAGGGTTAATTATGGAGGCTAAGTGATGCTGTGTGTAGGACGTTTTAATCGTTGCTGTTTCCTACCCAACGTTTTGAAAATACAGGCTGAAGAATATAATATAGGCCAGTATGCGCAAGTTCAATGACCTGCTAACCCAATACAGTATCTATTTCACTGTACAGCCACTCCCCAGTCCCCAGCATTAAGTATTCCCTTAACTACTCCCTTCTGCACATGCTATCCATTAGCGCAGGTGTGGCTATGGGCCTACTGCTAATGAGTTTGACACCGTTTCCTAACTAGGCCTTCAAACCATCCCCGGGCTGGCTTTAGAAACATGGAGATAATCTTTAGTCATCAACAACTTGCACTCTGATTATCATCAGAACATTTACACATGTACACGTACATACACGATTGGAATCACTCAGAGTAGATTAATCACATGATATCTGACAGCTGATCAACTATGGGTTGAGAGTAGAAAATGGCCACTGCTCTCACTCTACTTCCCTCCCTCCCTCTCTCTCTCTCTCTCCCTTCTCTCTCTTTTGCTCCACTTCCCTCTCTCTCGCTTGCTCGCAAGTGCCCCTCCTTGGTTCTGCGGTTCATTCCAGGATTGGAATTAGTTCCACACTGTAGCCCTAATGACTTCATAGATCATTGCTCTATTCCATTTAGTAATCAATTGACAGCTGTAGCACCGTTCTCCGCACAATAAATTACTATTTTTAATGAAGGAAGCATAATTATGTTTTCAGTGGACAGACGGGTGGAAGGAGGGGGGGGGAAAGCCGCTCAAACGCATAACGAAAAGCTGGTTCATTTCAGTGGAAAACAAGATGGGTTTTCTGCTGGTTGTTTTGTAAGCAAATGGGCCTCAGAAGCCTGGCATCTCATATTACTGTTGTCATAATGCTGCTATTTAGTGCGTGGATTCACTTTCTTTATTCCACTAGACATGAAGGGGCCGCTTGGCTCAAATGACTTGTCTAGGATTCGGTTTCCCTTGCCGATACAGTTCTACTTCAGTCCTTTGGCTGCGTGAGTAAGTGTTCTATCCACTGGGGGCTTCTCTGACAATGACGTCACTCTCATCTCAGCCCAGTGCATGTTACAAATGTATATTTTTATCAGTCTGTACTGCATCCATACACATTAGTGTAGCTAGCAAGACACTTCCTTATTTGATATGGCTGGCTAGTTATCTACCAAATACAATGTGTTTATCCCAAATGCCACCCTATTCCCTATATACTGTAGTACACTACATTTGACCAGGGCCCATATGGCTCTGGTCAAAAGTATTGCACTATATAGGGGATAGGGTACCATTTGGGAACATGTGAATACTGATGTAGTAGCACTAAGTGCATCACCTGATCCAGGATAAATGTGGTTGTTCATTTCCTAGAGATGGATCCAGTCGTTTTATCTCTGGTTCATTACTCTGTGGTGCATCAGTGGAGGCGGGAGAGGAGAGAAAGATGAGCATTAACCTCCACCTTAACAACACTTTACCACCTCCATTAACACTCACCTGAACTACTACACAGAGAGGAGAGGCACTTTTCCCTTTTCTCCACCCACTACACACACACACACGTGCCCGTACACACACAGACACATGCATGCCTGCGTACACAAACAAAAGTGAATACAAACGCACACACACTCTTGGACACACTCGGCATTGCCATAAGTACAGTTTCATCTGATTTGCTCTTCTCTGCTATGGTGTGTTCAGTGTAGTGTTGTTTGCTCCATAGACACTACCGCTAATGTTTACTGATGAACCAGTCTGCTGCTGGGCCTGCCTGCTTGGTTTTTTTTTTCTTGTTTTTTTGCTTCTAGAGGGCAAACGCTGATTGTCCTTTTTTTATAAACACAAAGCAATGCTTCTGCTCCTGCTGATTTGCTGTCCGACCTAGGTTTATGAGATTGGATCTGCTCAAGTTATCCGACCAGGGTACCGAGCATGGGAGACCAGGGTACCGAGCATGGGGGACCAGGGTATCGAGCATGGGGGACCAGGGTACCGAGCATGGGGGACCAGGGTACCGAGCATGGGGGACCAGGGTACCGAGCATGGGGGACCAGGGTACCGAGCATGGGGGACCAGGGTACCGAGCATGGGGACTCTATAACAACTTACATAGGCAAGGCTTACACACAGTTAGAACACGACACATCATTTTTTTAGGCAAAGGGGAGAAACTTACGGCAATCCAGCGAGGTAAAGAAACAACTGGACGTTATTATTACTTAGGATATAAGCCTAGTTAGATGTGTGTGTGTGTGTGTGTGTGTGTGTAAACACGCCCTAGTTCTCTTGTGGAGGCGGTTAGAATGGAGTGGCATGTAGGCCTATATGACACAGGCAGAGCAGTGATTCATCGCTGTGCCTCCAGCTAACGGCCCAGCCTCATTGGCCCAGGATTTCCCTGTTCGGTGGGTGGGGTTGTATGACACATCAGCTCAGTTATGCTGCTAGCGCCATGGCAGGAAAAGAGCAGGATTACAGCATTACACTAGACTGCCTTTTAAGAGTGATGAAGACTAGAATGGGGTCACCCCTGTATTTTTGAGTGTACTGGTGAGTATATTATGACGATTAGACAAGGCTTAGTTTGACGTTCTTGGTCTCTGATGTTATAGATAAATTAGTTTATTTCCAAAGTGCTATATCCACCAATTTTTCACGTGTTTTTTCATCAGAAATGATTGCTTATGATTAACTTCATGGGTGTCCAAAATATTACTGTACTTAGATGTTTTATTCATAGATTCTATATGTGAATTAAAATGTGTTTTTTTGCAAAAACCTATATATCCATTGTTAAGCTGGAATGGAATGTTCGTTTCCTGTATATTTGACTGTGATACAGTATGTGGTTGTCTCGCCTAGCTATCTTAAGATGAATGCACTTACTGTAAGTCGCTCTGGATAAGAACATCTGCTAAATTACTATAATGTCAAATTTAAATGTTTTACATACAGATCTCATATTGAGGGGAAGCATGTTTTAGCCACCTTCCAGAGATGTGAAAGATATACAGTGCATTCGGAAAGTATTCAGACCCCTTGACTTTTTCCACATTTTGTTATGTTACAGCCTTATTCTAAAATGGATTCAATCGTTTTTTTGTCTCATCAATCTACACACAATACCCCATAATGACAAAGCAAAAACAGGTTTTTAGAAATGTGTGTGTGTGTGTGTGTGTGTGTGTGTGTGTGTGTGTGCGTGCGTACACCAGTTTATTGGAGGACCAAAAAAAGCCTATTTTTTTATTTTAGTAATTTGTAATAATGACACTTACAACAATACTGAATGAACACTTATTTTAACTTAATATAATACATCAATAAAATCAATTTAGCCTCAAATAAATAATGAAACATGTTCAATTAGGTTTAAATAATGCAAAAACAAAGTGTTGGAGAAGAAAGTAAAAGTGCAATATGTGCCATATAAAAAAGCTAACGTTTAAGTTCCTTGCTCAGAACATGGGAACATATGAAAGCTGGTGGTTCCTTTGAACATGAGTCTTCAATATTCCCAGGTAAGAAGTTTTAGGTTGTAGTTTATTATAGGAATTATAGGACTATTTCTCTCTATAGCATTTGTATTTCATATACCTTTGACTATTGGATGTTCTTATAGGCACTATAGTATTGCAAGTGTAACAGTATAGCTTCCGTCCCTCTCCTTGCGCCGAACCAGGGACACATCGACAACAGCCACCCTCGAAGCATCGTAACCCATCGCTCCACAAAAGCCGCGGCCCTTGCAGAGCAAGGGGAACAACTACTTCAAGGTCTGAGTGAGTGACGTCACCGATTGAAACGCTATTAGCGTGCACCCCGCTAACTAGCTAGCCATTTCACATCGGTTACACCAGCTCAATGTTACATCATAAACAGCTCAATGCTTGAAGCACAGCGAAGGGCTGCTGGCAAATGCAGGAAAGTGCTGTTTGAATGAATGCTTACGAGCCTGCTGCTGCCTACCACCGCTCAGTCAGACTGATATCAAATCATAGACTTACAGTCGTATGAAAAAGTTTGGGTACCTCTGAAAAGCTGCCATACCCTCTTCCATGATTTCCATTTATAAATAATTGGGTGTTTGGATCAGCAATTTCATTTTGATCTATCAAATAACTGATGGACACAGAAATATTTCAGTAGTGAAATGAGGTTTATTGGATTAACAGAAAATGTGCAATATGCATCAAAACAAAATTAGACAGGTGCATACATTTGGGCACCCCAATAGAAAAATCACATCAATATTTAGTAGAGCCTCCTTTTGCTAAAATAACAGCCTCTAGATGCTTCCTATAGCCTCTAATGAGTGTCTGGATTCTGGATGAAGGTATTTTGGACCATTCCTCCTTCCAAAACATCTCCAGTTCAGTTAGGTTTGATGGTTGCCGAGCATGGACAGCCCGCTTCAAATCATCCCACAGATTCTCAATGATATTCAGGTCTGGGGACTGGGATGGCCATTTCAGAACATTGTACTTGTTCCTCTGCATAAATGCCCGGGTAGATTTTGAGCAGTGTTTTGGGTCGTTGTCTTGTTGAAATATCCAGCCCCGGCGTAACTTCAACTTTGTGACTGATTCTTCAACATTATTCCCAAGAATCTGCTGATATTGAGTGGAATCCATGCGACCCTCAACTTCAACAAGATTCCCAGTACCGGCACTGGCCACACAGCCCCACAGCATGATGGAACCCCCACCAAATTTTACTGTGGGTAGCAAGTGTTTTTCTTGGAACGCTGTGTTCTTTTGCCGCCATGCATAACGTCCCTTGTTATGACCAAATAACTCAATCTTTGTTTCATCAGTCCACAGCACCTTATTCCAAAATGAAGCTGGCTTGTCCAAATGTGCGTTTGCATACCTCAAGCGACTCTGTTTGTGGCGTGTGTGTGCGGAAGAAGCCTTTTCTGCACACACATCACTCTCCCATACAGCTTCTCCTTGTGCAAAGTGCGCTGAATTGTTGAACGATGCACAGTGACACCATCTGCAGCAAGATGATGTTGTAGGTCTTTGTGGGTGGTCTGTGGGCTGTTTTTGACCGTTCTCACCATCCTTCGCCTTTGCCTCTCCGATATTTTACTTGGCCTGCCACTTCTGGCCTTAACAAGAACTGTGCCTGTGGTCTTCCATTTCCTCACTATGTTCCTCACAGTGGACACTGACAGCTTACATCTCTGCGATAGCTTTTTGAAGCCTTCCTCTAAACCATAATGTTGAACAATCTTTGTTTTCAGGTCATTTGAGAGTTGTTTTGAGGCCCCCATTTTGCCACTCTTCAGAGGAGAGTCAAAGAGAACAACAACTTGCAATTGGCCACCTTAAATACATTTTCTCATGATTGGATGCACTTGTCTATGAAGTTCAAGGCTTAATGAGCTCAAAAAACAATTGTGTATTCCAATTACTCAGAGATAAGTAGTTACAGGTATTCAAATCAACAGAATGACAAGGGTGCCCAAATTTTTGCATAGCCTATTTTTCACATCTGATTTAATTTCATACAATTTAATATTGCTACACTAAAAAACTTTGTCTGGACAATACCCCAGTACTCAGCTTTTATTAGAAAATGAATGGCATGCCACTGATCATTTTCTGTGATGACAGAGTAAATTATTATGCAGCCTCAGAGGGATGCCCAAATGTTTTTATACAACTGTAATTATAACATAATAACACACAGTAATACGAGCCTTAGGTCATTAATATGGTCAAATCCGGAAACTATCATTTCGAAAACAAAACATTTATTCTTTCAGTGAAATACAGAACGGTTCTGTATTTTATCTAATGGGTGGCATCCCTAAGTCTAAATATTGCTGTTACATTGCTCAACCTTCAATGTAATGTCATAATTATGTACAGTTCTGGCAAATTAATTACGGTCTTTGTTAGGAATAAATGGTCTTCACACAGTTTGCAACGAGCCAGGCGGCCAAAACTGCTGCATATACAATGACTCTGCTTGCACGGAATGCAAGAAAAGTGACACAATTTCCCTAGTTAAAAGAAATTCATGTTAGCAGGCAATATTAACTAAATATGCAGGTTTAAAAATATATAGTTGTGTATTGATTTTAAAGAAAGACATTGATGTTTATGGTTTGGTACACATTGGTGCAACGACAGTGCTTTTTTCGCAAAATGCGCTTGTTTAATCATCACTCGTTTGGCGAAGTAGGCTGTGATTCGATGAGAAATTAACAGGCACTGCATCGATTATATGCAACGCAGGACAAGCTAGATAACTACACATGGTTGATGATATTACTAGTTTAACTACTGATTATGTTAAGATTGATTGTTATTTATAAGATAAGTTTAATGCTAGCTAGCACCTTATCTTGGCTTCTTACTGCACTCGTGTAACAGGTAGTCAGCCTGCCACACACTCTCCTCGTGGAGTGCAATGTAATCAGCCACAATTGGTTACCGATTCTTATGAAAACTTTAAAACGGCCCTAATTAATCGGCCATTCCGATTAATCAGTCGACCTCATATTAATCAGTTGAAGTCTGAAGTTTACATACACTTAGGTTGGAGTCATTAAAACTTGTTTTTCAACCACTCCACACATTTCTTGTTAACAAACTATCGTTTTGGAAAGTCGGTTAGGACATCTACTTTGTGCATGACACAAGTCATTTTTCCAACAATTGTTTACAGACAGATTATTTCACTTATTCACTGTATCACAATTCCAGTGGGTCAGAGGTTTACGTACACTAAGTTGACCGTGCCTTAAACAGTTTGAAAAACTCCAGAAAATTATGCCATGGCTTTAGAAGCTTCTGATAGGCTAATTGACATCATTTGAGTCAATTGGAGGTGTACCTGTGGATGTATTTTAAGTCCTACCTTCAAACTCACTGGCTCTTTGCTTGACATCATGGAAAAATCTAAAGAATCAGCCAAGATCTCAGAAAAAATATTGTAGACCTCCACATGTCTGGTTCATCCTTAGGAGCAATTTCCAAACGCCTGAAGGTACCACATTCATCAGTACAAACAATAAATAGTACGCAAGTATAATCACCATGGGACCACGCAGCCATCATACCGCTCAGGAAGGAGACGTGTTCTGTCACCTAGAGATGAAAGTACTTTGGTGCGAAAAGTACAAATCAATCCCAGAACAACGGCAAAGGACCTTGTGAAGAGGCTGCAGGAAACAGGTACAAAAGTATCTATATCCACAGTAAAACTAATCCAACAATATCGACACAACCTGAAAGGCAGCTCAGCAAGGAAGAAGCCACTGCTCCAAAATCGACATAAAAAAGCCAGACGACAGTTTGCAACTGCACATGGGGACAAAGATTGTACTTTTTGGAGAAATGTCCTCTGGTCTGATGAAACAAAAATAGAACTGTTTGGCAATAATGACCATCGTTATGTTTGGAGGAAAAAGGGGGAGGCTTGCAAGCCGAAGAACACAATCCCAACCGTGAAGCACGGGGGTGGCAGCATCATGTTGTGTGGGTGCTTTGCTGCAGGAGGGACTGATGCACTTCACAAAATAGATGGCATCATGAGGCAGGAAAATTATGTGGATATATTGAAGCAACATCTCAAGACATCAGTCAGGGAGTTAAAGCTTGGTCGCAAATGGGTCGTCCAAATGGACAATGACCCCAAGCATACTTCCAAAGTTGTGGCAAAATGGCTTAAGGACAACAAAGTCAAGGTATTGGAGTGGCCATCACAAAGCCCTGACCTCAATCCTATAGAACATTTGTGGGCAGAATTGAAAAAGTATGTGCGAGCAAGGAGTCCTACAATCCAGACTCAGTTACACCAGCTCTGTCAAGAGGAATGGGCCAAAATGGACCCAACTTATTGTGGGCAGCTTGGGGAAGGCTACCCAAAACATTTGACCCAAGTGAAACAATTAAAGGCAATGCTACCAAATACGAATTGAGTTTATGTAAACTTCTGACCCACTGGGAATGTGATGAAATAAATAAAAGCTGAATTAAATAGTTACTATTATTCTGACATTTCACATTCTTAAGATAGTGGTGATCCTAACTGACTTTAAACAGGGAATTGTTACTTGGATTAAATGTCAGGAATTGTGAAAAACTGAGTTTAAATGTATTTGGCTAAGGTGTATGTAAACTTCCGACTTCAACTGTGTGTATATATATAGCTTGGCACACCTGTATTTGGGGAGTTTCTCCCATTCTTCTCTGCAGATCCTCTCAAGCTCTGTTAGGTTGGATTTTTCAGGTCTCTCCAGAGAAGTTCAATCGGGTTCAAGTCCGGGCTCTGGCTGAAGGACATTCAGAGACTTGTCCCGAAGCCACTCCTGCGTTGTCTTGGCTGTGAGCTTAGGGTCATTGTCCTGTTGGAAAGGGAACCTTCACCCCAATCTGAGGTCCTGAGTGTTCTGGAGAAGGTTTTCATCAAGAATCTCTCTGTACTTTGCTCCGTTCATCTTTCCCTCGATCCTGACTAGTCTCCCAGTCCCTGCTGCTGAAAAACATCCCCACGCGTGATGCTGCCACCACCATGCTTCACCATAGGGATAGTGCCAGGTTTCCTCCAGATGTGACGCTTGGCATTCAGGTCAAAGAGTTCAATCTTGGTTTCATCAGACCATAGAGTCTTGTTTCTCATGGTCTGAGAGTCTTTTATGTGCCTTTTGGGAAACTCCAAGCGGGCTGTCATGTGCCTGTTACTTTATGGTAGAGTGGCTTCTGTCTGGCCTCTCTACCATAAAGGTATGATTGGTGGAGTGCTGCAGAGATGGTGTTCTTGGTCACCTCCCTAACCAAGGCCCTATTGCTCAGTTGTCCGGGCGGCCAGCTCTAGGAAGAGTCAGTGGTTCCAAACATCTTCTGTTTTTGAATGATGGAGGTCACTGTGTTCGTGGGGACCTCCAATGCTGCAGATATTTTTAGGTACCCTTCCCCAGATCTGTGCCTCGACACAATCCTGTCTCGGAGCTCTACGGACAATTACTTTGACCTCATGGCTTGGGTTTTGCTCTGACATGAACTGTCAACTGTGGGACCTTATAAAGATGTGTGCACCTTTTCAAAATCATGTCCAATCAATTGAATTTACCACAGGTGGACTCCAATTAAGTTGTAGAAACATATCAAAGATGATCAATGGAAACAGGATGCACCTGCCCTCAATTTCGAGTCTCATAGCAAAGAGTCTGAATGCTTATGTAAATTATGTTTAATACATTTTCACAAATTTCTAAAAACCTGTTATTGGTTCGTCGTTATGGGGTATTGTGTGTAGATTGAGGAGTTTTTATTTTTTTAATCAATTTCAGAATAAGGCTGTAAAGTAACAAAATGTGTAAATAGTCAAGGGGTCTGAATGCTCTGTACATTTACTACCTATCAAGATGGTGGCAGGGCAGTTCCGTTGATCGTGTTGTTTGCAAAACTGTTATAGGCTGCGAGAGTTGTCACTGAACAACACTGAACGCAACAAAGTATTCCAAGTGTTAAAATCACAAGGAAACCACATAGTGATGTCTGCTGTCTCTACACGAAGAGACAGTGACAGTGTGGAGCCTTCCCTGAAAACTGTGAGGACATATATGTGCTGTGACTGACTGTCTAGATGCGCTGGGCTGACTAGCCTTGGATACTCCTCGACAGTCCGATTCTTCACCTGTGTTCTGCCAATCTACCGGTGTCCTCTCCTGCCTTGCAGTGCTGGGTGGTGGAAGCCGGAGGTCAGTATCTGCCCTGTGACAGAACGTCTAGATGCGCTGGGTTTGCTAGCCCAGGATACGCCTGCCAGGTTGACTCGCCACCGGTGATTTGCTGGTCTACAGGTCCTGCTGCTGCCTCACTGTGTGGGACACTGAGGCGACTGGGTGAATTGACCAGATCCACACACCGGGGGAATTCCCTGTCAGCACACTCCTCCAGCGGCTGTTGAATGTGCTGGGGCTGTAGCTAAGGCACCAACGCTAGGGCACACACTTGGTTTCTGACTTAACTAGAACTGTAGGCTACAGCTGAACATTTCTAGGGCACTTAAGGTTTTAATAGCTGCCTATCTGGGTTATAGCTGCCTGTTTCTGTCTCTGTTTTTGATAACTATCTCCTTACCCTAGAAAAGCTGCCATACCCTACTTTGACTGACAGTACAGCAGCTTTTATCTTTCAGAGGGGTCTGATTGTGTTACCATTTGATTCCTACTGTGACATGCTTTTTAAACTTTATCATCGACAAGGTTTGGTCTGGTTTAAAACGGTTTGTTGCATCAGATTACTTTAGTTTGGATTATTTTAAGCTGCAATATGTACCTTTTTGGGCGAACCATTCACATAAAATGGGAGTTATAGATCTGTCATTCTCATTGAAAGCAAGTCTAAGAAGTGGTAGATGTTCTATGTGTTATTTCTATGCTTCCCGTTTAGTTTTTGTCTTTTTACTTTTGGTTTTGTACACCAGCTTCAAACAGCTGAAAATACAATATTTTGGGTTATGGAGAATATCTTTCACAGTGGTTTAGCTGGTACAATCATTTTCTACACTAAACTTGCTTGATTTGTCACATAAACTGAAATTAGTCAAACTATTAGAATTTTAGCAACCAGGAAATGGTGGAGCGATTTTCTGCATTGTGTATATTTTAAGTCTTCTAAGTGTTGAGAGATTTTCGGAAGCAGCAAATCAAGGTGTTTTGTTATAGGCTTGGATGGTTATAATGGTTAAGTAAGTGACTGAGTATATTTTGAGTTTTGAGTTTCTTTTATTTTTGCAGGGACAGTGCACATTAATCAACGTTTCAGTAAAAGTGCCAGTATATTAAAGACATGCATGTGGTTATTGAACTAGGGTCTTTATCTAAACCAAAGTTTTTAGCATTGGAACTGCAGTTATCGAATGCTGTGAAGTTAGATTTAATAGGATGTTATATACCTCCATCTGCAAAAGTAGAATCCTTGGATTCTCTGGCTGAACTACTGCGTGCTTGAGGAAAAAATTAAATGGTGCTCATGGGCGATTTAAACTAAGACTGGGACTCTCCAAACTCTCGAGGCCATAAGAGGACTGTGCAAACCACAGAATTTTACTCAACTGATAAATGCAGTCACAAGACCCAACCCAAAATACATCTCCAAGTCAACACTTACTGATGTTATTCTAACTAACAATCCGCATAAGTACTAGGCTGTTGATATTTTCCGTAGCTAATGATTTAAGTGATCATTGTGAAGTTGCTTGCATTAGAGACACTAAAGTCCCTAAAGTGCCCCCTCGGTTCATAGTCAAACATAATTTTAAACAATTCTGTGAGCAGGCTTTCCTGCATGAAATTTCCGCGTGCAACTGGGATAGGATTGCGTATATTACTGACATCGAGGAATGGTTCTCCTATTTTCATTCCATGTTTTTCTACAATCTGTGATCAACACGCCCCTCTTAAAAAGTACAGGGAATTATCTGATTTGATCCATAACTGAAATACACAATGGGCCAAAGCCAGAAAGGACAACTCCCACGCTGAATGGAATTATTCAGGGCACTGAGAAATAAGTGCAGCTTGTTAATACGGAAATGCAAATTTAGCTTCTATTACGAATCTATCAAGGCAAACCTTAGTAACCCGACGAAATTATGGAAAACCATTAAATCCATAAATGCTAACACGAACTCCTCTGGTCTTCCGCTGAAGTTGACCTCAAATTCAATGGACATGACTGACAAGAATAAACCGCTTGACATGTTTAATGAGCAATTTGCTAAGGCTGGGCATTTTATTTAATAATGAACTCCATCCTAACATCTCGAATGAGGCTGTGCATGAAACTGTCGCAAGCCGACCTACGGTTCATCTATTTCATTTGACTGAGTTTGTGCTTTCAGAAGTTGTAAAGGCACTCAAATCTTTTGATATTAAGAAAGCGGTCAGCCCGGACTAAAGGAACTTAAAAAAGATCACTACTGAGAGATCACTACTGACCCTCTCACACATAAATTCAATCTTTCATTGGCAAGTAACATTATTCCAAAAGTCTGGAAAGCAGCCTACATCATCCCTTTACATAAGGGTGGAGATCCGTCACGGTTGGATAACTATCGTCCCATATCTAAACTGTCTGCACTGGAAAAAGTTTTGTGAAACCTGGTGAACTCAGAGTTGAAAGACTTCCTGTATAATAACTCAGATTTATCTCAATTCCAGTCGGGTTTTAGACCTAGCAGTATTACTTATTTCTCTGAGAGTGAGGCTGATATATAGCATTTGGCAACAAAAAAAATAGCATGATTATTCTGTCTCTGAAATGAAACCATCAAGTGATAGACATGTATTTGTTTAAAATCTGTCATTGAACAACCCCATTCCATGATTAGATAATAAAAAAACACATCTCTTTCATAATTTCTTTAAAGAATAAAAACTAATTTAGAGAGCGAAAGAGCGGGTAGATGCTGTTGTCATAATTTGGTTTGGCATCCCCTTTCTTGTCATGCTAATAATGCTTCTTGAATTGAGAAGAGAAGTTAGGAGGGAGTGAGGGGGAGAGAGATGGCTGTTTTTTCTCTCATTCCAGTGTAAATATATCTGGTCTCTAGGCTACTCTAAATTAATGTGGAATGGACAGACCACATGATGGACAATCAGTGCATTATCCCTCCACTGCAGACCGTCACTGAGGCAGACATGCAGCCATCTTGGTTTGGTTGGAAAAACAAAAACGTATTCTACTACTGACACCCGTAGGGTGGTTTTGTTCAACACTCTGGGCCCTACTTCAATTTGTCTTTCCGTGATTCCTCGGATCCTCTTACCTCAACCGTATTGAGGAGACTGTCCAAAGTCCAATGTGTTTTGTGACGGAAGCAAGGAAAGAGGATGCAAGGAATTGAGGAAATATGAATTGACAAAGGTCTTTTCATGCATGGCAGACTTGGAAAAGATATTTCAGAGAATTCTATGAGGGAGTAAATGGATATGATTGATTTCAGAAAAAAAAGACCAATTCAGAAGTAGGCTAATGTTCCAACGTCGTTAGTGAATTAAAGCATTGTTATCTCTTTCAAGGTCATAGTCTGGGGAAATACAGTGTAGCAAACCACAAACCAGTGTGTGCCCTGTGATAGATTTGATTGGTTGGACTGGGCTCTATGACCAGCAGATATGCATTGTAGTGGACAATGCTCATGTCATAGAGGAGACATGGCCTTAACCTTGGTCCCAGAGGTTCCATTCGGCTCATTCTGCTCCATCCATTTTGGCTCTTAGAGCAGGTAAGAGTTTGTGGAGATTCTGGAGATCATGACATAAGTGCCCTTCTTTATTTAGCTCTGTTAGCTTTCAGAGAGTGAATGAGTGCTTTTTGGGGGGTCATTGTCGAGAATTTTTTGCACAATTTACCACAATTACACATGGAATATTGTGTGTGTGTGTGTGTGTGTGTGTGTGTGTGTGTGTGTGTGTGTGTGTGTGTGTGTGTGTGTGTGTGTGTGTGTGTATATATATATGTATGTATATATGTATGTATATATATACTGCTCAAAAAAATAAAGGGAACACTTAAACAACACAATGCAACTCCAAGTCAATCACACTTCTGTGAAATCAAACTGTCCACTTAGGAAGCAACACTGATTGACAATAAATTTCACATGCTGTTGTGCAAATGGAATAGACAACAGGTGGAAATTATAGGCAATAAGCAAGACACCCCCAATAAAGGAGTGGTTCTGCAAGTGGAGACCACAGACCACTTCTCAGTTCCTATGCTTCCTGGCTGATGTTTTGGTCACTTTTGAATGCTGGTGGTGCTTTCACTCTAGTGGTAGCATGAGACGGAGTCTTCAACCCACACAAGTGGCTCAGGTAGTGCAGCTCATCCAGGATGGCACATCAATGCGAGCTGTGGCTAGAAGGTTTGCTGTGTCTGTCAGCGTAGTGTCCAGAGCATGGAGGCGCTACCAGGAGACAGGCCAGTACATCAGGAGACGTGGAGGAGGCCGTAGGAGGGCAACAACCCAGCAGCAGGACCGCTACCTCTGCCTTTGTGCAAGGAGGAGCACTGCCAGAGCCCTGCAAAATGACCTCCAGCAGGCCACAAATGTGCATGTGTCTGCTCAAACGGTCAGAAACAGACTCCATGAGGGTGGTATGAGGGCCCGACATCCACAGGTCGGGGTTGTGCTTACAGCCCAACACCGTGCAGGACGTTTGGCATTTGCCAGAGAACACCAAGATTGGCAAATTCGCCACTGGCGCCCTGTGCTCTTCACAGATGAAAGCAGGTTCACACTGAGCACGTGACAGACGTGACAGAGTCTGGAGACGCCGTGGAGAACGTTCTGCTGCCTGCAACATCCTCCAGCATGACCGGTTTGGTGGTGGGTCAGTCATGGTGTGGGGTGGCATTTCTTTGGGGGGCCGCACAGCCCTCCATGTGCTCGCCAGAGGTAGCCTGACTGCCATTAGGTACCGAGATGAGATCCTCAGACCCCTTGTGAGACCATATGCTGGTGCGGTTGGCCCCGGGTTCCTCCTAATGCAAGATAATGCTAGACCTCATGTGGCTGGAGTGTGTCAGCAGTTCCTGCAAGAGGAAGGCATTGATGCTATGGACTGGCCCGCCCGTTCCCCAGACCTGAATCCAATTGAGCACATCTGGGACATCATGTCTCGCTCCATCCACCAACGCCACGTTGCACCACAGACTGTCCAGGAGTTGGCGGATGCTTTAGTCCAGGTCTGGGAGGAGATCCCTCAGACCATCCGCCACCTCATCAGGAGCATGCCCAGGCGTTGTACGGAGGTCATACAGGCACGTGGAGGCCACACACACTACTGAGCCTCATTTTGACTTGTTTTAAGGACATTACATCAAAGTTGGATCAGCCTGTAGTGTGGTTTTCCACTTTAATTTTGAGTGTGACTCCAAATCCGGACCTCCATGGGTTGATAAATTGGATTTCCATTGATTCTTTTTGTAATTTTGTTGACAGCACATTCAACTATGTAAAGAAAAAGGTATTTAATAAGATTATTTCTTTCATTCAGATCTAGGATGTGTTGTTTATGTGTTCCCTTTATTTTTTTGAGCAGTGTATATAGTCTGTAAGCATGCATGTTCAGGTTAAAGAGCTTGTCAGTCTGTTAGTCTGTGGATGCTTTTAGAAACGAGTGACGTGAGAAATTGTGCATCTCCACTCTTACTGGGAACTATGGATGCGTGACAAGGACACTCACAGCAATTTCACTTGTTCTCACATACATGAAAACACACAGTACACACACAACCTAGGGGTGTCTGTTGAAGGAGCATGCTCATCTTTGATGGAGCACCAGCAATTTAAAAGAAGACATGGAGGCCTCTTCCCAGCCAACCAACTAGTATACTGTACCTCTTTTCTCTCCCTCTCACCCTCATTCCCCTTTAGCTGCTCTCCCTCTTCCCCTATATCTTCTCATTCACCCTCTGACTCTCCCTCATCCCTAAACCTCTCTCCCCATATCTACCTCTTCACCTTATATCTCCCCTCTCTCTCTTCATCTCCCACTCTCCCTTACCTCCGCCTGTGGACTGCGTTCTTGTCCCTGCCCTTCAACAGTTTGAGGTAGTGGTAAGCTTGAAAAATGTTGTTTGTTAAAAATATAAATGTTTAAACCCTTTGCCCCCAAAGGACATGTAAAGTTCAGTGAGTCGTGAATACACCCCTCAACGTATCCCCTCGCCATAAGGTTCCAGCTTTTAATTGTTCCTCCACGCCGTCCCCCTTGATGTGAGCTTTTTAATTAGCCACACATTGGCATCATTCTCAACCAACGAGCAGACCAGCTACTATGGTCTCTATTGGGACATTGTACACATTCAGTCTGAAGTAAAAGTACAGGTTACTATGCTCTCTACAGGGACATTACTTTTGTGTGTGTGTGTGTGTATACAGTACCAGTCAAGTTTGAACACACCTACTCATTCCAGGGTTTCTCTTTATTTTACAATGTTCTACATTGTAGAATAATAGTGAAGACATCACAACTATGAAATAACACACATGGAATCATGTAGTAAGCAAAAAAGTGTTAAACAAGATTCTTCAAAGTAGCCACCCTTTGCCTTGATGACAGCTTCTCTCAACCAGCTTCATGAGGTAGTCACCTGGAATGCATTTCAACTAACAGATGTGTGCCTTGTTAAAAGTACATTTGTGTAATTCATTTCCTTCTGATTGCATTGGAGTCATTCAGTTTTGTTGTGACAAGGTAGTGGTGGTATACAGAAGATAGCCCTATTTGGTAAAAGATTAAGTCCATATTATGGTATGAACAGCTCAAATAAGCAAGAGAAACGACTGTCCATCAATTTAAGACATGAAGGTCAGACAATGCGGAATATGTCAATAACTTTGAAAGTTTCTTCAAGTGCAGTCGCAAAAACCATCAAGCGCTATGATGAAACTGGCTCATGAGGACTGCCACAGGAAAGGAAGAGCCAGAGTTACCTCTGCTGCAGAGGATACGTTCATTAGAGTTACAAGCCTCAGAAATTGCAGCCCAAATAAATGTTTCACAGAGTTCAAGTAACAGACACATCTCAACATCAACTGTTCATACAAGACTGCATGAATCAGGCCTTCATGGTCGAATTGCTGCAGAGAAACCACTACTAAAGGACACCAATAAGATGAGGAGACTTGCTTAGGCCAAGAAAAACGAGCAATGGACATTAGACCAGTGGAAATCAAAATGTGAGATTTTTGGTTACAACCGCTGTGTCTTTGTGAGATGCGGAGTAGGTGAATGGATGATCTCTGCATGTGTGGTTCCCACCGTGATGCATGGAGGAGGTGGTGTGGGGGTGCTTTCCTGGTGACACTTTCTGTGATTGATTGATTTATTGTGAATTCAAGGCACACTTAATCCCCATGACTACCACAGCATTCTGCAGCGATACGCCATCCCATCTGGTTTGCGCTTAGTGGGACTATAATTTGTTTTTCAACAGGACAATGACCCAACACACCACCAGGCTGTGTAAGGGCTAATTGACCAAGAAGGAAAGGGATGGAGTGCTGAATCAGATGACCTGACCTCCACAATCACCCGACCCAATTGAGATGGTTTGGGATGAGTTGGACCGCAGAGTGAAGGAAAAGCAGCCAACAAGTGCTCGGAATATGTGGGAACTCCTTCAAGACTGTTGAAAAAGCATTCCTAATGAAGCTGGTTGAGAGAATGCCAAGAGTGTGCAAACCTGTCATCAAGGCAAAGGGTGGCTACTTTGAAGAATCTAAAATATGTATTGTTTAACACTTTTGGTTACTACTTGATTCCATATGTGTTAATTCATAGTTTTGATGTCTTCACTATTATTCTACAATTTACAAAATAGTAAAAATAAAGGAAAACCCTTGAATGAGTAGGTGTGTCCAAACTTTTGACTGGTACTGTATGTAACAAACAAACCAAAAGTATGTGGATACCTCTTCAAATTGGTGAATTCGGCTATTTCAGCCACACCCGTTGCTGACGGGTGTATAAAAGAGTGCACACAGCCATGTATTCTCCATAGACAGCCATTGGCAGTAGAATGGCCTTACTAAAGAGCTCGTCATAGGATGCCACCTTCCCAACAAGTCAGTTCGTCAAAGTGGTAGGCCACTAAAGCTCACAGAACAGGACCACCGACTGCTGAAGCGCATAGCCCGTAATAATCATCTGCCCTCGGTTGCAACACTCACTACTGAGTTCCAAACTGTATCTGGAAGCATCGTCAGCACAATAACAGTTTGTTGGAGCTTCATGAAATGGGTTTTCACAGCCAAGCAGCCGCACACAAGCCTAAGATCACTATGCACAATGCTAAGCGTTGGCTGGAGTGCTGTAAAGCTTGCTGCCATTGGACTCTGGAGCAGTGGAAACTAGTTTTCTGTAGTGATTAATCACGCTTCACCATCTGGCAGTCCAAAGGACGAATCTAGGTTTTTGCGGATGCCAGGAGAACACTGCCTTCAGCATTGCATAGTGCCAACTGTAAAGTTTGATGGAGGAGGAATAATGATGTGGGGCTGTTTTTTATGGTTCGGACTAGGCCCCTTAGTTCCATTGAAGAGAGATCTTATCACTACAGCATACAATGACATTCTAGACGATTCTGTTTTTCCCCAAACTGTTGCCTCAAAGTTGGAAGACCCTTTCCTATTTCAGCATGACAATGCCACTGTGCATAAAGCAAGGTCTATACAGAAATGGTTTGTCAATATCGGTGATGGAGAACTTGACTGGCCTGCACAGAGCCCTGACTTCAATCCCCATCGAACACTTTTTGGATTATTTGTAATGGCAACTGCGAGCCAGGCCTAATCACCCAACATAAGTGCCCGACCTCAATAATGCTCTTGTGGCTGAATGGAAGCAAGTCCCCGCAGCAATGTTCCAACATCTCGTGGAAAGCCTTCCCAGAAGAGTGGAGGCTGTTTATTTAACCTTTATTTAACTAGGCAAGTCAGTTAAGAACAAATTTTTACTTTAAAAATGACGGCCTAACCCGGCCAAACCCTCCCCTAACCCGGACGATGCTTGGCCAATTATGTGCCACCCTATGGGACTCCCGATCACGGCCAGTTGTGATACAGCCCGGGATAGAGCAACGGTCTGTAGTTATGCCTCTTGCACTGAGATGCAGTGCCTTAGACCACTGCGCCACTGTTATAGCAGTATGTTAATGCCCCTGATTTTGTCTCAATTCAGTCTTATGTAGCAAAATTTGAAACACTTTTATCCAATGTAAAAAAAAAAACTAAAGACTCTGAGCTAGACAATTGTCTATCATACACTGCAGTTGAGGAACAATGGGAAAGTAATTCTGCTTTGAAAGTTGATAAACTTGTATTCCCACTTTTGCGAAAATGGCCCTTGAATGTTTTGGTACACCTACTCGAGCTCTTCTTTGTCTACAACATTCAGCGTCGTTCACATCCTCTTAAGCCCCACCCATCTCTTTAAGGATTCACATGTGGTAAACACACGCTATATCAAATAAAATATACATTTATGTGTCACATGCACAATGTAGAGAAGGTGTAAATGGTACGTTGAAGTGGTTACTTGCATATATTATAAATATTTGATCCTTATTAGATGACGCTTAACTGACACACTTGTCTAAATTAATGGGTCATGTGAAAGAAATGCTATAACCAACCCCCAGCCACATCTAGCTAAGTGGATGGGTCACTATTGTGTAGACACATGTTCATGAAATACAATAGATGACTGTAATCTCCCCTAGACACACCTGGCTAATTTCATGGATCATGTAATAATCCGGCCAAAGTGGAGTCATTTGTTTAGACATGTAGCTTATTAGCTAGCGCAACAATAAACCGGCATAGCCAACTCCTACTACCACCAATACCAACATTGTCATAGCTGTAGTACGAATCTGCAGGTAGCTAAATCTGACAGACTAGCTTCAATGTTAGCTCGCTAACATTAGTCTATAACTAGTATGCAAATGGATTTCTGTTTCAAATAATATTACCACACAGATCATAAACGTAACATTTGTTAGCTAACAGGACGCTTTAACTTGCAATTAAAATGACTTTCTGGCAAAATTTGAAACATATTTCTGAAAAGGGAGCTAGACTCTTACGGCTGTTTTGTAGATTTGTGAAGATATCAAAATACTTAAACTTACATGCAAAATACCTGCTGTTAACTTTAAAATGATTGGAATGAATTATCCAAAGAGAGTGTAAAGAAGATTTTATACATGGATGAACGCTTCATGGCAGACTGGAACCATCTAACGCTGCTTTGTTTGTACCTACATCTTGTTTGTGTCAAGTCACTCTGGTTAACACTGACCGTGGTGCGTGCAAAAAGTAACCCATCTCTTTTTCTAACTGATCTATCGATAGCGCCTGCTAATTTCAGGGCATCAATGTTGAGAAAAGTAGCAAAACTTTTGTAGTGGTTAACGTTTTATTTTTGCAAAAACAGCGCGGTAGAAAGGACTGTCAACACATACTGAACACGTTATGGAGCATGCTACATGGCAGACCAATCTAAACTCATCTCGCGGCATGTCCAGCCCATCCATTATCTCAGCCAATCAGCCAACCTGTCTTTTTCCGTGGCTAAACAAACTAGGCTCGTAATTTAACCATTTTATTTGTGTTTATGGATGGAATATGAGTTATATTATTAAGGCACATGAAAGTTTACATGTTCCAAAAAACGCATTTTGATAAAACATTTATGCTTACGTTCAAATGTCGCTCCTGTGAAGTAGTGACGTGCGACATATGCCTAGTTTCCTGTACGTACATTATTCAGACCGCTTGACTCATTACACTTTTTGTAACATTACAGCCTTGTTATGAAATTGTTTTTTTCCTCATCAATCTACACACAATACCCTGTAATGACAAAGGTTTTCAGACATGTTTGCAAATGTACAACATTTACATAAGTTTTCAGACCCTTTACTCAGTACTTTGTTGAAGAACCTTTTGGCAGTGATTACAGCCTCAAGTCTTTTTGGGTATGATGCTACAAGCTTGGCACACCTGTGTTTGGTGATTTTCTTCCATTCTTCTCTGCAGATCCTATCAAGCTCTGTTAGGTTGTATGGAGAGCGTCGCTGCACAGCTATTTTCAGGTCTTTCCAGAGATGTTTGATCGGGTTCAAGTCCGGGCTCTGGCTGGACCACTCAAGAACATTCAGAGACCAAAGCCACTCCGGCATTGTCTTGGCTGTGTGCTTAGAGTCGTTGTCCAGTTGGAATGTGAACCTTCACCCTAGTCTGAGGTCCTGAGCGCTCTGGAGCAGGATTTCTCTGTACTTTGCTGCGTTCATCTTTTACTTGATCCTAGCTAGTCTCCCAGTCCCTGCAGCTGAAAGACATCCCCACAGCATGATGCTGCCACCACCATGCTTCACCATAGTGATGGTGCCAGGTTTCCTCCAGATGTGACGCTTGGCATTCAAGCCAAAGAGTTCAATCTAGGTTTCATCAGACCAGAGAATCTTGTTTCTCATGGTCTGAGAGTCCTTTAAGTACCTTTTTGACCAACTCCAAGCGGGCAGTCATGTGACTTACTGAGGAGTGGCTTTCGTCTGGCCAATATCATAAAGGCCTGATTGTTGGAGTGCTGCAGAGATGGTTGTCCTTCTCTAAAACCTTTTTCCATTTAAGAATGATGGATGCAACTGTGCTCTTCGGGACCTTCAATGCTGCAGAAATTGTTGGTACCCTTCCCCAGATCTGTGCCTCAACACAATTATGTCTTGGACTGCTACGGCAATTCCTTTTGACCTCATGGCTTGGTTTTTGCTCTGACATTCACTGTCAACTGTATAGACCTTATAATGACAGGGGGTGTGTGTGTGTGTGTGTGTGTGTGTGTGTGTGTGTGTGTGTGTGTGTGTGTGTGTGTGTGTGTGTGTGTGTGTGTGTGTGTGTGTACGCCTTTCCAATCAATTGAATTTACCACAAGTGGTCTCCAAGTTGTAGAAACATTTCAAGGATGATCAATGGAAACAGGATGCACCTGAGCTCAATTGTGAGTCTCATAGTAAAGGGTCTGAATACTTATGTAAATAAGGTATTTCTGTTTTTTCTTTTTTATACATTTCGCAAAAAAATTCTAAAAAGCGTTTTTCACTTTGTCATTATGGGGTATTGTGTGTAGATTGAAGATTTTTAAATGTATTATTCTCTTTAGAATAAGGCTGTAACATAACAAAATGTGGAAACGGAAGGGGTCTGAATACTTTCTGAATGTACGGTATATGCCATTTAGCAAATGCTTTTATCTAAAGTGACATACATTTATGCGTACATACGTTTTCACATGGGTGTTCACCGCGGGGAATCGAGCTCTTGATCCTGAAGAGTCAATGCTCTAACAACTGAGAACCATAGGACCACATGCATTGCATACATATATAGTCAATCTAAAGTTATGCCGCTACCTAAGAGTGGGAAAGCGGCCTTTACTGGATCTATCAGCTTTCTGTCAGGTCTTAGCAAACTGTTGGAAATAATTGTGTTTGACCAAATACAATGCTATTTCTCTGTAAACAAATTAACAATAGACTTTCAGCATGCTTATAGAGAAGGGCACCCAGCATGTACTGCACTGATACAAATTACTGATGACTGGTTGAAAGAAATTGATAATAACAAGATTGTGGGAGCAATACTGTTAGATTTCAGTCAGCCTTTGATATTATTGACCAAAACCTGTTGTTGAGAACTTATGTGTTATGGCTTTTCAACCCATGCCATATTTTGGATTCAGAGCTATCTATCTAATATATCTGAGGGTTTTATTTAATGGAAGCTTCTCTGATGTCAAACGTAAAGTGTGGTGTACAACAGGGCAGCTCCCTAGGCCCTCTTTTCTATTTTTACCAATGACCTGCCACTGGCATTAAACAAAGCATGTGTGTCCATGTATGCTGATGATTCAACCATATATGCATCAGCAATGGCAGCTAATTAAGTCACTGAAACCCTGAACAAAGAGTTGCAGTCTGTTTTGGAATGGATGGCCAGAGCATTGGTACAAATAATTCCCTAGGTTCTAGACCTCAGCTGAATCTGGAAATGAATGGTGTAGCTCTTGAACAAGTTGATGACACAATTACTTAGTCTTACCTTAGATTGTAAACTGTCATGGTCAAAACAAATAGATTCAATAGTTGTGAAGATGGGGAGAGGTCTGTCCGTAATAGTGATATTCTGATTTTTTTTGACACCACACTCCAAGTCCTGCAGGCTCTAGTTTTATTGTATCTTGATTATTGTCCAGTCATTTGATCAAGTGCTGCAAAGAAAGACCTAGTTAAGCTGCAGCTGGCCCAGAACAGAGCGGCACGTCTTGCTCTTCATTGCAATCAGAGGGCTAATATTAATACTATGCATGCCAGTCTCAATTAGCCTTGCCAAAAAAGTACCAGCTGACATGTCAGTGATTCTCTCGTTAACACAGGTGTGAGTGTTGACGAGGACAAGGCTGGAGATCACTCTGTCATGCTGATTGAGTTCGAATAACAGACTGGAAGCTTCAAAAGGAGGGTGGTGCTTGGAATCATTGTTCTTCCTCTGTCAATCATGGTTACCTGCAAGGAAACACGTGCCGTCATCATTGCTTTGCACAAAAAGGGCTTCACAGGCAAGGATATTGCTGCCAGTAGGATTGCACCTAAATCAACCATTTATCGTATCATCAAGAACTTTAAGGAGAGGGGTTTAATTGTTGTGAAGAAGGCTTCAGGGCGCCCACGAATGTCCAGCAAGCGCCAGGACCATCTCCTAAAGTTGAATCAGCTGCGGGATCGGGGCACCACCAGTACAGAGCTTGCTCAGGAATGGCAGCAGGCAGGTGTGAGTGCATCTGCACGCACAGTGAGGCGAAGACTTTTGGAGGATGGTCTGGTGTCAAGAAGGGCAGCAAAGAAGCCACTTCTCTCCAGGAAAAACATCAGGGACAGAGTGATATTCTGCAAAAGGTACAGGGATTGGACTGCTGAGGACTGGGGTAAAGTCATTATTTCTGATGAATCCCCTTTCCGATTGTTTGGGGCATCTGGAAAAAAGCTTGTCCGGAGAAGACAAGGTCAGCGCTACCATCAGTCCTGTGTCATGCCAACAGGAAAGCATCCTGAGACCATTCATGTGTGGGGTTGCTTCTCAGCCAAGGGAGTGGGCTCACTCACAATTTTGCCTAAGAATACAGCCATGAATAAATAATGGTACCAACACATCCTCCGAGAGCAACTTCTCCCAACCATCCAGGAACAGTTTGGTGACGAACAATGCCTTTTCCAGCATGATGGAGCACCTTGTCATAAGGCAAAAGTGATAACCAAGTGGCTCGGGGAACAAAACATCGATATTTTGGGTCAATGGCCAGGAAACTCCCCAGATCTTAATCCCATTGAGAATTTGTGGTCAATCCTCAAGAGGCGGATGGACAAACAAAAACCCACAAATGCTGACAAACTCCAAGCATTTATTATGCAAGAATGGGCTGCCATCAGTCAGGATGTGGCCCAGAAGTTAATTGACAGCATGCCAGGGCAGATTGCAGAGCTCTTGAAAAAGAAGGGTCAATAATGCAAATATTTACTCTTTGCATCAACTTCATGTAATTGTCAACAAAAGCCTTTGACACTTATGAAATGCTTGTAATTATACTTCAGTATTCCATAGTAACATCTGACAAAAATATCTAAAGATACTGAAGCAGCAAACTTTGTGGAAATTAATATTTGTGTCATTCTCAAAACTTTTGGCCATGGCTGTATGTACTGACATGTATGTTTAAAGTGTTGTCTGTAATGTCTTTTTAGTTATTTCGGACCCCAGTAAGACTAGCTGTCACCTTTGGCGTCGGCTAATGGGGATCCTGATCAATCAAATCAAATCTAGAGTATAGCCTGGTATGCTCTCTACTTGGACAGAGCTTTTATAGACTGTATGCTTTCTACTTGGACAGAGCTTTTATAGACTGCTGATCTGTAAGCCCAGGCTTCCCTTGTTACTGTGCGTGCATGTTAACAAGCTTTTTCAATAGTTGTTGACAATTGATACAGATGACGGTGGAGATGGTGTGTGAAGGCGTGGAGCGTGTGATGTGTGTGATTGCGTGATGCATATGTTCATGCATCTTTCAGAGCAGGCGAGAATTCTCAAGGGAAGGGGAACAGCAATGTAGTTATCAAGCTGTCTGGAGATGAATGAAGCACATTCACCGTGTGGTAATTAGGATACAAGATTGAGTAAAAGAGGAATATTATGGGGAGAGAGAATAAAATGTATAAGGGGAATAAGAGAGAGAAAGTGTGGGAGACAGAGTTTGAGAGAAAATGACAGTGCAAAGAAGTGAGAAATTGAGAGGTAGGATGGCGGATTGAGAAGAGGGAGAGAGTGGGACACAAGGTTTGAGAGGGAGAGGGCAACTTGGCCTCCCTCCATGAGAGCTTGTGCCCTGCTGTTGCCCATGTGTTCAGGAACCACAAGACTTCTGTGGTGTCAGAGCAGATCTCAAAATATATATATTTTTAATTGTTTATTACTGAAAGCAATAGACTAAACAAATGTTGGTGAAGGGATCCTTGGAATAAATGTAGGGGGTGTAATACAATACAATCTTATTAATCTATCATTTTATTTGTTTAACCCTGGGCCTGGGAGGCTCACAGGGATATTGTTATCCACAGTTCACCAATTTATAAATGTTCCAACTTAATATTTATTGTACCCCCCCCAAAAAATATATATTTTTAAAATATGTTTTTTATAAATGCACTGTAATGTATTATCTTGTGTGTTCTGATTTATGAATTTGCTATCATAAAAGGGGTCCCCAGACTCAAAAGATTTGAGAACCCCTGCCTTAGAGAGAGCAAAATGTGCATAATGGGAAGGGGCCTCCTCCAGATAACGGGTGTGTCCTGTATCTGATTCTGATTATTTCTATTCAGATTTTCTGTCTCGCTCTCTGTCGCTCACAGACGGACACTCTTTATCGCTCTGTATAAACAGTAGGGCCTTTTCTTATATTTTATTACGTGCGAAATTATCAAAATAGCTTCACCGATGGTCTCCATTCCATTCCTGCTATTTTACCCGTTAACCCTTTATACTCATGGGAATTGGCGTATATGGATAGGGCTAAATTGAAATGTTTCTTACACAAGAAATATGAAAATCATATGCATAACCATGGTAGCAATTGAAAGGGAACAGTTTGGAATTCATGGTAAAATTATTACTCCCAAGTTGAAGACACAACCGTTCACCTGACAAGACTGAATCCATTTCACTGTTGACTTGAGGTGCATTTTACATTTACTGTATTTTTCGTCGTATCTGTTGATAACGAAATCTGAAAATACTACATTCAGTAACATGATAAGAATATTCCTGGAAAAATGTGGGGTAGGTGCAACATAAGACAAACGCATGACAAGGGTTTGAGTGAGAGGGCTAACTGGTGTGTCTACATGGCCATCTCTCCAAAGCGTGCACAGTTCCTAAGTCATTTCAATGCACTTTTATGATTCAACGAGTCTTCAACTATAAGGTGCTTTTTTTGAGCTCTCCTAGTTGTGGCATTGAGGAAGTAGAGCAAGCACACTTGTTTTGTTTGGAACACAACCCTGCATCTCCACCATCACACAATTACGGTTGTTGTTTATGCAATCCAAAAACGTACCATTATAAATAGTAATCAGGGTCATGTGGGCATCTTAAAGCTTGTTCTATTGCCAATATTACTATCTAAGTTAACAAATATGACATTACAGTCTTTCACAATGCAATTCAGGGAAACGGCTCATAATTATGGTGCCCATAGAAAGAGTCATGAGTGCATTCAGGTACTTGTGCCGCAGTGAGTTTTCTTCACAAAAGACAAACATGACAAACAACTTCATTCTGTTCAGAAAAACCCAGGGTATGACGCCATGTCATCTTGTAACTGTACATTAACCTCTCATGGCTAGGGGGCAGTATTTTCACGGCTGGATAAAAAACGTACCCGATTTAATCTGATTATTAGTCCTGCCCAGAAACTAGAATATGCATATAATTATTAGCTTTGGATAGAAAACACTCCAAAGTTTCTAAAACTGTTTGAATGGTGTCTGTGAGTATAACAGAACTCATTTGGCAGGCCAAAACGTGAGAAGATTCTGTACAGGAAGTACCCTGTCTGACCATTTCTTCCCCTTCTTTGTCATCTCTATTCATTACAAAGGATCTCTGCTGTTACGTGACACTTCCTACGGCTCCAATGGGCTCTCAGAGCCCGGGAAAAACCTGAATGACGTAATTCAAAGCACTGGCTGAAACACACGAGCGCTTTTGCTAAGTGGTCTATCAGAGGACAAAGGGCTTAGGCGCGGGCACTGGCCGCCCCCGCCTTTCTGTTTTTCCCTCTGTTTACAGACACGCAGATTCCCGGTCGGAATATTATCGCTTTTCTACGAGATAAATTGCATAAAAATTGATTTTAAACAGCGGTTGACATGCTTCGAAGTACGGTAATGGAATATTTAGAAATTTTTTGTCACGTTATGCGCCACGTGCGCGACCGTGATTTACCATTCTGATAGTGTCTAGAACTCACAAACAAAACGTCGCTGATGGAACATAACGATGGATTATTTGGGACCAAACCTACATTTGTTATTGAAGTAGAAGTCCTGGGAGTGCATTCTGACGAAGAACAGGAAAGGTAAGACCATTTTTCTTATAGTAAATCTGATTTTGGTGAAGGCTAAACTTGCCGGGTGTCTAAATAGCTAGCCCGTGATGGCTGGGCTATGTACTTAGAATACTGCAAAATGTGCTTCATCCGAAAAGCTATTTTAAAATCGGACATATCGAGTGCATAGAGGAGTTCTGTATCTATAATTCTTAAAATAATTGTTATGCTTTTTGTGAACGTTTATCGTGAGTAATTTAGTAAATTGTTAGTAAATTCCCCGGAAGTTTGCGGGGGGTATGCTAGTTCTGAACGTCACATGCTAATGTAAAAAGCAGTTTTTTGATATAAATATGAACTTGATTGAACAAAACATGCATGTATTGTTTTACATAATGTCCTAGGTGTGTCATCTGATGAAGATCATCAAAGACACCATTCAAACAGTTTTAGAAACTTTAGGGTGTTTTCTATCCAAAGCCAATAATTATATGCATATTCTAGTTTCTGGGCAGTAGTAATAACCAGATTAAATCGTTTACGTTTTTTTATCCGTCCGTGTAAATACTGCCCCCTAGCCCTAACAGGTTAAACATAGTGACCATAAACGTTTACACTGTATATTCAATTTGTTTTATGATACGGAAATGTGAAGTGTGAATGGAAATGTGAATGGGTGTTTTGGCTTGCTTGTATGATATCACAGTGGTATTTATTATAATCCTCAATGTTTTTAACCTTTCAAAATACATAGTGCTCTTAATTTACAGCATTTCCCTCACTCAGATGTGCAAAGTTGCCCAATTTGCGTAAGGGATGGGGGCAACTTCTTGTCGCACGAGGTGCTCAAGTGAAGCACTATGATGCACAGAGCCAGAGTTCTGACGTCCTTGTACAGATTTTTACTGTACAGCCACTGAGTTCCAATTTAGGAGTTTAGGAGTGTAAAGGCCTACCTCACAATAGTGTTATTATTTATTTATTTATGTATTTATTTATTTTAATTACTCTCTATCGAGTCATTTGCATTTTCTCTCACTCTCTCTCCCCCTTACACTCTACCCCTCTCTCTACCTCTCACTCACTCACTCACTCACTCACTCACTCACTTTTATATATATATATATATATATATCAGTCACCTTGACACCCATCGCCCCCGGTAATGGGCCCTTGGGTGTAACTGTGGGATACCGCCAGTCTGGATGAGTGATTCACAGAAGCCTGTGTCCTCCAGAAGCCACTGAGGAAGGGAAGGAGCCCGAGGGGGTATTTTGATTGGCTCCCTATGGTGTTTCCCCTGGAGTGGGCGGTCTCAGTGGATGGTATTTATCATCAGGGCTAGCAGTGAACTATGGGGGCATCTTAAAGTGATTTCTTTAATCTTACACCCCTAAAACGTCTGCTGAGAGCTCGTTAACTTTCTGACGATACATGGTGCACAAGTACAACAATGTGGTCACCATGGTTTCAAACATGGCTCTGGGAAATAGTTTGAGGGAGAAACACCAAAAAATAAATAGTTGTACATGTCTATACAGATAGTGTTGTCTTTTGTGCCAGAGAAGCCTTTGATTTTCAGCTCTACCTCTGGGAAGCCTCGGATGCTCTTGGACTAATTCCCAATCCAGTAAAAGTGTCGGAGAGCACATAAAAAATACTTGGCTGCCTCTGCAGTAAAAAGGCGGCACAGGCCGTTAACAGTAAAACATTGACACACGGGGGGTGGGCATCAACCCTTATTGGACTGTTCCGGTTTTATCAACTTTAACACTGCTTACAGGAGAGATCGGGGGATGAGGTTGAGAGAGGAAAATGAGTGAGGGTGTATTGCTGAGTGATTAGTGCTTTTTAAGGTTGGTTCGGTTTTTGGAAAATGTTGAAAACTGTCAATTAAAAAAAAAATGTTTACATTATTTTGTACAATAAATGCGTATTTGTTTTAGTATGATGATGACTTTATTATAGCTATTTCATAAAAAATAGCAAGTAGTGACTGCCCATTACTGTTTATCACTTATTAGCAAACCATCCTTTTATCACAATCCTTTACTTTAATAAAATAATTAAGTTGTGTTTATTACATTTTATTTTTATTTGATGACTTTATTATTTTATTTCAAGTCATCTCATCTCTGCTCGGGCAGTAGCAGCCACCATTTACAGGTAACTGACAAAATAATGGAAACAAATAAGGGATACAAAGTATTTTGAAAGCAGGTGCTTCCACACGGGTGGGGTTCCTGAGTTAATTAAGCAAATAACATTGCATCATGCTGGGCGGGCCACCATCCACAGGGCAAGAGTTTTTTTATTTTTTATTAATATATATTTTTTTAATCTATTACAAAAAACACAAGAAGGGGTAACATTAAAGTATTAGAACATGAAGGACAAACAATACAGCATCAAGACACTATCAAACATGTATCAGTCTTTCCGCAACAGAGCCATCCTTATGTGTGAGGGTGCGTGTGCATGATAGTGATATAAAACGTCAGTTTCCTTTTTCATGATCACAATCTAGTGAAACCCGAACCCTACAAGATCCCCCCCCTCCCACAGTTCCCCAATAGCTGTCCATCAACCATTCGAGACCCCTCCCACAGTCCCTCCCACCAGAAGAGAGAGAGAAAAAATACAAATAATTCCATTCCCCACCCCCAAGAACCCCCCAATGCACCAACAACAAAGAGAATGAACTGAAGAGGAAAAAGGAAAAGACAGAAGAAAACAGCAAACAACAATGCCAAAAAAATTCAACATAATAATACATTTAAAACAAAGGACATCAAGGACAACTGAAATAACAGCAATGTCAACTGTATATGTTTGTGTGCATGTCTGGCACTATTACATGTATGTGTATGTTCTTGTATGTGTTTATTTGAATGAGAGTGTGTGTGTGTGTATATGCATGTGTACAAACACCTGCACGGCATCAGTCTCAGGCAAACCGGCATTAGTTGTAAAAACACTGCCCCTTAGTGTCATTCAAATGTACTTTTATTATGTTTTATTGTTACTTTTTTTCCACCTTTTATCTTTTGACCATCATTCTCTCTCTCAAACAGCAACTCCTCTCCCACTTGTCTCCAATTCCACATACCAACCCTCAGCTTCCCTCAGCCCATCCCATCTATCTCTGCTGGCCACCCACTTCGTATTTCTACGCAACACATATCTTTCAACTATGCTATGATGTTTAACGTACAGTTTCAATCTATCTAATCGAATAGAATCTACAGATTTGCGTGTTGAAGATAAATACTTTTACTAAGAATATTAGTAATTGACTGACCCGGTCTCTCCAGATCTCCTAACAGTACTATTTCTAGGGTCAATTTTAGATCAGTGTTATGCATTTTCAGCCATTCCTGAACCTGAGACCAGAAACAGGCTACCTGAGGGCAATACTAAAATAAATGGTCTATTGATTCTGTATCCTCACAACAAAATCTGCAGAGCTTCGATGATTTTATGCCCCACTGGGCAAGAGTTGTCACTTAATGGTTTGAGCATAAATTATGTAAACTTTATGCCATAGCCGTCTCAGTCACCAGATCTCAACCCAATTGAACACGAGAGATTCTCGAGTGCTGCCTGAGACAGCATTTTCCAAATTATGGAATTTCTTAAGGAAGAATGGTGTCACATCCCTCCAATAGTGTTCCAGACACTTGTAGAATCTATGCCAAGGTGCATTGAAGCTGTTCTGACAGCTCATGGTGGCCCTATTAAGACACTTTATGTTGGCATTTCCTTTATTTGGGCAGTTACCTGTGTATCTCTGTGCTCCCCAATGAGTCATCCTAATTAGGCTTGCTAGCTGGCTATGCTGTCTGACGAAAGCACAACTTTAGTAGTTCTTCAAAGTAGATAAGGCATACTTTCAAGACTGTTTTAATGTAATCTATCAGATGTATTGTCGACTAGAGATGGGCAACCTCAAAAAGCAACTGTTTCCGTCTCTTTCCCTATCCTTCCACTGTCTCCCTAACGTCGCGCTCTGCTGTCCCCTCCTCTCACGAGGTCTGTGTGTCAAGAAGGAAAAATGTATTATGGTCATTGTAGTTTATTACCACGTTTTCTATGGTAAATTGTTGAATATTTTTCATTTTTAAAACTACAACTACATACTAAGTTCCAGCTAATAATTAAAACTGAAAATAAATTTCAGCTAGTCGCTCAACACTAAGAGGGAGGGAAGTGAGGGAGAAGGAGCGGGGAGATGTTGTGAGGAGAATAAAGGTGACAGAATGATGGAGAGGGAATGATAGAGAACTGGAGGCAGGGAGAATGAATGAGGGATGTAAAGGGAGATGGAGCAAGGGAAGATTGAGAGAAGGAAGGAGAGATATACAGTAGCAGGCTTCACAGGCCAGTTGGCACGGAGGGCACTTTATCAGAACCCAGGAAGGGAGAGAGGGTGTGTGTGTGTAATGGCTGACTTATGGATGGAAGAACCCAAGTGTTCCTTCAGCAGGAAGGGAGAGACGGGAGAAAATGGGGGAGAGACGATGGAGGGAGGGGAAGAAGAGGTGGGTGGGTGTGACTCAATTGGCTAGCTGTTTACCCTGATGAGCTGCCATATGTAGCAGCACATTGAAGTCAGTGATCCATACATAGAGAGGGGGATTGAAAGAGGAGGAGATAAGATTGGAAGGGCATGGTCAGACTGAAGGAGAGGAGAAGAGAGAGAAAGGATGCCCTTCCGTGTCATTTCTTTACACCGAAGATCTCTGCTAAACAGAATCACATGGTGTATCCATCTCCTCTCTGGCCGAGAACTTCAGTACAAAGTTGCCAATGTCTGCAATTGATACGACCAAGTGACGTATAAAAATTATGAGTCAAATGGAAACTGAGATGACTGCGTTAAAAAAGAAACAGTAGGCTGTAGGCCTATTTTAATCATATTGAAATACATTTCATGTTCAATCGAGTTATATTTTGCTACTTGAAGGCTAGGCTACTGTCTGTAATTTGTCTCAGTATATGGCATGATGTGTCAAATCGGAGATTTAATGCATGTTTATCAGGTAAGCGTTAGAATAACCTGCGTCAAAATTTGCAGCCGGAGGTGGTAATATTTGTCTAGAAGCTAATCCGTCGTCAGTATTGTGAAATAATTATAATGTTAAGGTAAGATTTGAATAAAGAATGCTGATCCTAGAGAAATGCTCCTTTTCTTTTGATCCTATCTACAGTTGAAGTCAGAGGTTTACATACACCTTAGCCTAATAGATTTAAACTTTTTCACAATTTCTGACATTTAATCCTAGTAAAAATTGCCTGTTTTAGGTCAGTTATGATCACCACTTAATTTTAAGAATGTTAAATTTCAGAATAATAGTAGAGTGATTTATTTCAGCTTTTATTTCCTTCATCACATTTCCAGTGGGTCAGAAGTTTACATACACTCAATTAGTATTTGGCAGCATTGCCTTTAAATTGTTTAACTTGGGTCAAACGTTTTGGGTAGCCTTCCACAAGCTTCCCACAATAAGTTGGGTGAATGTTGGCCCATTCCTCCTAACAGAGCTGGTGTAACCGAGTCAGGTTTGTAGGCCTCCTTGCTCACACATGCTTTTTCAGTTCTGTCCACAAATTTTCTATAGGACTGAGGTCAGAGCTTTGTGATGGCCACTCCAATACCTTGAATTTGTTGTCCTAAAGCCATTTTGCCACAACTTTGGAAGTTTGCTTGGGGTCATTGTCCATTTGGACGACCCATTTGCGACCAAGCTTTAACATCCTGACTGAGGTCTTGAGATGTTGCTTCAATATATCCACACCTCTCTCACTTTCTTTCCATATGGCTTCCTCTATAGCTCTTTTTTCCACTTCCTCTCCACCGACCCCTCCCTCCCTCTCTCCTCCCTCTGCACCTGCTCCTGTATTACTGCCCATGGAAATTAGAGGGACGAAAAAGTGACAGCAACGCTTCACATTTATCATGGTAACTGGGAGGCCAGACTAACAGAACAGGACTCTAGGCAGACAGCCAGTGTCCACAGACAATACTCTGTCACTTATGATAGCACCCAATCTCCAGACTAGACTCAGATCCTGACAGATAGCCAACCAGAGAGCGCTTGGCAGCGGTGCTTTGTTTTGGGGCTTTTTTTCTTATCTCTTTTTCCTTATTTTATTTGGCCACAGTACATTCTTCCTCTAGCCTCTCAAGCCACCTGATCTCGTGAGCTTACATGGATGTTTGCTACACGGTTATCAGTCTGGTAGGGTTGTAAAGGAAGTATGGGCAGCTGCAAGCCAATGTGGCGACCGGCGTATGGATGAGTGGGTGTGTCGAAAGGAGTGGGTGTATGGAATCAGCTAATTGGGCAGATTTGTTGCCACTCAAGACCATTTTGCGTGGCTGATTTGGGCTGCATGACGAGTCAATAAATCGGCGCGAATGTCTAGGTTGTATTGAGGTGCCTGGGAATCTGTATTGCTGGCGGTAGCTAACATGGCGACCAGTGCACCGGTGTTTGTATCGAGGTCCTTGCCAACCTTCCCACTGGGCAGGTTTATCATGGTGTGGCCGGCGGTAGCTGTAGCCGTGACTTTAGGAAGGATAGGAACCTAAACAAGAAATTACTAATTGATAACCATCTAGATGTCACTTTGATACATACATGCAGTCTATTCAATGTGGAGGGCATGAACGGAAACAACACCGGGATACAGTGTCCTTCGCTCCCTCTTGCCAAGCACTACTTGTCCTGCAACGCGTCGGAAGTAGCTACCTAGTGGCTAATATTAGGGTGACAGTCACAGTAAGCACACGGACACAACACATACAAGCAACAGTACACCCATCATCAGTACTTTTAAATACAAAATGAACAATTGGCAGTTTTATTACTGAATATTTACAATTGTTTGTGTAAAACTAATAGTGAAATGCAATTTAGACTCGTCCTCCTCAAAACAGGAACTCTCGCGGTTCGATAGTTGCATGGTAAGGAACAAACAAATAGAAACGTTGGTTACGTATGTAACCACGGTTATGTGAGCTATTGGATCAGTCCAATATGGCATCATTCCACTCGGCAGGATACATTCCGAGTAAGTGTACCAGGCAGTGCTGCGGCTGACCCCCTTAAATAGCTTCCGCAGCACGACTCCCACCTCATGTCCTTTTTCGAGACGCCGTAGATTCGAGGATTGGAGTGATCCAATAGCTCACATAACCGTAGTTACATACGTAACCTTCGTTATGTAGCACTATATTGGATCAAATAAAATAAAATGTCTGTCACATTCACATGGTTAGCAGATGTTAATTCGAGTGTAGCGAAATGCTTGTGCTTCTAGTTCCGACCATGCAGTAATAGCTAACAAGTAATCGAACAATTTCACAACTACCTTATACGCACAAGTGTAAAGGAATGAATAAGAATATGTACATAAAAATATATGGATGAGCGATGGCCGAACGGCATAGGCAAGATACAGTAGATGGTATAGAGTACAGTATATACATATGAGATGAGTAATGTAGGGTATGTAAACATTATATAAAGTGGCATTGTTTAAAATGGCTAGGGATACATTTATTACATCCAATTTGTAATTATTAATGTGGCTAGAGATGAGTCAGTATGTTGGCAGCAGCCACTCAATGTTAGTGATGGCTGTTTAACAGTCTGATGGCCTTCAGATAGAAGCTGTTTTTCAGTCTCTCGGTCCCCGGTTTGATGCACCTGTACTGACCTCGCCTTCTGGATGGTAGCGTGGTGAACACGCAGTGGCTCGGGTGGTTGTTGTCCTTGATGATCTTTTTGGCCTTCCTGTGACATCGGGTGCTGTAGGTGTCTTGGAGGGCAGGTAGTTTGCCCCCGGGGATGCGTTGTGAAGACCTCACTACCCTCTGGAGAGCCTTACGGTTGTGGGCGGAACAGTTACCGTACCAGGCGGTGATACAGCCCGACAGGACGCTCTCGATTGTGCATCTGTAAAAGTTTGAGTGTTTTTGGTGACAAGCCGAATTTATTCAGCCTCCTGAGGTTGAAGAGGCGCTTCTGCGCCTTCTTCACCACGCTATCTGTGTCGGTGGAACATTTTCAGTTTGTTTGTGTTATGTACGCCACGGAACTTAAAACTTTCCACCTTCTCCACTACTGTCCCATCGATGTGGATAGGGGGCTGCTCCCTCTGCTGTTTCCTGAAGTCCACGATCATCTCCTTTGTTTTGTTGACATTGAGTGTGAGGTTATTTTCCTGACACCACACTCCGAGGGCCCTCACCTCCTCCCTGCAGGCCGTCTTGTCGTTGTTGGTAGTCAAGCCTACCACTGTAGTGTCGTCTGCAAACTTGATGATTTGATTTGGAGGCGTGCATAACCACGCAGTCATGGGTGAACAGGAGTACAGGAGAGGGCTGAGAACGCACCCTTGTGGGGCCCCAGTGTTGAGGATCAGCGGGGTGGAGATGTTGTTTCCTACCCTCACCACCTGGGGGCGGCCCGTCAGGAAGTCCAGGACCCAGTTGCACATGGTGGGGTGAAGACCCAGGGTCTCGAGCTTAATGATGAGTTTGGAGGGTACTATGGTGTTAAATGCTGAGCTGTAGACGATGAACAGCATTCTTACATAGGTATTCCTCTTGTCCAGATGGGTTAGGGCAGTGTGATTGCGATTGTGTCGTCTGTATTGGATCACTCCAATATGGTATTACAATACCGGATTAATCGTGAACTAGGCATGGCCAGACATGCAAAATCTTGTAGGACTGAGCTCAGTCAGTCATGGTTGCTGTGTCCCTCCATCCCCCTCTAAGGAAGTGGAGGCAACACCCAACACAGCCATCCTGACCTGGTCCACGACAGCACCATTGACTCAATAGTACTTAGCAAAAGTGCTAGACGACGCCCAACTGGCCGAGGCACAAATTTCATCAAGGGAAACTCCTCAGGGCAGTTCCCATGATGTACTTACTCCTCTAGTAGAATGCACCACTACAGCAGACGGCAAAGGCCGGCCAGCCAGATGATATGCTGTAGTAATAGTGTCCACAATCCAATGTGAGAGTATCTGTTTCGATAGGCTCTTCCCCAGAACTCTCTGACCATAACATATGAACAGCTGATCCGAGTGTCGTATTGTCTTAGTCCGTGTAACGTAAGTGTCAAGTGCCTTCACCGGGCACAGCAAACTTGGGTAAAAACCCAGCGCACTTGCAGCCATGGAAGGTGAGTATGCGGATAAATGTGAGGGCCGGTTCACATGTCTGTCAGACAGGACCTTTGACATGAAAGAGGGGCTAGGCCGGAGGATAACACTCCACTTGTCTGCACCCATTCGGAAACACTCAGCGCTCACTGAATGAGC
Organism: Salmo trutta; assembly: GCF_901001165.1. Classification (NCBI taxonomy): domain Eukaryota; kingdom Metazoa; phylum Chordata; class Actinopteri; order Salmoniformes; family Salmonidae; genus Salmo; species Salmo trutta. The sequence goes on from NC_042970.1 coordinate 43,452,826, forward strand.
ATGAAGTTCACTAAGCCTCTTAGTAGAGGTAATAGCCAACAGAAATGCCACCTTTATGGATCAGTGCTTCAAAGACACTAACCACAGGGGCTCAAAAGGTAGCCTAGCAAGTGCTGACAGCACCACTTCAAGGTCTGTTTCGCACCGAAGGGGCCTTTACTAGACACAGACGTCTAACTCCCTTCATAAACCTGGAGAGCAGTATCTGGCTATCAAGAGCCGCCGGTGGCCCTTCAAGCTGACCCTGTCTAGCATAGCTGTGATCAGGGGATATGGTGGGAACACAAAGTTTTGTTGCTGGCCAATCGTGAGCGAGGACATCCAAACCCAGAGGGCCTAGAGCAGGGCTGCCCAACCCTCATCCTGGAGATCTACTGTCCTGTAGGTTTTCAGACCAACCCTAATTTATCATTTCTGATTCAGGTATTTAAGATCTTGTTGTCCGACATCGACAACCAGCTGGGACAATGAATGCAAACAGGTCCACCTGCCCTCTCCCACAGCTCTAACACCAACTGAGGGTGTAGACTCCAGTCCTCCTTCAGCAGGCCATTTCTCGAAAGCATGTTCGCTACCCACCCGGTTCAAGACCCCGGGGATGTGCGTTAACCGGGGTCTAAGCCCACAGCAAGAGCTCGCAAGCCATTTTGTGGAGGTGCCGTGATCTCAGTCCGCCATGGTAATTGATATATGCCACTACCGTGTTGTTGTCTGATCTGACCAGGACATGCTTCCCTTCCATGCTTCCCTTGCAGGAACTGTTGGAGTGCCAGGCGAACCGCCCTGAGCTCCAGCACATTGATGTGCTTGCCACTCCATTTTTTAACATTTACATTTTACGTCATTTAGCAGACGCTCTTATCCAGAGCGACTTACAGTAGTGAATGCATACATTTCATTTTTTTCTCCGTACTGGTCCCCCGTGGGAATCGAACCCACAACCCTGGCGTTGCAAACACCATGCTCTACCAACTGAGCCACACGGGACAATGGGGGGCTCCAGCGTCCGCTCGCTGTCATGCCTCTGAACAGAACACTAGCTCCCTGCGGTGGACTCTGTTCAGTATCACTCCCTCCAACAGGAAGGAGTGAGAGTGCCATTTCAACAGAGTCCTCACATGCATTTGTCACGATAGCTGACAATGTCTGTGTCGTCTCTGGTGTAGATGGTGAGAGTTGATCAGATAGGAAGAGAGAACCTTTGTGTGAGTAGTGATGTTAAGATAGCTTTATTTGAAACCACCGGCGTATTCATGATTGTGTCATTAGCTTGCTGTGCCATTAACAGCTTGTTAAATGAATGTATTAATATTTGGGTTGTTGTAGATAGTTTTTTTTCCTTTCAAGATAGATCATTTAACCATGAAGGAGTTGCAGTTACAGCCTTATCAGTGGGCATGCATCTGGAAGGCTGTGTAAGTATAGTAGGCTTAAGCTTTTTGAAACTATCCAAACAGAATGCAAATGGTCTATTATAATCACGTATTATTTATTATTGAACTGTGTGTTTATTTGATATGAACAGCTATTTCTATTGTCTTTAGTTACTAGAAAGTCATGGAGAATCCTCAAACATATCCATTATATATGAAGGGTATAATGTTTCCTATGAAATTTGATATGTTATTAAATTGTGTAAATATACCACTGTTTTTAATGATGTTGATGATGATCAAATGACCGTTCAAGTCTGACAAATGTCCCATGGTAGACATTGTCGTGTCTTTACTATCCTTAAATGTGAAGACTGTAATTTTATCAAATCAATTCTCTGTGTAATGTTTTGTACGCAATTAAACTAATCATGTAAACTTTAACTAGGAAGTCGGAGCAGCACGTGATTTTTTTTCTCTATTTCCCGAATCGACACTTAGTCACAATTAGTCTTCCATTCATCATTATTAATTGTTACCTTCTATCAGTCTCATCTGAAGGTTGTAAAATTCTTGGTTATCTGCACGAACCCTAGCATTAATTGTGAATCAGCAATATACAAATTGGCTTAATTATTTATTTACTAACTAACTAAATAATCACAGAAATACATAAAAACAAACAGTAGATACAGTGGGGGAAAAACGTATTTGATCCCCTGCTGATTTTGTATGTTTGCCCACTGACAAAGAAAGGATCAGTCCATAATTTTAATGGTAGGTTTATTTGAACAGTGAGAGACAGAATAACAACAAAAATATCCAGAAAAACGCATGTCAGAAATGTTATAAATTGATTTTCATTTTAATGAGGGAAATAAGTATTTGACCCCCTCTCAATCAGAAAGATTTCTGGCTCCCAGGTGTCTTTTATACAGGTAACGAGCTGAGATTAGGAGCACACTCTTAAAGGGAGTGCTCCTAACCGCAGCTTGCTACCTGTAAAAAAGACACCTGTCCACAGAAGCAATCAATTAATCAGATTCCAAACTCTCCACCATGGCCAAGACCAAAGAGCTCTCCAAGGATGTCAGGGACAAGATTGTAAACCTACACAAGGCTGGAATGGGTTACAAGACCATCGCCAAGCAGCTTGGTGAGAAGGTGACAACATTTGGTGCGATTATTCGCAAATGGAAGAAACACAAAAGAACTGTCAATATCCCTCGGCCTGGAGCTCCATGCAAGATCTCACCTCGTGGAGTTGCAATGATCATGAGAACGGTGAGGAATCAGCCCAAAACTACACGGGAGGATCTTGTCAATGATCTCAAGGCAGCTGGGACCATAGTCACCAAGAAAACAATTGGTAACACACTACGCCGTGAAGGACTGAAATCCTGCAGCGCCCGCAAGGTCCCCCTGCTCAAGAATACATATACATGCCCGTCTGAAGTTTGCCAATGAACATCTGAAGGACTCAGAGGACAACTGGTGAAAGTGTTGTGGTCAGATGAGACCAAAATGGAGCTCTTTGACATCAACTCAACTCGCTGTGTTTGGAGGAGGAGGAATGCTGCCTATGACCCCAAGAACACCATCTCCACCGTCAAACATGGAGGTGGAAACATTATGCTTTGGGGGTGTTTTTCGGCTAACGGGACAGGACAACTTCACCGCATCAAAGGGATGATGGACGGGGCCATGTACCGTCAAATCTTGGTTGGGAACCTCCTTCCCTCAGCCAGGGCATTGAAAATGGGTCGTGGATGGGTATTCCAGCATGACAATGACCCAAAACACACGGCCAAGGCAACAAAGGAGTGGCTCAAGAAGACGCACATTATGGTCCTGGAGTGGCCTAGCCAGTCTCCAGACCTTAATCTCATAGAAAATCTGTGGAGGGAGCTGAAGGTTCGAGTTGCAAAACGTCAGCTTCGAAACCTTAATGACTTGGAGAAGATCTGCAAAGAGGAGTGGGACAAAATCCCTCCTGAGATGTGTGCAAACCTGGTGGCCAACTACAAGAAACGTCTGATCTCTGTGATTGCCAACAAGGGTTTTGCCACCAAGTACTAAGTCATGTTTTGCAGAGGGGTCAAATACTTATTTCCCTCATTAAAATGCAAATCATTTTATAACATTTTTGACATGCGTTTTTCTGGACTTTTTTTGTTGTTATTCTGTCTCTCACTGTTCAAATAAACCTACTGTTAAAATTATAGACTGATCATTTCTTTGTCAGTGGGCAAATGTACAAAATCAGCAGGGAATCAAATACTTTTTCCCCCCACTGTATTGGTTACTAACAATGATGGAAAAGTCCCTAGTGGGCTAAGCTGATATGACAGCTTGGTAGACAAAGGGAAAGGGGTGGGACTGAGAGAGCGGGAAAGACAAATGGATTCATTACACAGTCTATAATTGTATTCATTGAAATGCTAATCCTTTGCCTGTGAATGGCCGCTCATTCGAAAAGAAATTGCAATTTATATTTACGCCCGTATGTCGTTGTTGTCTTGTGTTGGAATCCTCGATCATCCTGTTGGGTTCATCAGAGTCTCTGATTAACTTTTATTGAAGTCACAGTCTTTCGTGGTTGTAGATGTTTAGAATGGATACTTCAGAGTACCATTCAGAAATGTTCTCATGGAATAGTTGCTTCGGCGGTTGTCGGTATTCTCAGCCTAGGTTTATGTATTTTCTAGCTGCAGTCTAGTAATTCATGTTGTCTAGAATTTCTCACTCATTCTGTAGTGAATCGAAAGTCTGAGTTTGACAATTTCCAGCCATGTAGCCAATGCTCCATGTGGCATGGTTTTCTAGTCTTATCGTTTGTAGGGGTCTTAACCATTCGCAACCACAGCTCACGCTGGGGTTTGCTTAGTCTGACGTGAATTGGGTCACGGGGGCTTTATACTGGGGAAGAGAAGGGCGTGTTTCATCCCTCTCCAACCAATGTCTGTTCACTTGGGCGTGGCCCCTGAATGAGCATAAATGACTTATGAAAACAATTCTCTCATTTAGAAGGCTAAAATAAAATTTTCTTTTCACAAATAGTTTCATATTTAAACATTTAAATTGCACAACAATTCCATGTGAATCTGACTAGAATGTGTAGACTAGAATGTGTAGACTTTCCAAGATACAATTTATGTCGTCCTATCATCAGATATAATGTCCCAGACAACAACTGATCTGACATGTACTTTAAGTACCAATGGACACTTTCAACTGGTTGGATATATTGTTCCATTCCCCAACCTTTTTATGTTACTGTATTACAAAGTCTCTCTCTGTGGTTACAAAGGATTTATTGCAAAGCCCATTCTATAGAGTCGAGAGGGAGAGTTTCGGTATTCATGGTGGGGGCCATAAACTGCTGAGGGGAAGAGAGAGAAAGGGGGTTTTATGACCCTCACCCAAAGGTGCAAAGTCATGACAACATCTTATTCTAGCCTATCTTCTCTTTAGAGGACCTCAGCTGTCCACTTTCTAGGCTGAACAAGTAGCATCGACGGAGGAGGGCATGGAAAACAATCTCTGTCATCAAGTCACCCAATGTTTGCTTCTTGTACAGTTTTAATATCTTCTACAATAACTGTAAATTGTGTATATTCCATTTAGAACCTTTGTATTATGCTACTAGATGTAAGTCATTTAGGTCTATAGTATACGTAGTGACAGTCAAAAGGAGATAAAGCAGACTTCTACTTGGCAGACACATTTTGTCAACACACACCATGCTGATGTGTAGCCTTACCAATCAGAAATGCATGTCAATATGCAAAACCTACGAAGACATGGTTTGTAATTTGTCTTTGTTTAATAAAACGTAAACTGTTGTAACACACCGGTCACTAAATGAAACAATGTTGTTCCATAGTTGATTGACATCTAAGTTATGAGTGTGTTACATACTGTCTAATTCATTTTTTGAAATGTAACATGATCTCTAACTTTTTATCGAATCCTATCAGCTGTCTTGATTAATTTCAACTGTTCACTTTAGGGCTGTGGTATTTCTCAATCAATTATGCATAGGCTACTCAATACTAAATGAGCCCCAAAGCATGAAGTAATGTTAGATGTTTATTTTATTATAGTAGACAACAGGATAGCAATGCTTTACATGACAGTTTGAACTCTGCTAAATAAAATCTTCAGATGCATTTTACAACACAAATCCCATCTCTTTGCCTCTATGCTCCCTAACATACCTGCTCCATTCTATGTGAAATCATTAATATACAGTACCAGTCCAAAGTTTGGACACACCTACTCATTCAAGGTTTTTTATTTATTTGTACTATATTCTACATTGTAGAATAATAGTGAAGACATCACAACTATGAAATAACACACATGGAATCATTTAATAACCAAAAAAGTGTTAAACAAATCTAAATATATAATATATTTGAGTTTCTTCAAAGTAGCCACCCTTTGCCTTGATGGCAGCTTTGCACACTCTTGGCATTCTCTCAACCAGCTTCACCTGGAATGCTTTTCCAACAGTCTTGAAGGAGTTCCCACATATGCTGAGCACTTGTTGACTGTTTTTCCTTCACGCTGTGGTCCAACTCATCCCAAACCATCTCAATTGGGTTGAAGTCGAGTGATTGTGGAGGCCAGGTCATCTGATGCAGCACTCCGTCATTCTCCGTCTTGGTCAAATAGCCCTTACACAGCCTGGAAGGTTGTTTTGGGTCATTGTCCTGTTGAAAAACAAATGAATGTCCCACTAAGCGTAAACCAGATGGGATGTTGTATCGCTGCAGAATGCTATTGTTGCCATGCTGGTTAAGTGTGCCTTTTTGAATTCTAAATAAATAACAGACAGTGTCACCAGCAAAGCACCATCACACCTCCTCCATGCTTCACGGTGGGAACCACACAGGCAGAGTTCATCCGTTCACCTGTTCTGTGTCTCACAAAGACACAGTGGTTGGAACCAAAAATCTCAAATTTGGACTCATCAGACCAAAGGACAGATTGCCACTGGTCTATTGTCCATTGCTCAAGTTTCTTGGCCCAAGCAAGTCTCTTCTTCTTATTGGTGTCCTTTAGAAGTGGTTTCTTTGCAGCAATTCGACCATTAAATTTTCCGAATTGACTGAACTTCATGTCTTAAAGTAATGATGGACTGTCATTTCTCTTTGCTTATTTGAGCTGTTATTGCCATAATATGGACTTGGTCTTTAACCAAATAGGGCTATGTTCTGTATACCACCCCTAACTTGTCACAACACAACTGATTGGCTCAAATGCACTAAGAAGGGAAGAAATTCCACAAATTAACTTTTTACAAGGCACACCTGCTAATTGAAATGCGTTCCAGGTGACTACCACATGCAGGTTGCGAGAATGACAAGCAAGAGTGTGCAAAGCTGTCAAGGCAAAGGGTGGCTACTATGAAGAATCTCAATTAAAAATGTATATTTTGATTTGTTTAACACTTTTTTTGGTTACTACATGATTCCATATGTGTTATTTCATAGTTTTGATGTCTTCACTATTATTCTACAATGTAGAAAATGGTAAAAATAAAGAAAAACCCTCAAATGAGTAGGTGTGTCAGCTTTTGACTGGTACTGTAAATTCAGAGAAGGTTCTCTGCTAGCTATTGGAGGTTGCTGTATCAAAATAATAGGCAGATTTCCATTGACCCACGTTTACTTGACAAAAGCAATGTCACAAAAAAAGCATTGTGACGTGTTTAATGGTAACGGCAACTATCGGAGAAATGTTCTAAAGATCTGTTCGACAGGTGAATTTTTATTTTGCTGACCTTCCTTTATTGTGAAAAATCATAATGGGAACGATGTTTTTTGAACTCCCCATTTTAATTCTAAATTCCTACTGCTTGCTAAATCTTTTTTTAAACTATAAAAATAATGCTTCTTTGCAGGACAAGGGTTGTCTTGACTTTCAAGAATGCCTGAATTGCTTCATCTTGATTTTCTGGTTGGCTGGATGCAAGTTTCGTCATCAAATGATTTCAGATCTACAGGAGTGCAAGTTTCACCATGGCACGGCCCGGGGGGATACATTGGCACATGAAAATGATTAGAATATGGCAAATATTAGTCAATTAGTTCATTCTATCCATGCTGCTTTTACTGTCTTCCTGAGACATGAAACAGATAGGTGGGAGGGTATACAGGCTGTTGACAATGTATTAATATGCAATTTGCCTGAATGGATAATGGAAAGACTTCAACAACTAAATTTGTATTTGACACTCGAGGTTTTTGCGTAAAAAAACATTTTTTGGGGGTGTGATGTCATTGCGTCCAGCTGTTTTTAGCAACACAAGACAGCCCCCCCCTTACACTTCCCTCACCTTCTGCCTTTCTTCCCTACTGCCTCACCCACCCCCTGCCCCCCTCTCTCCCTCCGTCCCTCCCTCCTCCGGTTGTCCAGCTGGCTCACAGTAGCGGGAAAGCAATATGATGGTGGTTTTAAGGGGCATCTGTCGTAGAGGGCTGGGACTCTGTGTACTGTATTTTGCTTATCCAGCTACTTCTCACATTTATCCGGTTAGCATAGCTAACTACAGTTCTGCATATCAGCATTCAATGTATTGTAATACATCAGCATGTTAGCATAACTAGCTGTCTTTAGTTGTGGATCTACTCACCAGTCATGCCCTACCCTAACTAGCCATGTCAATACTAAATGTATTCTGAACTTATATAACTGTTAGTACAGCACACTATCTATGTATCCTATACACCTCACCAGTTACACACTCCGGTTATCCATAGCTAGCCACATCTCAGTGTCGGATCCATTTGAATACACCTTGAACTACATGAGGGAGATTGACACAACAAGGACATAGTGTAAAGCTGCTGAGTGAAAGATTGAACGAAGCAGGGAGAGTGGTTAAATCCTGGACCAATGTGGGAATGACTAGAGCATAATTGATTCACTGTCTGATCCTTCCGACATTCAATCCCAGAGGACAGGAAACAGTCATGACAGCTGCATCCCGAATGACACCCGATTCCCTATGGGCCCTGGTCAAAAGTAGTGCACTTCATAGGGAGTAGCTTGCCATTTTGGGATGCGCCCAATGAGTTCAACACCCTTGTGATAATTTCCAACGCCTCATGGGTTCTCATTGACTGACCTCTTTTTGTATTTTTATTGCAGTTTTCTAGATTTATTTGCAACAATTCTGAATCACAAGATTTCCATGAGGTGATGATATCTTATTCAGAATGTATTAAATCTATTTTTGTCTTAATAGGACAATACCAAATGATGTAGATGTGTGGTTTTGTCCAACTGAAATTCAAAGTCTTTGGCAGTGGTTGTCTAGCAGCTTGTGACAGCAGCGGGAGGCTGACATGGGGTGTCGATGGGTGTGTTTGAACTGTCAGCTCTACTTGGTTCTGTTTGGTATGGCAACAGCCATTGTTGTCATGTTTATCCTCAGATAAAGAAAGGGTGATGTAGACGTTTCACTACAAAAGTCAGTTTAGACATTTGTACCGAGGCTTATACAGCAACCTATAAACAGTGGTTGGAAAAGTACCCAATTGTCATACTTGAGTAAAAGTAAAGATGTCTTAATAGAAAATGACTCAAGTAAAAGTAAAATACTACTTGAGTAAAATTATAAAATTATTTGGTTTTAAATATACTTAACTATAAAAATGTAATTGCTAAATATACCTAAGTATCAAAAGTAAAAGTATAAATAATTTCAAATTCCTTATATTAAGCAAACCAGATGGTACAATTTTATTTTTTATTTTATTTACAGTTAGCCAGGGGCACACTCCTACACTCAGATATAATTTACAAACAATGCATTTGTGTTTAGTGAGTCCCCCAGATAAGAGGCAGTAGAGATGACCAGGGATGTTCTCTTGAGAAGAGTGTGAATTGGACCATTTTCCTGTCCTGCTTAGCATTCAAAATGTAACAAGTACTTTTGGGTGTCAAGGAAAATGGATGGAGTCAAAAGTACATTATTTTCTTTAGGAATGTAGTAAAGTAAAAGTTTAAAGTATTTTCACTTAAGTACATTACACCACTTCCTATAGAATACCCTAAAGACTTCTAACCCTGACGGATTGGCATATGTTTTCATACCTTTATAGTGTTTTGATCTCGTTATATGCATTTCTATGATAACTGGTCACTCTATTAACTGTCTCTTCTCCTTCCTCCTCCTTTTCTTCCCTCTCCTCCTCCTCCTCCTCCTCCTCCTCCTCCCTCTCTCTCAGGTCTGTCTGGTAACCCAGTGGATCTGGAGAAGCGCCACGCGGCATTTGGGAAGAACTTCATCCCTCCTAAAAAGCCTAAGTCCTTCCTGGCGCTGGTGTGGGAGGCCCTACAGGATGTTACTCTCATCATCCTGGAGATTGCTGCCGTAATCTCCCTGGGCCTGTCCTTCTACCACCCCCCTGGGGGAGATAGCGAGCGTGAGTAGTACACCCTAACCCGGGGCAGTTAGGACAGGTGGGATAATGAAGAGGGTTTTTGGGAGTTTGTAAAAGTTTTGGTCCTGTATTATTCACTTGGTCGTGTTTTGTTCCTGTTCTATTGACCTGGTGGTGTTTCAGCTCTATTCCACTGACCTGGTTGTGTTTTGGTCTGTTCTTATTAATCGTGGTTGTGTCCTGGTTTCCCCAGTGTGTGGTGAGACAGCGTCGGGAGTGGAGGATGAGGGGGAGGCGCAGGCGGGCTGGATCGAGGGCGCCGCCATCTTGTTCTCCGTGGCAATCGTTGTCTTGGTGACAGCGTTTAACGACTGGAGCAAGGAGAAGCAGTTCCGTGGGCTGCAGAACCGCATCGAGCAGGAGCAGAAGTTCACCGTCATCCGCAAGGGCCAGGTCATCCAGATCCCCGTGTCCGAACTGGTGACAGGAGACATCGCCCAGATCAAATATGGTAAGACATGGTTCATTTAAAACGCGGTAAAACATGGTTCAGATAAAACAAGGTAAGACATCACCCAGATCAAATATGGTGAGACAGGGTTTTGTTAAAACGCGCTGAGACAGGGTTTTGTTAAAACGCGCTGAGACAGGGTTTTGTTAAAACGCGCTGAGACAGGGTTTTGTTAAAACGCGCTGAGACAGGGTTTTGTTAAAACGCGCTGAGACAGGGTTTTGTTAAAACGCGCTGAGACAGGGTTTTGTTAAAACGCGCTGAGACAGGGTTTCAAATGCACCAAGGTAGGGTATATGGTGAGACGTTGTATATCACAGTCGTTTAACTGTGTAACTGTTTCCTAGGTGACCTGCTGCCAGCTGATGGTATCCTGATCCAGGGCAACGACCTGAAGATCGATGAGAGCTCTCTGACCGGCGAATCAGACCAAGTCAGGAAGTCACTGGAGAAGGACCCCATGCTGCTGTCCGGTGAGAGCACCTGTTAATAATATCACTATTATCAGACATTCAATATCCCAGTCAAATCAAATCCAATTGTATTTGTCACATGCGCCGAATACAACAGGTCTACATTTCACTGTAGACCTTACAGTGAAATGCTTAGAAAATACCCAAAAAATTAAGTAAGAGATAAGAATAACAAATAGTTAAAGAGCAGCTGTAAATAAAAATTGTGTTGCTATATACAGGGAGTTCCGGTACAGAGTCAATGTGCGGAGGCACCGGTGTCGACGTAATTGACGTGATATGTAAATGTAGGTAGAGTTGTCAAAGTGACTGCATAGATAATAACAGAGAGTAGCAGCAGCGTATAAGAGTAGGGGCAATGCAAATAGTCTGAGTAGCCATTTGATTAGCTGTTCAGGAGTCTTATGGCAGAAGCTGTTTAGAAGCCTCTTGGACCAAGACTTGGCACTCCGGTACTGCTTGCCGTGCGGTAGCAGAGAGAACAGTCTATGACTAGGGTGGCTGGAGTCTTTGACAATTTTTAGGGCCTTCCTCTGACACCACCTGGTATAGAGGTCCTGGATGGCAGGAAGCTTGGCCCCGGTGATGTACTGGGCCGTACGCACTACCCTCTGTAGTGCCTTGTGGTCAGAGGCCGAGCAGTTGCTATACCAGGCATTGATGCAACCCGTTAGGATGCTCTCGATGGTACAGCTGTAAAATCCTTTTAGGATCTGAGGACCCATGCCAAATCTTTTCAGTCTCCTGAGGGAGAATAGGTTTTGTCGTGCCCTCTTCATGACTGTCTTGGTGTACCATGTTAGTTTGTTGGTAATGTGGACGCCAAGGAACTTGAAGCTCTCAACCTGCTCAACTACAGCCCTGTCGATGAGAATAGGAGCATGCTCGGTCCTCCTTTTCTTATAGTTCACAATTATCACCTTTGTCTTGATCACATTGAGAGAGAGGTTGTTGTCCTTGCACCACATGGTCAGTTCTCTGACCTCCCTATAGGCTGTCTCATCGTTGTCGGTGATCAGGCTGTTGTATCATCAGCAAACTAAATGATGGTGTTGGAGTTGTGCCTGGCTGTGCAGTCATGAGTGAACGGGGAGTACAGGAGGGGACTGAGCACGCCCCCCTGAGGGGCCCCCGTGTTGAGGATCAGCGTGGCAGATGTGTTGTTACCTACCCTTAGCACCTGGGGGCAGCACGTCAGGAAGTCCACGATCCAGTTGCAGAGGGAGGTGTTTAGTCCCAGGGTCCTTAGCTTAGTGATGAGTTTTGAGGGCACTATGGTGTTGAACGCTGAGCTGTAGTCAATGAATAGCATTCTCACGTAGGTGTTCCTTTTGTCCAGGTGTGAAAGGGCAGTGTGGAGTGCAATAGAGATTGCATCATCTGTAGGTGCGGTATGCAAATTGGAGTGTGTCTAGGGTTTCTGGGATAATGGTGTTGATATGATCCATGACCAGTCTTTCAAAGCATTTCATGGCTACAGACGTAGCCTGGGTCTGTAGTCATTTAGTCAGGTTACCTTGGTGTTCTTGGGCACAGGGACTATGGTGTCTGCTTGAAACATGTTGGTATTACAGACTCAGACAGGGAGAGGTTGAAAATGTCAGTGAAGACACTTGCCAGTTTGTCAGCGCATGCTCGGGGTACATGTCCTGGTAATCCATCTGCAGCCTTGTGAATGTTGACCTGTTTAAAGTCTTACTCACATCGGCTGCGGAGAGCGTGATCACACTGTCGTCGGAACAACTGATGCTATCATGCATGTTTCTGTGTTACTTGCCTCTATTTAGCTCGTCTGGTAGGCTCGTGTCACTGGGCAGCTCTTGACTGTGCTTCCCTTTGTACTCTAATAGTTTGCAAGCCCTGCCACATCCGACGAGCGTCGGAGCTGGTGTGGTACGATTCGTTCTTAGTCCTGTATTGAAGCTTTGCTTGTTTGATGGTTCGTCTGAGGGCATAGTGGGATTTCTTATAAGCTTCCGGGTTAGAGTCCCACTCCTTGAAGCGGCAGCTCTACCCTTTAGATCAGTGCGAATGTTGCCTGTAATCCATGGCTTTTGGTCGGGGTAGAAACGTACAGTCAATGTGGGAACGACGTCCTCGATGCACTTATTGATAAAGCCAGTGACTGATGTAGTGTACTCCTCAATACGTCTCAAGAATCCCGGAACATATTCCAGTCAGGAACTTTGTCTTTTAAAAGGGGTAATATGCAGTTGCTACATCCATTTTGCCCCTTTAAAGCTAGAATCCGCAATTCAAACTATCAAAGGTTTCATCCCACTTCTGT